>NC_061867.1:36193337-36798337 GCF_907164915.1 Impatiens glandulifera
AATCTATATTAAAATTATTTCCTAATTAATCTATATAAATAAATATGAGAAAAAAAATATAAAATAATCTTTTTATATAATTTAAAGGTGCACAATCAAATTTTTCTCTCCCAAAATTTATATTAAAATTCTTTCTTAATTAATCTATATAAATATAATAAATAAGTTTTTTTTTTAAAATAAAATAGATTATATCTTCTAACTAATATATATATTTTATCTCACATTAATATAATTTTTTATTTTTAATTATATATATTTAAATACATATTATATCTCTATTGTATAAAATTAAGCATTATATATATATATATATATATATATATATATATATATATATATATATATATATTTTGTTTTTTATTTACTCTATTATTTTAATTATATAAATATATATTTAAATATATATTGAAAAGATAAATAAAAATGAGAAAGAAAATTAAAAATAATTTAACTAATATATATATATTATATCTCATTAATATAATTATTTACTCTATTATTTTAATTATATATATATATATTTAAATATATATTAAAAATATAAATAAAGAAGAGAAAAAAAATAAAAAATAATCTATTTAATAGAATTATATATATATATATATATATATATATTAAATAAATTATATAAATAAATTTAAAACATCATTAGTTGAACTTATATTATTAGTAATGTTATACATTTATGAATTTTAAATTTAATTTTAAAATATTATTTGATATTAACCTAATTGACTAAAATGTTAAACTTATAGTGTGAGGTTAAAGTTCAAAATCTTGTCAATATAACATTTTAATTTAATTTTTTAAGTTTATGAGTATGCTGGTTAACCCACAATTTAACCCAAATATTTAAATTAATCATGACTCGCCAATTCAGATACTTTAAAAATTAAGTATTATTATATATATATATATATATATATATATATATATATATATATATATATATATATATATATATATATATATATATATATATATATATATAATAACGCTTAACAAAATAATTTGGAGGTGCTCACTCTACAAATAATCAAGGTTTATTTCTCTCAAAATCTATAATAATTATCTTTCATAATTAATCTATATAAATATAATAAATGAGAATTTTTTATAAGATGAAATAAATTATATCTTCTATTTAATAATATATATATATATATTATTTCTCATTAATATAATATTTTATTTACTCTATTCTTTTAATTATATATATATATATATATTTAAATAAATATTGAAAAGATAAACAAAGATTAAAAAAAATAAAAAAAAATAATCTAACTAATATATATATATATATATATATATATATTATCTCTTATTCATATAATTATTTATTTACTCTATTATTTTAATTATATATATATTTAAATATATATTAAAAAGATAAATAAAGAAAGAAAACAATAAAAAATAATCTAACTAATATATTTAATATACATATATATATATATATATATATATATATATATATATATATATATATATTATCTCTCATTAATATAATTTTTTATTTACTTTATTATTTTAATTATATATATATTTAAATATATATTGAAAAGATAAATAAAAATAATAAAAAATAATCTCTTTAATTATTAATTTTATTAAAAAAATATAATCCCCTATAATCTCTATTATAAAAACGCTGTAAGTTTGTTCTCTTTTAAAGGTTTTAAAGTGTTGTTGGAACAAGGTATTACAGATTTCTTTGTTCTATGTGAATATATATGACTTTTCTTTGTTTATTGTTTGAGGCTGGTTATTTGAAATAAAATCCAATTTTTATTCAAAAACTCATATATCATATTACAATTTAATCAATACTTTTATCCATTTAAATACTAAAATTATTTTATAATTTTATTATTTTTCTCTAAACCATCACTCTTTCACTTAAACCATATTCTCTAAAGTTAAAAGATAAATTAGTTTTTAAATTTTAAAATCCAATTTTTTTCCTACTTTCTATTAAAAAAAAGTTTTTAGAAGAAACTCAGATAAAAAAGAAAAAACCATTTGCTCAAAGCTCAAACAAGTGAAATTACATAAGCTAGTTGAATGTAGTGCATTTGTCACGAAATGGGCTCCTAATAATAAGAACACAAGTTCATTAATAAAGTCAACTGCATATTTATTGATATATATATAATTTAATTTTAAAAGTTTACGGATTGTCGGGTCGAAAATATAATAATAAGTAATATTAGACCTTTTATTCAAAATCTAAAAAAATAAGTACAACCATTTAACCAATCAGGCTAAAAAGATTTTATATTTTAAATTTAACACCAAATTTGATAAACACATAACATTTTAACAATATAAGTTCAATTTTTTAATTAACTAATATATATATATATATATATATATATATATATATAATGATACTTAATTTCAAAAGTGTCCGGATTGCCGTGTCGAGAATATAATAATAAGTAATATTAGACCATTTATTCAAAATCTAACTTACAAAATATATATATATACACAAAATTATAAAATTATTTCAATAATCATTAGTGGTCTAGCGGTTAAAGTTTTAACATTTGTTACTAACGATTCGAATATTAACAATTCGAATCCCTCTAAAAGAAGTAATTATGATTAGGATCAAGTACAACAATAACTGGGGGTTGAATATTGTTTAACTCAATATGACATTTTCAATTCGATTTTAATCCTATTAGAGATGGAAATCTGTTTTTATTCTTCACAAATTGTCGCAAGCTCTTGAACGAATTCAAGTGCGGAAATATTTGCTCGATTTGAAGCAGCAAATAAACAATTGAAATATGCAAAAATGAAATAACACAAGAAGTTTTATGGATGTTCGAAAATAAAGCTCCTATATCACCCATTTTCCTATTTCCAGAAGGTTTATTTTTGGGAAAATGATTAAAACCATTTTATTAAAATCCAAAAAGTGAAGGGTCAAGAATCAAAGCTAGACAAATTTTAGCTATGATTAAATGATGACAATCAAACGACCATAAAGAACCTAATTAGTAGCAATCAAACATACAAGAAATAGAGATTACAAACAAAGATTACAAACTGTATCAAATCCTAATTATCTCAATCAGGATTTTTATTTCCATACCAACCTGATGTTTCACATGTTGTCTTCTTTCTCCCCTTCTCCTTCATTTTCCCTTTTCCCTTCCACTTGCAATGAAACGGTGAGGAACTGAAGAAGTTGATGAATACTGTCTATTCTCATTTTGATTTCTTTTTTATATGAACCCATTCTAATTTGATAGAAAAAATTATTATTTAGGATTTCTGGACTCTTCACCTTGTTTTTCTCAACTTGAATTTCGAGATCATTGTCTTTATTTCCTTCAACTTCAGCTTTGAAATTCTCAGCAACTTTTGATTCCTCTATATCAACCTTAAAATTCTCTTATTCCTCTTGATTAATCTGAGTATCTTCCTCTCTATTTTCATCAGCAACCATTTCAACTTGATTTGATTGAGAATCCTTAACTATCTCTTCAACATGATTAGGTTGAGGTTTCACCTCCTTCTTCGTACTACTTTCTTCTTGTACATAATTTTCTTTATCTTCTGTTTCATGTTATTTAACCACATTTTTCTCTTTGAAAATAGGCATCTCTGTTTCATTTTCCTGCATATTTACTTTTCGGCCTTTATGAATTTTCTGATCTTCTTCCTTAGCCAAATCACATTTTGGGCTTGCATGTTGGATGGTATTGTAGAAAGAGCATCTGTCTAGCCTCCACTCATAAATGATTTCCATGACAATAAGTTTACCTTTTTCTGTCTACAACGGTCATACTTTTCGGCAACGTGCTTCTAGGATGCACCTCAATGCTAATTCTAGCAAATGATAGGTGCTCTCCTCTTTCAGTAATTGGATCCATGTATAATTGTCTACCCAATAAACCTGCAAAATAACTAAGTGCTTCAGAATTGTACATATGTACAAGTATATTCTAGAGCTTGAACCATATCTATGCAGTTTCTTTTGGCTTACTCAATAGGTTCAAGTCTTTAGACCATTTTTCCAATTTCATACAGTTGGATCCTATATATGTATGCCCATTTTCTAGAATTTCTTCCAAATTAGATCCCTTCTTGAATTTAAGGAAATATAAATCATGGACATTTGCTGAAATCTTCTCCATCCTTTTTTCTTCACATTGCTTCAATAGTGCCTCTTTAGTAATTGAGAAGGACATTCTGATTTTTCCTATGTAGTTTCCTACAAGTACATTTTTCCATTTCTTTATACAGTTTTCCTCTACTTCAGTAGGTAATTTAAATTCATATTGAGAATTCAATACCTCCACTTTTGTCTATGTATTGCCCAAGTAGATTTTTCCTTTATAGACATGATCTTCTGACTTTTTTTGCATTGTTGTTCTTCCAAACTTCATTAGTTTTCCATGTCGAGTTCCTCCTAATAGTATATGACTTAGATTTGAGAGTCTTCATTAACTCCTTCATTGTAGAAACTGATCATTGAACAATTTCTTCATATTCTTCTTCTTTCAGCATATTCTAGTATTGAAGATAGTGGATGTTGAGTTGAATTTTAATCAACTGTTCTTTCTCTTTATTGATGATAATTTCTCCCCTTTTGGAATGCATAAGTAACTTTGTAATCTGATTCTTGAGCCCAAAAAGATTAGTTCTTTCATTATAGCGTATCTTCTAAGATCCTTCATTATCCCCCTATTTTCCTGCATCATTTTCAACAGGAATTTTCCCAGTAGCAGTTGGAGCAGATTACTTATTTGTGTTGGTATCTTGTTGTTCTTTAATAACTTATTCAGTCATTCTTTCCATTTCTTTGATGTCTGCTTCCTTGATTCCTTCCAACACAGAATCTCTAACTTCTTTAGATTTATTATTTTTATTCTTTCCCTTCCCTATGGGTCAGAAACAGAGAAAAAGAACAGAATAATTGCAGGAAACCTAAGAAATGATCACAGATAAATTGTAATCGAGAGCAAATTCTAGCGATGTTTACAAATGCACAAGAAACCCTAGACTAGAGAAACTTAATGGCTCATTTATTATGCAAGACAATATCGTGTTGTCCGTGAAGATGGGGCTGTGCCGCCTGTGCTAATTGTGCCACTCGTGCCGATCGCACTTCCTTTGATACATGGTGATTTCGGTGCCGATTTGATGACTTCCGACTCAAGACAATATCTTATCGTTCTAGAAGATTTTTCACTAAAAGGCTTTGATTCGATTAAAAACTACACAAACTTAGTTAACACACATGACCGAACAACTGCCTGTTTCTGAACTTTTAGATAATACTATGTTGAACAGACACAGTTCTTTCAACTTACAATACTTAAATTACACTCAGGTAGAATAGTAGGTGAATTACAGAATAGACTTCGAGCAAGAGTAATCACAATGCTTTACAAATTTTTAATTCGTGCAATTGTAGAATGATTGAAATTTGAGAGCTCGGAAGAAGAAGTCATTCGTCGTTGTACTTGGATCACCTTTCATAATGAAGAGAGACAACGATCGAATCTTCCACTTGGATACGTGTCAGCTTTCCGTTGGACGTATGCCATGTGTACGGGATCGTACATAAGAATATGTTCTTGGATCTTGGTGTATCGGATTATACTATAGAATATTCGTTGGATCGTGGTGTACTATAAGGTAGAAGACAGGTTGATGGAATATTTGAGTGTTTGGCAGTTAAGCGTACGAAGCTGACTAGGAAAATGACTGATAACAAATACAGTTGTTTGTTAGGCTGATGAGTTAAGAAGAAAAGTGGATGCTTCTTTAGACGGCTGCTGAAGCAAGGAATTTTCTCACACTTCTTCAGGCCAGAGCGTCTATTGAAGTAAGATGTCTGTTCGCGCACTTCTTCAGACTAACATGTCTGTAGAAGTTAGACGTTTGCTCGTGCATTTCTTCATACTAACATGTCTACAGAAGTTAGACGTCTGCTCACACACTTCTTCAAACTAACACGTCTGTAGAAGTTAGACGTTTGCTTGTGCACTTCTTTAGACTAACACGTCTATAAAAATTAGACGTCTGCTTGCACACTTCTTCAGACTAACATGTTTGTAGAAGCTAGACGTCTGCTAGCGAACTTCTTTAGACTATCACATCTATAAAAATTAGACGTCTGCTTGCACACTTCTTCAGACTAACACGTCTGTAGAAGCTAGACGTCTGCTAGCGCACTTCTTCAGACTAACACGTTTAAAGAAGTTAGACGTCTTCTCGCACACTTCTTCGGATTAATATGCCTAGAGAAGTTAGACGTCTGCTCGCACACTTCTTCAGACTAACACGTTTATAGAAGATAAACGTCTTCTCGCGCACTTCTTCAGACTAACATGTTTGTAGAAATTAGACGTTTTCTCACGGACCTCTTCGGACTAATACGTCTATAGAAGTTAGACGTCCGCTCGCGCACTTCTTCAGACTAACATGTCTGTAGAAGCTAGATGTCTGCTCACGCACTTCTTTAGAATAACATGACTATAGAAGTTAGACGTTTGCTCATGCACTTCTTCAGACTAACACGTTGTAAAAACTAGACGTCTGGTCGCGCACTTCTTCAAACTAACATGTTTGTAGAAGTTAGACGTCTGCTCGCGAACTTCTTCAAACTAACACGTCTGTAGAAGTTAGACGTCTGTTCGCGCGTCTTGAGTTGTACCTACGCATAGAGAATTTCACAACTTAATTTTGTTAATGAACACATTATTAAAACTATGTCGTATTGATTTAAACTTATTCACCTAAGTTTATTTAAAAATATTTTTCCTTAATTAATTATTTCTCTTTTAATTAATTTTCTCTTTTTCTTTATTTATCTTAATCTAACAATTATTATATGTGAGTGCACGAACATTGGTAGATACAGTAGAAACAAGAATATTGGCTTGAGTAACGCAAGAGCGTCTATTGAAGTAAGACGTCTGTTCGCGCACTTCTTCAGACTAACATGTCTGTAGAAGTTAGACGTTTGCTCGCACATTTCTTCAGACTAACATGTCTACAGAAGTTAGACGTCTGCTCACACACTTCTTCAAACTAACACGTCTGTAGAAGCTAGACGTCTGCTTGCGCACTTCTTTAGACTAACACGTCTATAAAAATTAGACGTCTGCTTGCACACTTCTTCAGACTAACACGTCTGTAGAAGCTAGACGTCTGCTAACGCACTTCTTTAGACTAACACGTCTATAAAAATTAGACGTCTGCTTGCACACTTCTTCAGACTAACACGTCTGTAGAAGCTAGACGTCTGCTAGCGCACTTCTTCAGACTAACACGTTTAAAGAAGTTAGACGTTTGCTCGCACACTTCTTCGGACTAATATTCCTAGAGAAGTTAAACGTCTGCTCGCACACTTCTTCAGACTAACACGTCTATAGAAGCTAAACGTCTTCTCGCGCACTTCTTCAGACTAACACGTTTGTAGAAATTAGACGTTTGCTCACGGACCTCTTTGGACTAATACGTCTATAGAAGTTAGACGTCCGCTCGCGCACTTCTTCAGACTAACATGTCTGTAGAAGCTAGATGTCTACTCATGCACTTCTTCAGAATAACACGTCTATAGAAGTTAGACGTTTGCTCATGCACTTCTTCAGACTAACACGTTTTAAAAACTAGACGTCTGGTCGCGCACTTCTTCAAACTAACACGTTTGTAGAAGTTAGACGTCTGCTCGCGCACTTCTTCAAACTAACACGTCTGTAGAAGTTAGACGTCTGTTCGCGTGTCTTGAGTTGTATCTACGCATAGGGAATTTCACAACTTAGTTTTGTTAATGAACATATTATTAAAACTATGTCGTATTGATTTAAACTTATTCACCTAAGTTTATTTAAAAATATTTTTCCTTAATTAATTATTTCTCTTTTAATTAATTTTCTCTTTTTCTTTATTTATCTTAATCTAACAATTATTATATGTGAGTGCACGAACATTGGTAGATATAGTAGAAACAAGAATATTGGCTTGAGTAACACAAATAATTGTGAGAAAATCTAAGGGTTTGTCCATGGATGGAATGTCGACTTAAATAACACAAACATTAATGAGAATACCTAAGGGTTTTTCCATGGAGGAAATGTCGGCTTGAGTAACCCAAACATTCGTGAGAAAACCTAAGGGTTCATCCGTGGAGGGAAAGTCGGTTTGAGTAACACAATCATTGGTGATACAAAATCTAAGGGTTTAGGCCTAAACGTGTAATTAAATATCTAAATATGCACCCTCGAATTTGGTTATTAAATAATCAAATCATTATAAATATAAAAATATAAAAACTTAAATGAATTGGTTAGATGATCTTTTTAGTATTCTTAATTTTTTCAAATAAATATATATAATAATAAGTAATATTAGACCCTAGTAAAACTTCATATATTAGAATTCTTAATTTATACTAGCATGTAACCCGTGCTTTACATGATTATTGAAATAAAAATTGAGAAAAAAAATTCGGTTAAAATGTGATAGCTAGCATTTTTAAATTACTCTCACATATATATTCAAATTAATCACAACTCTCGACCCGGTAATCTAGACACTTTGAAAATTAAGTATCATTATATATATAAACTAAAAGTTGAACTTATATTGTTAAAATATCTCGCATTTATCAAATTTGGTATTAAATTTAAATATAAAGTCTTATTAGCCTAGTTGGTTAAAGGGTTGTACTTATTTTTGTTATATTCAAGTTTGAAACATATCTATAGTATTTTTATTTTTAATCGTTTTAAGTTTATAATCAACCCATAATCCGATCCAATCATCTATTTACTCTTACATATATATCAAAATTAACTACCGCTCTTAACCCGACAATCGAACACTTTTGAAATATATATATATATATATATATTGATTAAATTGTTGTACTTGTTTGTGTTAGGTTGCAATTAAGTTCGAAACATACTTATAACATTTTTAATTTTAACTTTTTTAATTTCTTTTAACCAACATTACTTAAAACTAATCCATATAATCAAAACACAGTTAAGAGAAAATCATGTTTTATTATATTTTTTACTTTAATTAAGTTAAAATATTAAATATATATTAATTACACGATTTTTATAGTTTAGAATAAATTGTTGAAGCTTTTTGTTTATCCAATCTATCAAATCAAGTTAATAGATAAATATAATATTTTTCATATACAACTATGATACAATTGAACATTAAATAAAATATACAATATTTATTTAAAAAATAACTATAATAATAATCTATTATATATTTAAAACAATACATATAGATTTAACAAATAATAAAAAAATATTTGACTTAAGTCTAACCCCTATTAATTTATTTAATTACATATTAATATATATATATATATATATATATATATATATATATAATTAAGTATATACATTAACAATTTTAAAAAATATATATTAAATATAAAATTAATTAAAAAATAATTACAAGTAATGGTACTATAAAAATATTATATTTATTTATTTGTATAAATAAATAAATATATTTACTTATTTTATAAATATAAATTAATTTTTTTAGTGTAAAACGGTATAAACTAATAAAATCAAAATTGTTTATTAATTCGTAATTACTTAATTTTGAATATAAAATAATAAGATCTTATCTTAACCTAATCTGAAAAAGGACAACAAAATCCATGGACTAGGTTGAACCACTAATAGACTTATAGCTTAATTAAAAAATGTACTTTATATTTTCTTCCACCCTCTTTTTTCTTTCTCAACTTTTCACTTTCTTTAAAAAAGTATTAAATTTTCCTTATCACTTCATTTATTTGAACTTATTATACAAGTGATTTGTCAAACTTCCTTATATACTTTTAGAACCTTTATATCATCACTTAAACCATAGATTTTCCAAATACAAACAAATTCTTAAAATCTTACATATAAGTGTTGTATGATTGTAAAACACGGTCTCTAATTTTCTCTATATAAAGAGTGTTCTCAATTACAAGGTAGTAAATTGAGAATAATATACCATGAAGATGTCTGTTTTTAATCTCTTACTGATCCTGTGGATGGTGGTAATTACTCTATCCACCAATGTTGGCGGTAGGCCCGTACAAAAGCCAATGCCAACACCGCACCATTCATCACCTCCAGTTGAGGGAAAACCACCGGTTGATGTGAAATCACCTCCTCATAAATCGCCTAAGACACCACATTCATCGCCTCCTCCACCACCCACAGAGAAACCTATGCCATCACCGCCAAAAGAAGGGAAACCACCCGTTGATGTGAAACCACCTCCCCATAAATCTCCAAAGACACCACAACCATCTCCTCCACCGCCATCCACAGAGAAGCCTATGCCATCACCACCAATTGATGTGAAACCACCTTCCCATAAATCTCCTAAGACACCACATCCATCGCCTCCACCGCCACCCACAGAGAAGCCTATGCCATCACCACCAGTTGATGTGAAACCACCTTCCCATAAATCGCCTAAGACTCCACATCCATCGCCTCCACCACCACCCACAGATAAACCTATGCCATCACCGCCAGTTGATGTGAAACCACCTTCTCATAAATCGCCTAAGACACCACATCCACCGCCACCTACATCGTCTTCAGATCATTTGATGAAACCGTCGCCTGTACAGAAGCCTACAACAGCTCCGCAGCATCCATCGTTGCCCATACATAAGCCTATTCCAGCTCCAAAACCACATGTGGTTATGCCTCCATTACCATCCGTTTACTAAGGGTCAATTTAGGCTGGTTAAGTTGGAACATGAGAGATCTATCTAATATTAACTTTAATGCTTTAATTATCTATGTATGCAACATTAAGAATTAAGAAAGGAATATGATTTGTTGCTGTTAAACTTTTGAAAATTAATTGAATTGAAAGTGTTTTATTATTGAAATAATTACTCTCTCTTTATACAAAATTTCATTATTAACTTTAATTAAAAAAATAACTAACTGTTAAAATTAATTAGTAATTTTAATTTAATTAATTAATTAACAATTTATAATATACTAAATAAAGTTTTACCTTCATAAAAACAAGTTGATAAAATATCAAAATTATGATTTTCATTATAATTATTGAAGTCAAATTTTTAATTCTCTAAACATTTATTTTCAAATAAACTCACACCAGATGAGCCATTTCATTTTCAGCAAGTCCAATTTAGTCCTTCCATTTTTATAAGGCTATCCAGTGTAGACCTTCCATTTTTATAAGCTACTCTACACATTCCAATCTCAATTTATCAAATTCCAACTAATCCAATTTCCCAAGTTTAATTAGCTCAAAACCACCCTAATGATCCATTCAAATTTTATCCTTATATAACATTTTGATAATTTAGGAAATACTCTTTTTATGTATGGAATTCAATCCGAAATATTTTAATATCTTAAAAAAATTATTTCACATTAACTATGTTAATGAGTTAACTAATATATTATTAGCTAATGAAGACTTTTTCAAAACTAGTATATTTTCTAGCAACATAGTTTAAGGGTATATTATGCTCTTCAAAATAATGTGTCACTTCTTCATTAAAACTTCCTCTTTATCAAAAAGTAGTCAATCATTCCACAAATTAACACCAACATCACTACCATATGTTGCTATCATATCGGTTCCTTTGACAACTGCTGAGGTCCCTTGCCTGTATTAAACTTTAGTAAAGTATAAAGTAATAAACCAATTAGCAAAAGTAAAAAAAGTCAAATTATTTAAAATATTGTATAAAAATTGTTTGTAAGACTCAGACTTTATTAATACAAACTTTCAGATTTTTAAAATAAAATTATATATTTCAATTGCGAGTATAAAATTATATATTCTAATTGACGGGTCATTCACAGAATGCAGGACGTGTACAAAACAATGTCTTGGCCTCCGATCATTTTCATCATCGCAACTCCGCGAAAATGAGGATGAAGATGATCCTTTGGTTTTGCACATCTGAACTCAGCCGATAATCAACCATTTCAGCTGATTTAAAGCTAAAAATTAACGCGAGACATTTTAACCAGTTAAACTTTTTAACTAACTAATATATATATATATATATATATATATATATATATATATATATATAATGATGCTTAATTTTTAATGTGTCCAGATTGTTGGGTCGAGAGCTGGGGTTAATTTGAATATATATGCGAGAATAAATAAATACTTGAGTTGGATTTTGGGTTGACCCGCCGATAAACTTAAAACGGTTAAAAATAAAATTAAAAATGTTATATGTATGTTTCGAACTTGTAACTTAACAAAAAACAAGTAAAAACTTTAACCAAGTGTGATTGTAATGTGGTTTGCCAATGGATAATAGGCCGATATCAATTGAAAGTGGTTAAAAAAATATAAATCAAATATTTGACTAATAAAAGTGTGAGGCCACTATCTTAAATATTAAAAAATATTAATCATATATAAAATCTATATTCTCTCCATAGTCAATCAAAATTTTTCTCTCCCAAAATCTATATAACTTTATTTCCTAATTAATCTATATAAATATATTATCTCTTATTAATATAATTTTTTATTTACTCTATTATTTTAATTATATATATATATATATATTAAAAATATAAATAAAGATGAAAAAAAAATAATCTCTTTAATCATTAATTTATAAAAAAACATTATCCCTGTAATCTATAAATACATATAAAAAAACCTATAATTTAATAAATCATATATATATATAATAACTTTTAACAAAACAATTTAAATTTGCACTATAACTCTCTCAATAATCAATCAATGTTTCTCTAATCCAAAATTTATATTAATTCTCTTTCTTAATTAATCTATATAAATATAATAAATGAACTTTTTTTAAGATAAAATAAACTATATCTTCTAATTAATATATATATATATATATATATATATATATATATATATATATATATATATATATATATATATATATATATATATATATATATATATATATATATATATATATTATATCTTATTAATATAATTTTTTATTTACTCTATTCTTTTAATTAAATATATATATATATATATAAATATATATTGAAAAGATAAATAAAGATGAAAAAAATAAAAAATAATGTCTTTAATTATTAATTTTATAAAAATAAATAATCCATATATATATATATATATATATATATATATATATATATATATATATATATATATATATATATATATATATATATATATATATATAATCTAAGAAACTTGTATGTTAAGAATATATATTTGAAAACGGAAAATTGATATTCAAGATTCATACCCGTACCCGTGTGCAATGTAAATGGATGGGATATACTTCAAATTGTTTACACGACTCAAAACTTTTAATATTTTATGAAACCTTTTAAAAAGAAAATTAACTAAATTATTCCTTAATATATTAGAGGAAAATGTTCAATTCTAAACTATTTTAATATTTTAAGTTAAAGGAAAATTTATGGGTTAAGCACTTAGGCTAGCTCTGTACATATAAGTAATATATATATATATATATATATATATATATATATATATATATATATATATATATATAAAATGATGTTTAATTTTGAAAGTGTCCGGATTGCCGGGTCGAGAGCTGTGGTTAATTTAGATATTTGGGTCGGATTGTGGGTTGATCCGTTTTTAAATTTAAAACGGTTAAAAATAAAATTAAAAATGCTAGAGGTATGTTTCGAACTTGCAACCTAACAAAACAAAAATACAACTCTTTAACCAACTAGGCTACAAAGACTTTATATTTTAAATTCAACATCAAAATTAATAAACGCGAGACGTTTTAATATTAATATAAGTTCAACTTTTTAATTAATTAATATATAATGATGTTGAGTAAATAGATACTTGGGTCGGATTGTGAGTTGACCCACCCATAATAAACTTAAAACGGTTAAAAATAAAATTAAAAATGTTATCCGTAATTTTTTTCACGGTTTTTTATATTATTACTCGTGCAAATGCACGGGCTAAATGCTAGTTATAAACTATAATTATAATCATCTCTATTTCTCTTATTTATTATAAATTAACTTAAATGTTTCATATTTGACATATTATCACAAGTAGTCACTCTAATTTTAAAAATTGGAAATGCAATGACAATAAAATTTTTATTTGTTTGAATATAATAAATGTAACATTATTTTTAGTTTCAGCTTATTCCGTTTTTAGCTAATTGAATGAAATATTTTATCTATTAGATAAGAGTAAAAAATGAATATATATTAATTTCAAAAGTGTCGTATAACAGAATCGAGAACTGTGGTTAATTTAAATATATATATGTGAGAGAAAATAGATAATTGAGTCGGATTTTGGGTTCACTCGCCATATATTTAAAAAAGTTAAAAATAAAATTAAAAGTATTATAATTATGTTTTGAACTTGCAACCTAATAAAACAAAACAAGTACAACTTTTAACTAACTAGACTAATAAGATTTTATATTTTAAATTTAACACCAAACTTAATTACGCGAGACATCTTAAATAATATAAGTTCAACTTTTTAACTAACTATAATATATATATATATATATATATATATAATATAATATAATATAATGAAACTTAATTTCAAAAGTGTCCTATTTGCCAGGTTGAGAGCTGTTATTAATTTGGATATATATATATATATATATATATATATATATATATATATATATATATATATATATATATATATATATATATATATATATATATATATATATATATATATATATATATAAAAGAGTAAATGGATACTTGGATGGGATTGTGGGTTGATTTTTCTATAAATTTAAAACAGTTAAAAATAAAATAAAAAATTCTATATGTATATTGTAGCAACCTAAGAAAACAAGTACAACTCCTTAACAAAGTGTGATTAAGATGTGATTTGCTGAAGGATAATAGGCTAGTATCAATTTAAGGCGGTTAAAAAATATGAATCAAATATTTGATTGACCAAACTGTAAGATCACGATTCTAAATGTTAGAAAATATGAATAAAATATTTATTCACCAAAGTGAAAGTGTAAGGTTACGAGATAAGAGGTGCATTCAGAAAAAATATGTTATGAAATATTATAGAAGATAAGTGTTTATCAAAATGAATAAAATGTAAAATTAGAGTGTTTCATTTTTTATTTTAATATATTATTCGTAATTTATTAAAAAAATTAAACATTGATTACATATTATTATTTATTTTATTTATATATTTATTCTTATGCATTGGACGAGAATCTTCCTAGTACATAAATAATATATCAACTTGAATTTGCATAACAAGTCTCTAAAAAAAATTATCTTCCACTTGAGTTCCTAAAATTAAAATTTTAAGAATAAATTTTGACAAGGTGTTATCGTGATTCTATTCCGTGAAGTTTGAGGAAATAAATTGTGTGACACAAATAAGTATATGATCAATTGGGCTTTTATCTGGGCATATGGGTTTGGAGAAAGGGATCCAATGATTAATCTATATATTAATTTTTGATTTGTTTTTGATACGATAACAAAACAAAGAGAAAATATATATATATATATATATATATATATATATATATATATTTTTATTTTAATAAGTCTTATCATCTTTTAGAATGAGAGACATTCTGGTTTATTTTAAACAAATAAATAAATTTATTAAAATTAAACTAATTTCATCAGTTAAATGAAAAGAGAATTTTGATAAATTTAATACAAAATTAAATTTACACCAAATTTAAATATAAATTAAAATAAAATTTAATAAAAATAAAAATAAAAATTTTAATTATTAAATTAACATTAATTCTTTGAATAAAGTCATTAACAAATATTAAATACATCCAATATTGTTATTTGTCATTTGAACAACTAGGTGAATTCCCGTGCAATACATACAGAGAAAGATAAGAAAAAAAAAACAAAAAAAGTTTACAACCATCTACAACATTATCAAAAACTCTTTTTTCCCTTACTTTGGCCCACTAATCCCCAATCGAACTCTCATCTCGTGACCTTAATTTCATTTCGATTAATCAACGATCTCATTCAACATTTATCCACCGATCTCAATTGAACTCACTTTTTTAGAGACCTTACATTCACTTTAGTCAAAATATTAATATGTTTTACCAATACCCCCAATCGACCACTTATCAAGAGTCAAACTTTTTTACCTTCACTTTGGTCATCCACCAATCCCTAATCAATTGACCTTTTCTCAAGTCCTTACATTCACTTCCATTAAACAAACAATCTCCTCTCATATTTTATAATATACAACCAAACTTTTCATATCCTCACTTCAATTAATCAAACCATCAAATTCCATACTTATCCATACCATCAATATTTCTAATCTTGTGACCTTCCACTTTTACTTTAGTCAAAATCAACCATCTACACCAGTATTACTAATATATTTCCAATCCTTCCAACAGACATCTCATCGAGAGTCAAACTCTTTTATCCTCACTTTGGTCCACCAATCCCCAATAAATTGACCTCTCTTTTCTCAAAGTTTACAACCATCTCCAACATTATCAAAAACTCTTTTTTCCCTCACTTTGGCCCACCAATCCCCAATTAAACTCTCATCTCGTGACATTAATTTATTTTCGACTAATTAACCATCTCATTCAACATTTATCCACCGATCTCAATTGAACTCACTTTTTTCGAGACCTTACATTCACTTCAGTCAAAATACTAATCTCTTTTACCAATACCCCCAATCGACCTCTAATCAAGAGTCAAACTCTTTTACCCTCACTTTGGTCATCCACCAATCCCCAATCAATTGACCTTTTCTTGAGACCTTACATTCACTTCGATCAAACAACGAATCTCCTCTCATATTTTATAATATACAACCCAACTTTTCTTATCCTCACTTCAACTAATCAAACCATCAAATTCCACACTTATCGATACCATCAATATTTTTAATCTCGTGACCTTCCACTTTTACTTCGGTCATAATCAACCATCTCCACCAGTATTACTAATATATTTTATCAATCCTTCCAATCGACATCTCATTGAGAGTCAAACTCTTTACCCCACAACTCTCGACCCGTAAATCCGGACATTTTAAAAATTAAGCATTATTATATATATATATATATATATATATTAGAGAGGTTGAATGAGTATTAAACTTTCAAATATTTTGAGAATTGGACGAGAAACTCATATAAAATGTACAAAGCGCATATAAGATGTTAGTGAGACCGTAGATATCACCCTAGAATTTTTATATTAAGCATTATATATATATATATATATATATATATATATATATATATATATATATATATATATATATATATATATATATATATATATATATATATATATATATATATATATATATATATATATATATATATATATATATATATATATATATATAAACCTCTAAAATCTTGCAAGAATTTGAAATTATTAATTTATAAAATTATATATTATAATTTTATTATTTATATATAAAATTGATTGATAAGATAAATTATATAAATATAAAATTAATAATGAAAGAAAAATTAATTATTATTATTATTATTATTGAACTGAGAAGAACCAGCATTTTCTCGTGCATTTATAAAAATATATCTAAAATATTATTTATTTATAAATATTTTAGATAAAATTAATATTATTTAAATCTAATTAATTGAAAATTTGTTTTAGTTTGTAAAAATTAAGTTTAATCTTAAACTTAATATTAACATATATTTTATTCCCTCCGCATCCACTTAACCCTAAATTAACCCCTCAATTGATGACACACCTCTTATATCTCGTTAAACTCAACCACTAACCTTCAATTGACTCATATTGTGACTCACATTTTTTCATATGCCTCTATCCCTCGACAAACTACTCACCAATCTTATTCAACCTTCTTTTACTTCAATTTCAACAAATCAATAACTAATCCTCCAATTGATCACATACCTCTTATCTAACGTCAAACCAACCACTAACCACCACCCGACATTCATCTCATTACTCACACTTTCAAATGCTTGTAAAACCAACCATTAATTCCAACCTCACACTCGACAAACCACCTATCACCCGACTTCCATCTCGTGACCTCACACTTTCATATGTTCGCCAAATCAAGCACTAATTCCAACCTCACACTCAAAAAACCAATCCACCACCCGACCTCCATCTCGTGACCTCACATTTTCAAATACTTGTCATACCAACCACTAATTCCGACCTCACACTCGACAAACCACCCAATCTCCATCTCGTGACCTCACACTTTCAAATGTTCATGAAACCAACCACTAATTCCGACCTCACACTTTCAGATGCGTATCAGTTGTTTAATAGTTAAGAATTAAAATTTTCATATTTTGGGATTCGAACCCTAGTCTTAATCATAAAATGTGACCACTCTAACCATTATACCACTTGAGATTTTTGAAATAATTTTATTATTTTGTGTGTATATATTTTTTGTATTTTATTATTAATTAGTTAATTTTTATATTAACTAAAAAAATTATTTATATTTATAAAAATTATTATAATATTTATATATGATGAGAGAAAAAATGTATGATAAAAGATAAAATGTATTTATATAAAATTAATGATAAAAAAAAATAATATATATATATATAAGTTGTAACTAAATTTAAAATATATATATATATATAAATTAAATATGTAATATTATATATAAATATAAAAATTATGAAAGTATTTAAATTATTATAAAAAAATATTTATATATATAAATAAAATAAATATGTAATATATATGAAGGTATATGCATTTATAACCAAAGAATTGTTTATATATATATTTATATATATATAAAATAAATATAAAAATGATGAAGGTAGGTGCATTTATAACTAAAATATTGTTTATATATATAATTAAAATAAATATAAAAATTATCAAGGTAGATGTATTTATAACAAAAAAATAATTGTATATATATAAATAAATATAAATATTAAATTATGAAGGTAGTTGTATTTATAAAAAAAATAAAAATAAAAAATTGTTTATATATATAAATAAAATAAAAATAAAAATTATGAAAGTAATTATATTATAATAATAAATTTTTTTGTTATATATATATATATATATATATATATATATATATATATATATATATATATATATATAATATAATATATATGTTAAGGGAAAACAAAATTTAATTAAGAAAAACAGAATAATAAAGTAGAGATAAAATATTGATGACGTGGATTATACGCATATATTTACATTTAAATATATATATATATATTATAGTGTTTATATATATATATATATATATATATAAATTATTAATATGATAAATTATATTTATATAAAATTAATAATGATAGATAATATATAATTAATTAGGAGATATAAAAAATTATATATATGTATGTATGGGGTAGAATTTATAATTTATGAATATAATTAAAAAAGTAAATCAATTATAATTATAGAGGAGATAAATTAATGATTTAAGAAAGAGAAATTTATGATTTATGAGAGAGATTCGATGAATATTAAACCTTTTTAATCTCGTGTGAATTTGAAGAGAAACTCGTATAAAATATATAGTGATACGGCGAATGCATATGAGCTATGATATCTATTAATATAAGAGGATGAGTTTATTGGTGTTATCACTAACTATTAATAGGAAGATAAGAACAATTTAGAACAAACATTACAAGCCTAGAATATCCAAAATTAAAATCCCTAATTTGAAGCTTCTTGAAGACCAAAAATGGCGAAATCTTCTCCTCTCATTTTTGTTCAAAATTTTGTAATAATATAGCCTCAGACATATGTAATTCAACGTATCTAAGCTCTACAATTTTGGTTAATTATAGAGGGATAATATTGATTTTCCTCCATTGTATTCTTGAACTTCAATGAATAATCTTATCTTCTTGATGAAATTGGATGATTTTTAACAAAACAATATCAATATGTTTTGAACTTCAATTGGCTTCAAATAGTTTCAAATTTGGTGGTCAAGATTGAAAGTTCCATTTTTTGAAAAATAAATAAATATCAAGGTTTATTTGTTGCTTTATTTCAACTTCATGTGTCTTCATCAATTGATCATATAGAGCAATAGAATAGATGAAACCTCAATTCAGGTTGTTGTGAGGCTGTTGATGAAGGAATACACTCTAGTGGACCTCCATTTAAGGCCGGCCCTAGGGTAAGCCCACAAGTCCTCGGACTAGGGCAACCCACTTCCGAGGTAGCCTATATATTAAAAATAGGAAATTATTTTATTAAATTTGTTGTAATAATAAACATAAAGTGTTGTAACTTGGTGGTTTTAAGATAATAATGTAAAGCTTTTATTTATTCATGGATTCAAATCTCACTAAAAATTGATTTTTTTATTAATATCTTAAATAAGACCTATGACAACAATAAAAAATATCGATCTTTTTTCTACCGGATGCTGGGGCAGCCCAAATTTCGGGGCCGACTCTGCCTCCATTCAGATGATCCGCTCTAGTAGGGGATCCAAGACAAAGAAATCCAAGTTGTCCAACCTTAGTCGGCGTTGACTCCGCGTGCACTACAGTCATGGCGATCCGTAGTTGTCGGTGCTGCCTGAGGCAGTATTCTAACAATTTTATTTTGTTTTCAAAACGTGCAAAACAAAAATAAAAGGTTATTCATAGTATTTTTCCACCAACTCATTTTTACTTATTTACATGATACATCGATTTGGTTTAATAAAATTTTTTCCAATGTTAAATTATTTAGAATCCAACTACTACAACATGAATTCAAAATTAATTATTACTAGTAACGTACAATGAGCCTTTACGTGAATATTTTCTAAATAATTTCGAAGCTCATAATTTGTAAATTTTATATTGGGATAAATAATGAGTGCCTACACTAGTATAATAATTAATTTTGTGTTTAAAAAATTAGTATCGAATTATTCTCTTATAATAAAGTCTTGCAAATAAATTCTTTAGGTGATAAAGTCAATTCCAAAATCCTTCGTAACATGGTTTTCTCTAAAATTAAGATAAAACTACCTATACTGAAGATAAATATAATTTTGAAAGAGGGTTATTTGGTTCTCATCAAGAGTACATTGGGCTCTCTATCCACTTTTATGATGTTTTTGTTTATTAATTCTAAGAGTGTGGATGTGAAGATTGAATTAATTATGTTTAAATTTCTCTAGGCTTCCTTCGAGTCTTCCTTTGATCATTCAAAATGTTGGGTTAAAGTGAAGAGAATCAATAATATTTTGAATTTTTATGTAATCCGTTAGATTGTAAATCTTAATTTGCAAAAATATTGGGTAACCCATTATATGTGATATAGTGGAAGACATAAGAGACTTAAAGGTCCTGTGATTTTACTCTTGTCTAAGGTGTTTACCATGCTAAAGTTCGATGTGGGGTTGTACATCGAGAGGAGCACAGAGAAGTTGTTACCAAGAAGGTCACAATGTTGTTGATATGATGGTGATTCTTGAATTTGGGAGCTATGAGACTTTTCTTGTTGACAAAGAAAATGATAGAAGACAAGATGGAGATAACTTGTAAACTAAGGTAAAGTGTTGAGAATGAATTTACAAATATTACAAATATGGTATATTCATGGTACATAACTTTAGTACAAAGAAATGGTATATTCAACAAAAGAAAAGTATATCTTTTGGTGTATAATCTTGATATTAGTAAATATGATTAACACAAAAGGAAAGTAGATCTTTTGTTATGTAAATAAAATTAGGAAATATGGTAAGAATATTTTGGAAGCTTTTTGAAAGATTTGAACAATATATTGATATTGACCTAATTGAGGCTTATTTAAAGGTGCAGTCAAACACTTTAAAAAGTCAAGTATTTTTTTAAGAGCATTGCTTCCCCGTGAATTGTGTGTGTGCTTTCATTATGAGAGAATAATTATAATACTCCTATAACAATATTAATAATAATGTTGAGAGCCTCCTGTGCTTCAAAAGTGGATGTATGCCAGTTTTGACCAAACCACTATAAATTTTGTGTACGCGTTCTTAAGTTTTATTTATTTTGTTTCCGCAATTGTTTGGTGTTCTTGTTGTTCCTGTATTAAAGAATACTTCTTATCATAGTATTCCAACAAGTGGTATCAGAGCGAGGCTATTCGAGAGGAGAGGAAGCTACAAAACTTGGATGATCCTTCTGTAGACACTCATTTATCAACCCCCCCAATTTTATAGTTTATTCTTTTATTAAATCTGAGCCTATAAAATATTTTGAATTCATTCACGGGCTCATTGCACGATTTATTTTAAAGACAATTATTTTTAGAATAATTGAGTTTTTAATAATATTTGATTTTGGATTCTTAATAAGTTAAGGTAATAATTTGTCTATGTTACAACACTTAGGGAAGTTATTATACTTAGAATATTCAAGGTTTTATTTAATTAATTATTTTGGGTATTTATATATAAAAAAAGAGAATTATGAAATATATATTAACGTCTTTATATAAAGTCGTTAGTTATATTTTGTGTATTTTATTTTAATTAGATTAGTTTTCTTAATTTGTTAGATTAGTTGTCGATTAGTTGTTAGATTAGTTTTGAGATTTGATTTTGAATAAGTTAGTTAGCATTTTGTTTATTAATTAGAATTGTTCCTTAAAAATAGGAATAATTAAAAATAAAATTGCTTATTTATTTTTTTAACAAAATATTTTTTTGTAGGGTGTGTAAGGGGGATAACAGTGCAAAAATAAAAAGATAACGGTGTCTACACAATCGTGAGAAGCACCTAGGTCAAAGAAGAAAAAAAATGAAGGAAGAAGTTGCCAAGAAAAAAGGGAAGAAGATACAAACAAGGAATGGTTCAGTCGTGAGCAAGAGCATGAAGAATTGTTAATTTTTAATTACAAAATTAAAATGACCAAGTATTACATCATTATTCAATAAAGCTTAAATCCCATTGGATGAAAATTCACTTGACATGTCAAGTGAAAGATTGCTACATTATTTTAAAATAGTTTTTCTTTCCAACGGTAAAGTGTGTTAAATGAGTCTTTGGACCCTAGGGGTTTCATAGCTTTGCCTATAAATACCCCTCTTAACACCCTAGAAAAACCTCTCTCTTTTCACATTCACGTGACCTTTTTTTTAAACTCCTTTTCATTATCTCATAGCCCTAGGCGGCCCAATTCCTTGCACAACCGAAATCAAGAACATCCATATTGTAAGCTTTTGATTTCCTCCTTTTTTTTGTTTTACAATGTTTTGCCTATTTCATTAAATAAAAATCATTGCATGCTTTAATTTATTATTTTCTTGGCCTCTTTAATTTGGTGGATGATCATGTAAATAGGTATGTTATGTAACATGAATAAAAAAATAGAAAGTTAAAAATCAAAACAAAAACATAGCTGAAATATGATTAAAAAATAAGTACATTTTACGTCTTTGACTTTGTATTTTTGGTTTTCTAACTTTCTCACCTCCCCTTTGGCTGAAATTTTATATGCATTTTAATTAATATAGTTTTGAAAACATATAAAAAATTTAGAAATTTCAGAATTGTTTTGATAAGTATATAAATTGAAAAACCGAAACTGACCCAAAACTTGCATGTTTTCAGTTTTTTAATTTGTAAATTTTTATTCTTAGCTTTGCACATATCATGATTATGTGAATTTTTGTAGGAATGTTATTTAATACAAATAGAATAACATATAAAAAAATTAGACTATTCTAAATAGTTTTGCTTGAAAAATAAAAACAATATAAAAGAAGTGATTAAAATATGCATGTTCTTAATTGTAAATATTGATCTTGAATATTTTGTGTGACCTTTGGGTGAAATATTATATTTATGTTATATTGTTATAACTTATTATTTAATATTCGTTTGGGCCAAAAATATTATGGGTTTTTGTCTTGTCTCGGGTTACTTGGTCGTGTTTTTGAATTTTAAGGTCGTCCTACCAAAAAGAATGGCCAATGCTGCTTCCAATGCTTTTCCAGCGACGCTTCTGATCCCAAAATAATTCCAGCAATTGAAAAGTTGCAGCGACGCTCCACTGCGGATGCTTTGAGTTCTTTCTCATGGCTGAACTTGTTCATGACGCTTTCCAACTGACGCTTGCTGCCTTACTTCATCTTTTTGGCTTTTATTTTATATTTATGTATAGCTTTAGGTTTGTTATTTTTTCTTTTTCTCTTTCTTTTTTTGAATTTTGAATTTGAGGTTTGTGGCTTGTTTGATCCGAGGTTAGATAAAAAATTTCAAATTAAACCCTAACTAAAATTGAACCTAGCCCAAGCTTAGACTTAGGACTTTCCTTAGACTTAGAACTTTTTTTTTAATTCTTTTAAAATAAAACCCTAAAAATAATATAATTTTAGACCCTTTAAATAATTCACTAAAGTTCTTGAAAATTAATTGAGACATAGGCCAATTAATTTTTTTTATTAATAACTTACCTAGTTTTGATTTTTAGGATAGCTTTATGTGTGGATTATTTGTTTTATTTTTCTTTTGTCTTTGTTTATTATTTTTTTTATCTCATGCAAACCCTTTAAATATATAAATTGGAAAATTCTAAAATGTAAAGCGTAAGAAATTTGAAAAAATACTAAAATTAATTAGTAGAGACCTTAGGAGCGTTGTGGGACATAGTGTCTAAAAACCCTTTCCCACACGTAACCAAACGCAGAACTCACTTCTCTTAATCTCCTAATTTTTGAAATTAGGTGGCGACTCTCTAGTCGTGAGGATTAATTAAAATTGAAAAAGTTAAAGTAGACCTATGACATACTTCTCATTAAAAAACTCTCAATCTCTCTCAAATTCGATGAGAATGTAAGATATTGAGTTGTCTATAAAACCTCATTTTTAAAATTTAAAATTTTCAAACAGATTGTCATTCATGATTTTATCAATCAACGAATAAATATAATTTCCAGCCAAGCTTTCACCATTGGCTATACCAATCAAGTTCAGTTCATCATCCTTTAGATCTGTATTATTAGGCTTTTTTGATTTAGCTGAATTTAATTTCATGAATAGCTCCAACTCAGATCCAATTTCTTCAGTGTTTCCAGATTCTGTTAGACTATGTCCTTTAACTATTTCAGCTAGATGTGCAGGCTGTTTAGAAGATCCTGCAATTTTAGTCTCAGTTTCAGAATCCTGGGCGCATTTAGTGTCTTCTGTCCAACCTTTTTCAAGCCTAGTACATAGTCTAGATATCTGACTTTCCATTTGATCCTTAGCAGGACATGTAGACTTAGCATTCTGATCATTAATGGAACCCGAGACTTTTAGATTTGCAAGATTTCCCATTGCAGAATAAGACTCTGAAATTATATCCTTCTTTGGACCTAATGGACTCTGAGCAGCATATATCTCCAACCCTGTAGAGGCAATTTCAAAATGACCCATTTTGCCCAGTTCAACATCCTCTCTAGCGGGACCGGTAAAATTTGTTTTCTGATCTTTCTCTGCACCTGAATTACCCAAACTATCATGTTTTCCTGCTTCTGAAACTGACCCCGACCTTGTAATATTCTTTGAACCTATTAATTCTTGACCAACAGTCTTATTAAGCCCTGTCATACTTACCTCAATAGGAACCCCAGTAAAAACTTTAATAGGATCATTCAAAACAGACATAAATCTCAGCATAATGTTTTCACCCGATTCAGAAACAGACCCCAATTTTGAGCTGTCAATAGGACCCAATAAACTTGTACAATTTATGCCATTTTTGACAGATTATCTCCTACATTGTGTTGGGTCAAATTATTTTGACTAAGTGTTGAAATAATTTAACCACTGAGATTTTGATGATGAAATGACTTATGAGTTTTGATGCAAGTGTATTGAAACAATATTTCATAAGACTTGGCTCTAATGAGGGTCATTAAACCGATTTTGGCATTCAATGCATAAAATTAGACGTACAGTCTAACTCACCGGAGTTAGACGTGTAGTCTAATGAATGTAAAGAATTAGACATAAGTCTAATAGATACACGGAATTAGACGTAAGTCTAATAGATACACAGAATTAGACGTAAGTCTAATGTATTCGAAATTAGACTTACAGTCTAACTCACCGGAGTTAGACGTGTAGTCTAATGAATGTAAAGAATTAGACGTAAATCTAATGAATACACGGAATTATACGTAAGTCTAATAGGTTTGAAATTAGACGTACCGTCTAACTCAACGGAGTTAGACGTATTGTCTAATAGACTTGTAATTAGACGGATGGTCTAATAGATATTCGGAATTAGACGTACAGTCTAACTCACCGGAGTTAGACGTGTAGTCTAATATATCTAAAATTAGACGGATAGTCTAATTTGTTCGGAATTAGACGTGTAGTCTAATTAGTGAAAGTTAGACGTGCGTCTACCTCCTTCAGACAAGTCTGAGGTAGAACCGGAATTAGACGTGTAGTCTAACTCAGTGGAGTTAGACGTACCGTCTAATGATTATAGAATAATTAGATGTGTAGTCTAATTAGTGAAAGTTAGACGTGCGTCTAACTCCTTCAAACAAGTTTGAGGTAGAACCGGAATTAGACGTGTAGTCTAACTCAGTGAGTTAGACGTACCGTCTAATGGTTATTAAATAATTAGACGTGTAGTCTAATTAGTGAAAGTTAGACGTACGTCTAACTCCTTCAGACAAGTCAGAGGTAGAACCGGAATTAGACGTGTAGTCTAACTCAATGGAGTTAGACGTACCGTCTATTGATTATTGGATTATTAGACGTAAGTCAAATTCTCTTAGACCAGGCGGTCTTATAGACGTTATTATTTAAAGGAGATGTGTGATTTCATTAGACTGATTTTACAATCCGTCTAACTGAAATACGTTTAATGCTTAATTTAAGCAGTATGCTTGAATCTAGCATTTCTCCTACCCACGTGCTATAGCTGTACCCTACTTCTGCTCCACTTTCTAGTGAAGATTAGTACAACAGCTATATCCAACCAACCAAGTAATGCCACGTAAGGGAATTTTCCTCACATTACTTGTTTTGCAGGTACATCCCTAATGGAATATTCGGCGCACTACCAGTGATGTACGGCCACGATCCTTGTGCTCAGAACCTGCTGGGTACAATCGAGGCTTTCCAATGGAAGAGTTCCATGTATCATTCTAAAAGATTCGACCGTTAGCTCTTGCTTAGTATTTAACAAATCTAAAGGACAACGAACAATCTGTCTCACAAATTTTCCTTAGAGAACGAACAAACAATCTGATTTTGCAGAGAGAGAAACTACTCAATCATCTTGCTTACTGAACTCATATTGTGAAGCTACTTTTTGATTGTACTGTGTGTGAATCAAGAGAGAGCTAGAATCAAAACACCTTTAGCTGAGTGATATTCTTCATCTTGTAATTGAACAGAAAGTGTTTTGTTCAATAGTGAGCTAAGTGTGTGTATAAACTGTATTTGATTCGAATCATATTATAGTGAATCCTTCCGGTGGTTGGAAGAAGGTGTGACGTAGGAGAGTTTCTCCGAACATCCATAAACAAACTGCTGTGTTCTTTCATTTCTGTCATCTTCTCATATTTCATCTTGTGCTTCAAACCCAAGTAAAAAATTCCGCCTTGAGTCTGTTTCAAGTGTTTACAAGTGTTTGCGTAGAATAGAAAGCGAATTAAATCCCTAACAGGATTTCTTTCAAACCGTTTTTCATAAGCCTTCATCCTTAGCCAGACCCCGTCTCTATCGATAAAGCTGATCCTATAAATTGGTATTATAGCCTTGTTTCTATTCTCAAGCATCAAGAACCCGAAGCATGTCTATCATCAATAAAATTCCTCTTCTGTCAAGGGACAACTACGAATATTGGATGATAAGAATGCAAGCCCACTTGGCTGCTATTAACTATGATATGTGGAGCGTTATTACTGATGGCCCCATAAAGATTTCAAAGCCAAGAAGTGAGTGGACTACTGAAGATAAGATAACCAACAACCTAGATAACGTTGCTAAGAATATTCTGTACCAGTCGCTCAACATGAATATGTTCTGTGAGATCAAGTCCTGTTCCACTGCTAAAGAGATATGGGATAAGCTTAATCAGATCTACGGTACAAACTCTCAAGCAAAGAAGAACCAGAAAGCGTTCATATGCAGTAAAAACAAATCCAGTTGGGCTGATAGTGATTCAGAGGAGCCTCCTGCTGAAAAAGAGAATGAAGTTGTCACATGTCTGATGGCAGATGATCAATCCAAGGTAAATAATGTCTCTGCACCAGAATTTACAAACGATGAGTTAACTAATGCACTCAATGAAATGTCTATTGAGTACAAGAAGTTAACTGACTCTTTTTATGAAATGAAAGTTAAATATGAATCAACTGTTTTTTCTTCAAACCAAGAATCTGAACTAAACGTTTTTGATGAAAACTTAACAGAGATCTCGTATGAGAATGAGATGCTCAAAGAACAGATTCAAATTCTTTCATATGAAAATAAGAGATTAAATTATATAGTCAGTGCATGGACAAGATCTAGAGATGCTTTCAAATATCAGATCATCATGTTGAAACCTGCTGGATCTAGATCCGGATTGGGATATGACAGCAATGACCCTAATCTGTCCTGCAAAAAGTCAAATTCTCCAATTGACAAGTTTAAGCCTATAAACTTTGTCAAAGGAAGTATGACTGACATTGAATCTGATCCTATTCATGAAGAAGTTGCTTTCAAAAATGAAATAGTCTATTTTCCGCCGACTGTTAGCTGGTTTAAGAATAAGCTAAAAAAAGCTAATAAGTCTGGTAATTTAAAACCTGATTCTAAATAAAGGAGTTTTAAAAGAAAATCATCTTCAAAACCTAAAGGATCAGTTGCTAGCAGAAAGTCGTCTGCTAAATCAAAAACATACGCATTAATCACAACTCAAATGAGAAATCCATCAGAATAATCCAAATATGGATTTCTAAGGGAATGATTGATCGAGGACCCAATTGAAAGTGGGTACCAAAAGATTGTAAATATTTATTTATGTAGGTACAAATAAACAAATGACTGGAGGAATCTGTATGGTATCTTGATAGCGGATGTTCCATGCATATGACAGGAAACAGACAGCTTCTCACTAATATATCAGATTGCTCTGGACCTAATATCACATTTGGTGACAACAAGAAGGGTAAGATCATGGGTAAGGGTAAGATTATCCATGGTAACATAACTATTAATGATGTGCTGCTTGTTGACAATCTGTGCTATAATTTGATTAACATTAGTCAATTATGTGATAATGGTTTGTTAGTAGACTTTCAAACTCATGCATGTTTAGTTAAAGACCAAGATGGAAACACTTTATTGACTGGAAGTAGAGTAGGAAACTCATACAAAATGAATTGGTAAAAAGAGTCTTTTGATCCTATGTGCATGATTGCCAATAATGACCAGAAATGGTTATGGCATAAACTTTTGAACCATTTGAAATTTAAAACCATCAACAACATTTGTTCAAACAATTTAGTTATTGGTTTGCCCAAACTTCAGTTTTCAAAGGACTAGATATGCACTGCTTGCCAGTTAGGCAAACAGGGCAGATCATCGTTCAAAAGCAAAGAAAAATCACAATCCAGCTACATCCTAGAACTTTTACATATGGATCTTTTTGGTCCAATTCCTGTAAAGAGTATAGGAGGAATGAGATTTGCCTTGATCGGTATTGATGATTTCTCTCGTTTTACATGGGTTGCATTTTTACCATCAAAAGATAAAACTGCTGAAAACTTGATTAGGATATTTAAAGGGATTCAGAATCAGAAATCTTTAAATATTACATGCATTAGAAGTGATCAGGAAACTGAGTTCACTAACAGATACCTATCATCCTATCTCGAGGAGACTGGAATTAGGCACGAGTTGTCTAGTGCCAGAACTCCACAGCAAAACGGCATTGCTGAGAGAAGAGTGAGAACTCTGAAGGAGCAGCAAGATCTATGCTTGCTGAATCAGATGTACCTCAGAGATTCTGGGCGGAAGCCATTAGTACTGCTTGCTATACACAAAACTGGTCAATAATCAACAAACGTTTTGATAAAACTCCCTATGAATTGTATTATGGGAGAATTCCTACAGTGTCTTATTTGAAGATATTTAGGTGTAAATGTTTTATCCATAACAATGGAAAGGTTTATTTGACCGCTTTTGATGCTAAAGAAGATGAGGAATTCATGTTGGGATACTCATCAGTAAGCAAGGCTTACAAAGTTTACAAGAAAAAAACACAGACTATTGAAGAATCCCTTCATGTAGTTTTTATGAGCCTGTTGAGAGAAAATCTAATGAACTCATTGATCTTGCTGACAGACTAAAAGCGATTAGTCTTGAGTCTGTAAGTAAAGAAGAAGAAACTTTGGACAAGCGGATGACTCTATCTGATCCAGTGGCTGATTCGGTTGAAACTCAACCAGACGTGCAAACTTCTGTTCAACAAGAAGTTGAGAGTTTGGATGTCGCGGTGTCACCAGTTCAGATGACCAATCCCCTTGGATCCAACTTCAGATGGAACAGAAATCATCCACCAGAACTGATTATCAGAAATCCTTTTTCTTCTCGAAGGACAAGACGTCAATTGATGGATGAAATGACCAATTCTACATTTATTTCTCAAATTGAACCTAAGAAAATTGGTGAAGCTATAGTTGATCCAGTTTGGATCAATGCTATGCAGGAGGAATTAAACCAATTTGCTAGAAATAAAGTGTGGTATCTTACTCCTAGACCAACTAACAAGTCGGTCATAGGAACAAGATGGGTCTTTAGAAACAAGCTTAGTGAAGATGGCTTAGTCATTAGAAACAAAGCTCGTTTAGTTGCTCAATGATACGGACAAGAGGAAGGTATTGACTTTGATGAGTCTTTTACACCGGTTGCAAGACTAGAGGCAATCATAATCTTCCTAGCATATGCATCATTTAAGAATTTTAAAGTTTTTCAAATGGATGTGAAAAGTGCATTCTTAAATAGAAAATTAAGTGAAGAAGTATATGTTGAGAAACCCCCTGGTTTTGTAGATCATGTTTTTCCAAATCATGTTTATAGGCTTGACAAAGCATTGTATGGTCTGAAACAAGCTCCTAGAGATTGGTATGACACTTTAACTAACTTATTGTTTGATCATGACTTTGTTGTTGGAACAGTGGATAAAACCCTGTTTAGATTTACTAAAGATTCTCACATTCTACTTGTTCAGATATATGTTGATGACATTATTTTTGGCTCAACTAACCCAAAATTATGTGAGAAATTTGCCAAGCTGATGCAGGACAGGTTTGAAATGAGCACGATGAGAGAACTTACATTCTTCCTTGGGCTTCAAATCCGTCAGCTAGAAAACGGAACTCTTATCAACCAGGCCAAATACACCAAAGAACTGCTAAAGAAGTTTGGTTTGGAGAATTGTTCTGCAGCAGGTACTCCAATGAGCTCTTCGATTAAATTGGATAAAGATGAAGGTGGCCAAAGTGTCAATGTAACAATATATAGAGGACTCATTGGTTCTTTGCTGTATATAACTGCTAGCAGGGCAGACATTCAATTTGTTGTTGGTGTTTGTGGAAGATTTCAGGCTGATCCTAAACTCTTTCATTTTACTGCTGATAAACGTATTCTTAAATACTTAAAGGGAACTCAAAATGTGGGACTGTGGTATCCGAAGGATTCAAGTTTCAATTTAATTAGTTTCTCAGATGCAGATTATGTAGGATGCAAAATTGATAGAAAAAGTACAAGTGGAACTTTCCAGTTCCTTGGAGATCGTCTAATCACATGGTTCAGCAAGAAGCAGACGTCAGTTGCCATGTCTACGGCTGAAGCAGAGTATCTTTGATAGAAAAATTAAGTAGATTAATTTTGGAACCGGCCAGACAAACTAAACAGAAGTTAAAATTCATGTGCAGGTACTTCTAAAACCGTATGAACCGGTTGGGGCATCAAAAACCGGTTGCTACTACTTCAAAGAAACCAGCCTCAAGTGATCAAGTTAAAGATCAGAGGAACCGGTTCTACTTTCTCAAGCGACCGGTTAACGAAGAAGAAAGATTATACTCTCCAACCGGATGATACAGCACAAGGCACAAAAACCGGATGGTTCAGAACAAAAGTCAGAAGATTCAAAATTCAAGAGTGACGTACCATGACGGATGAAACGTGTCTTGAAAGAATAAAAGAAGATCGGATCCGATCAGAAGCATGCGAGGAAAGCAATGATGCCTTATTGATCCGATGCTGACAACCGGTAGTGGATGTTCAACACGTGTCTCAATCTGAAAACCGGCTATGTCATCCTTTGCTCAGAGTCACCTGCATGAATGCCAGGTGTTGAGGAAGTTGAAGCGTGCAAGCAACCTTTCTGCAAATAGGCGTGATAATGATCGACCAATCCGCAAGAGAGAGAAGAAAGTAACCGTTGGCTACTTTCAGCTATAAAAGGAAGTCGAAACGTCTTCATTCAATGCAGTTCGGCAGTTGTAGTTGTGAGCATCATAAGTTCTGAAAGTCATAAAGCATTAAATTCTAGAGAGATAAAGTCCTGTATTACAAAACCGGTGTGTCTAAAACCGGAAGTTCTTTGTGTGTTATTGTGTTGTGTTGTTGTATTACATCAAAGTGTGAGTTTGGTGTAACCGGCGAGTAGCAAAGTTGGGCTCGACCGGAAGTGTAGTTGTAACTCTAAAGAGTTAGTGGAGATCCTTCTCATAACCTGAGAAGAAGGGGTGACGTAGGAGGGTTTGCTCCGAACATCCATAAACAAATCTCTTGTCTCGTGTTCTTTTCTTTGCTTTCATTTCTTGCTTACTTAACCTTAACCTCAAAACCAATCATACTCCTAAAACCGGTCACTCATATCCATAAAACCTACTCCTTCTAAAACATCATCTAAAAGTCGCATTCGTTGCTTCAACCTGAAACAGACATTTCCGCCCTTGAACCCGGTTCAAGAGTCTGTGACAGTTTGTGCAGTGCTAAGAACGGTTTTAGTCTTTAACCGGACTATCACCAAAGAGTGTTGTGTGTGTTGTAAGCGGCCACCCTTCCTGAAACCGGAAACACCCCGGTCCTCCAAGGGCGTCCCCGATCCTAACAAGTGGTATCAGAGCGAGGTTCTTAGCACTCAAGCAACCTAAGAAGATGGGAAGCATGACCCACAGCGACAAGCCGCCAATGCTAAACAGCGAAGCGTTTAGCAGTTGGAAGAAACAGATGTATCTACATCTGATTACGTTAGATGATGAGATGAGACGAGTCCTAAAAGAGGGACCGATCAAGATCAACAAGGAGGAAAGCCTATGGACGAGTGAAGATCGGAGAAGAAGTAATCTGGACAACCATTACATGAGGCACATCTATAAGGCTATAGATAACAACACTTTGAACAAAATATCAGAGTGTGAAAATGCAAAGGAAGCCTGGGAAACGATCATTCAGATCCACGAGGGAAACGAAAGAACCAAGGAGAACAAAATCTTGGTGGCTACGCAGAAGTATGAAAACATAAGGATGAAACCGGGGGAAAACATGAAGGAATTCAGCAACCGGTTCACCAGTGTAGTAAACGAGCTTCAGACACTCGGAAAGAAGTATGACAACCGAGAAGTGATCATCAAAGCTCTAAGATCTTTGCCAAGCACGTGGGATATCAAGACCATGGTGATGAGGGAGTCAAGCACTCTTGGGCAGATGAAGTTGCATGATGTGTTTGAGGACTTGAAAGCCTACGAATTCGAGATCAATTCTCGGATCGAAGATGAAGCATCCACATCAACCGCAACAAGAGCTTTGGTCACATCGGTGGAACCGGCGGCTCCAGTATCAACCGCACCGGCTCCAGTCAAAAACACCGATCAAATAACCGACGATGTGATGGCAATGCTAGCCCAGAAATTCGGGAAATTCATGAAGAAGAGCCAGCCACCATCTAATAATGATTTTAATTATAACTATGTAGATAAATCAAACAAGAGATGTTATAAATGTGATGGTTTTGGACATTTCAGGTCAGAATGTAGAAAACCAAGAAGAGACGATAGAAAACCGGAAGGAAACTATCAAGGAAACAATTATCAAGGGAATAACTATCAAGGCAACCGGTATCAGGGAAACAATTATCAAGGAAACAATTATCGGGGAAACAACAATAACCAACGAAACGACTACCGAAGAAACGATGATCAACATGCTGATGCAGGAAAAGAGATTCAAAAGGCGCTTATTGCATCTGATGGTGGAAGCGAGTGGGCATACTCCGATAATGAAGATAGTGAAGAGAAAGTAACCTGCTTCATGGCAAACGACGAAGAGGTATTTGATTTCTCTTCTGATGAGTTTACTAAAGAAGATCTAGTTTCTGCACTCAACCAAATGGTTGCTGAGTTCAGAAATATATCTGCGCATATACCAACTCATGTAGAACCTAAAACCGAACAAACAAATAATGTATATGATAAAACATGTGAAACCGAAACGTATGAACCGGATGAACTATTCTCCGATAATGAGAAGACAGTTCAACCGGTAACCGAAACCGATGAACGAGCAATGTATGTCACGGCTGCGTGGGAGAGATCACGTCAAGCAGTGAAACAAATGTGTAACTATAAAAGACATCCGAAATGTAGATATGGTATCGGCTATGAACCAAGTAAACAAAATGAAACAAAACAACCTAACGGGATGAAACTAACAAAAAATAATCTTCCATTTATAAAATTTGTCAAAAGTTCACAAACCGAAAATAACCTAAAACCGGAAGAAACGCTTAAATATGTAGGCCCTAACGAATCTGAAAAATGGCTTCATCCTGAGAGAAGGAAAGACAACCGAAAACCAAGTAAAAATAATAAAAACCGACATCAAAGAAGCCCATCACCACATAAGGCATTCTTGAGCAACGGCCAAGAAGTTAAGCCAAATATTATCAAAACAATAACCGGGAAAGTAATCCGACTCATTCAAGTCTGGATCCCAAAGGGACTAATCAACCATGGACCCAACTAAATGTGGGTACCAAAAAGGTGTAAATAATTGTTTGTTGCAGGTTAGGAGAAGCAACCGGTTAAAGAATTCTGAATGGTACTTGGACAGTGGATGCTCAAGGCACATGACCGGAAACAAGGAGCTACTGACCGACATCAAGTACGAAACCGGAGCATTCATCACATTCGGGGATAACTCAAAAGGTAAAACCGTGGGCAAGGGTAAGATTGTCCATGGTGAATTATCCATAAATAATGTACTATTGGTAGAAAAACTAAGCTTTAACCTGTTAAGCATAAGCCAAATGTGTGATGTGGGCTACAAAGTTGAATTTCATAAAAACTCATGCTTGGTCAAAAATCAAAATAATGACACCTTGCTAACCGGTAACCGGATAGGAAACATTTACAAAGTAAATTGGAAAACTGATTTCGAAAAACCTGTGTGTATGATAGCCGGAAATGACCCAAACTGGCTTTGGCATAAACGGTTAAACCACTTGAATTTCAAAACGATTAACTTCATTTGTTCCAAAGAACTAGTTCACGGTTTTCCAAAAGTTAAGTTTTCAAAAGATAAAGTATGTGTTGCATGTCAAATGGGGAAACAAGTAAAATCATCTTTCAAAAATAAAGGAAATTATCAATCTGAAAGATGTTTAGAACTTTTGCATATGGATCTGTTTGGTCCGGTTAAAGTAACCAGTTTAGGAGGCATGCATTATACTATGGTGGTTATTGATGATTACTCCAAATTTACTTGGGTTACTTTCCTAGCTTCTAAGAATCAAGCAACTCCAAACTTGATCAAACTGATTTTGAGAATACAAAATGAAAAATCTATTCGAGTAAATAAAATCAGAAGTGATAGAGGAACTGAGTTTATAAACAGTAATTTAACTACTTTTCTTGATGATTCCGGTATTAGGCACGAGTTGTCTAGTGCCAGAACTCCTCAACAAAATGGCCTGGCTGAGAGAAGAAACCGAACTCTCAAGGAAGCCGCAAGGTCAATGGTAGCCGATTCGGATATCGCTCAAAAATTTTGGGCTGAAGCTATCAACACCGCTTGCTATACACAAAATCGATCTTTAGTAACTAAACGGTTTTCGAAAACTCCTTTTGAAATTTATTTTAATCAAGTTCCAAGTGTACGGTATTTTCGAATTTTTGGTAGTAAATGCTTTGTTCACAATAACGGCAAGAATTACTTGACCGCTTTTGATGCTAAATCCGATGAGGGAATAATGTTGGGATATTCAGCTGTGAGTAAAGCCTACAGAATATACAATACTAGGACTTTAACAGTTGAAGAAACCGCACATGTTGTTTTCGATGAATCAGTTGAGCGAAACACTGCATTACTCTTCGACCTTCACAACAGAATGGAAAATTTCAATATCTATTCTGATGATGAAGACGAGGTTCCGGTTTTTAGACGCTTTGTCAAGGACCAAGCGGTTGATGTTGAAATTCAGCCTGATCAAGCTGCTTTACCGCAGAAAGTTGACGCTTCAGTTTCTACTGAAGAAATCGGTCGGTCTGACTCTGTTCAGCCTACCGATCAGTCTAACCTTGATCAGCCAGCCGAAAGCTTGGTAGACACGTCTCGGATTAACCTCAGAAGGAACAAAAATCATCCTCTTGAACTAGTAATAGGTAACATATCCTCACCCGTCCGAACTAGGCAACAAAATTTGGATCACTATGGAAACTCTGCTTTCATATCACAAATTGAGCCGAAAAAGGTGGATGAAGCACTATCAGATCCAGATTGGATCTTGGCAATGCAAGAGAAATTAAACGAGTTTGAGAGAAATAAAGTCTGGTACCTAGTCCCTAGACCGAAAAACAAACCGGTTATAGGCACACGATGGGTATTCAGAAATAAACTCAATGAAGACGGTTTAGGTACGAGGAACAAAGCCCGGTTAGTGGCTCAAGGCTATAAACAGGAAGAAGGCATTGATTTTGAAGAATCATTCGCCCCTGTAGCTAGACTTGAGGCCATTAGAATATTTTTAGCATATGCAGCTTTTAAAAACTTCAAAGTTTATCAAATGGATGTTAAAAGTGCTTTTCTAAACGGTAAAGTAAATGAAGAGGTGTATGTTAACCAACCTCCAGGTTTTAAAAATCCAGAACATGAAAATCACGTTTACCGGCTGAATAAAGCCCTTTACGGTTTGAAACAAGCTCCAAGAGCTTGGTATGATACCTTGACACAATTCTTATTTGATCACAAATTTACAATAGGTTCGGTAGACAAAACCCTTTTCAAATTTGAAAGAAAGGAACAAATTTTACTTGTTCAGATTTATGTTGATGATATCATATTCGGATCAACCGATCTAAAATTATGTGACAAATTTTCGAAAATGATGACTGATAGATTTCAAATGAGTATGATGGGGGAAATGAGTTTCTTTCTAGGACTTCAGGTTAAGCAGATTGAAGCCGGAATCTTTATAAGTCAACCGAAGTATACAGCCGAACTGCTGAAGAGATTTGGGATGGATACATGTGCCGAAGCGGCTACGCCAATGAGTCCTTCCGTAAAGCTGGACAAAGATGATGATGGTCAAGCCGTTGACATCACAGCATATCGAGGAATGATCGGATCGCTGCTGTATCTCACTGCAAGCCGACCTGACATTCTGTTTGCAGTTGGAGTGTGCGGAAGGTTCCAAGCAAATCCAAAACAATCTCATTACACTGCGGCCAAAAGAATCCTAAAATATTTGAAGGGAACTCAAGAAGTGGGACTTTGGTACCCAAAAGACTCAAGCTTCAATCTAATAAGCTACTCAGATGCCGATTACGCGGGGTGCAAAATCGACAGAAAGAGTACAAGTGGAACCTGTCAGTTCCTGGGTGACCGGTTAGTTACTTGGAGCAGCAAGAAACAAACATCCGTTGCAACCTCAACCGCAGAGGCGGAGTACCTAGCGGCTGGAAGCTGCTGTGCACAACTCCTCTGGATTCAACAGTAACTCAGGGATTTTGGAATAGAAGCAAAGGAATCTCCAATCTTTTGTGACAACACCAGCGCTATAGCGATCACATACAATCCGGTGTTGCACTCAAGAACAAAGCATATCGACATCCGACACCATTTCATCCGGGAGCATGTTCAGGAGAAACACATCCGGCTGGAATATGTGTCGACCGAGCACCAAGTAGCGGACATCTTCACGAAACCGCTACAGGAAGCTAAGTTTTCACATTTTCGAAATATCTTGGGTCTTACTAATCTTAATCAATTGATATAATCATAATGCATGTTTGTATATAAAACCGGGATATGTGTTCAGGGAGAAGCTAAAGCTTCTCAAACCATACTCAAATAGGCCATTAATAAATCAAATATGCTAACCGGGAGGAAGTCTCCGGTTATGCTCGATCACTTCATAATTTCAAATCAAATGTATGTTTACTATACGGTTGAAATAACCGGGCTGAAGTGGATAAAACAAATCCAAAGTTGAACAACTGTTGACATTAATCAACTTTTCTTCACAAACGGAAATATCCTACTAAAACCGGTCATGGAAAACCGCTTAGTACATATGCATTGTGGTCTGATGAAATGAACTTTTCCGGTTAACTTGAGATGACTGACTAAGTTTTCATGCATATTTTGAAAAATGAAGCCTGTAATTAATAAAAACAAGTCTACCACAATCGAGATGACGACATGTGTCCATCATCAAGAGAGGGAGACTCACATCTTGTCAATAGATATTTTTCATCATTGCTATCTTAGTAATAATTAGATTTACCTTGGAAATAACCATTAGTTACTTCAACAAGTTAAGTCTATTAAATAGCTGATGACATCATCAGGCATGCTTAACCTCATTAAAGACCAAGCCGAATCCCCGGGCTATATAAACCATCCTTAATCCTTTTCAAAACATCACAAGTTCACTATTCACAAGTATCATTCTTGAGATAAAATCCTCTCTCCATGAATACCAACTCCTTAGCCAAGAAAATCCTATTGGCAGATTTTGAATCAATCTACCAATATGAGGATCATGAAGTAAAGGAAATGTTCTTAGCCATAGAAAGGAGTGGGCTAAGAAGTTTTCTTGAGAACAGGTTCATCATCGACTACCTTGTAGTCGAAGAACTCTTTGAGACCGCGAAAGAGGTGCATCGAGATATACTCGTTGCACAGGTCTACGGTCAGAAATTCCTATTCAGCGAGACGGATTTCGCTGTATACTACGGCTTACCCAATGAAGGGGTAACCGACCTAACCTACTCCCCGGTGACAATGGAAGAAATGTGTCGCCGGTTCTCAGGATCTGACATCCCGGTTAAACCCTGGGGTGCTAAGAGTCAACTTTCTCACAAGTACCAGATTCTCTGCGAGATTCTGGGAAAATCTGTCTTGTGCAGAGAGAAGAGTTACTACTACACCCAAAGGGTCTTCGAGATGATGATCGCCGTAACGGTTGGGACACTGGTTAACTGGTCCTGGATCATCTTCAGTAACCTGAAGAAGATGCTTCTCTCCAACAAGACCGGCTACGCTCCTCAGCTGAGCGGTTTCTGTGCAAGTCTGGACATCCACTCCGGACCCTTCGTCACTCTTCACCCAAGGCACGTGCTCACCAAGGAAAGAGTACAAGAGATGATCGACCGGTGGGAAGCGGTTAAAGCCAGAAGAACTCAAGCGGCTGAGGCTTCAAACGCTCAAGCGGCTGAGTCATCAAATGTCTAAACTGTTCCTTCTTCTTTTCTTTTATCTCTTTTCTTACAAAACCGGTACTTTTGTTGTACTACCGGTTTCGTACTCCAATTAATGAATCAGATTTCTTTCCTTTCCAAGTCAAAATCTAAAATATTCAATGCGTCATATCAAAATAAATCATATCACTCTTGGAAACACAAATCCTCATTATCAAAAAGCATGCTTGACTTGATTTGACAAGACATGTCTTTATTCTCTTGGAAAATCACAAAAACATTAATGACTAAGCATAAACGGCTAGATTTTTCAAATCCTCTCATTAAATGCTCTCATTCATTCCAGGCTATAAAAGGGAACTCAACCTCCATTTTCAAAACACGCCTTCAAGCATTCTTCTCTCTAAAAACTCGAAAGCTCAAGAATTCTTTCAAAATCTTCTTCACCACTCATCACCATGTCTGCCGAGCTAAGAAATACTCTTATCATTGATTTTGAGGATATCAAGGATAGCGCCTACTATGACTGCATTTTTCAGCATATCATAGAATCTGGCTTGCAAGGTTTTCTCAAAGGTTCGGACACCATCCTCGTGGAGGAGGTGTGCGAATTCTACAACAACGGTCACATTCTGGATGATGGCAGCATTCGCACCATCATCGACGGTCAATTCCTCAAGTTTTCTGAGGAGGAATTCGCCACCTTCTTTCACCTTCCGACCGAAGGTTTCTCTGATTTTCCGACGCCGTATTTACCGGCTAAGGAAACCTTCTTCAAGATCTTCTCTTCATCCTACACTCCTATTAAGGATTTTGGGAAGAAAGAAAATCTCGCCCCTCACTACCAGCTTTTTCACGATCTGGTCCAAAGGTCTATCATAGGCCGAATGCCCAACCAGAACTACAGCCGGGAGGCATTCGATATTATGATAGCCATCATCCGCGACTCCGCCATCAACTGGGCGTCCTATCTTTTCAATAAGCTGAAGCAGCTTATGACCGGTAAAAGAGGAAAGATCAGCTACGCTCCTCAAATCACCCGGTTTCTCATGTCCAAGCGTCGCAACCTTGGAACCGGTGTTCCGGTTGGACCATCCAACACCATCACCATAGAAATGATATACAAGTGGTTAACAAGAATTGAGGAACGGTTTCTTCAAAACACCATTGGAAAGTGGTATGAAAGGAGGTTGGAAGGAGGATGGTTCACAGAATAATTTTCTTTCTTTTCGTTCTTTCCGGCTTTTGGTCATTTTGTTGTACGACCAGAACCGCCCCAATGTTAATCATTTCCCTTATCTATTAATGAAATATTTCAATTCTTAAAAAGTCTCCGGTTTTCATTCACAGTATTCCTTCCGGTCTTTTCGAAATTATGCAAAAAACTTAAAGTTAACCTAAAACTTCCGGTTAGCAAGTCGTCAAGTGAAACCGGTCTCTCAAGCAAAAGTGAAAATTTTGAAAAATCTTAACCGCCCACAGTTTTACCTCTCAAAAATTTACCGCCCACTGAATTTCCTCTTTTACCGCCGAAAGTTACGGCAGTAACTTTTGGAGGGAAAGTTGGCGCCAAAAACATCAAATTGACGGTTCATCTTCAAACCGTTCGAAACCACCATCTATATAAGTTCAAATCAGCCCATTCGACACACGTGCTTTCTCTCTCTAAAAATTTCTAGAACTTCAAAAGCTTTCCTCTCTCCGATCATTATCGTTCTTCATCTTTTCTCTTCAAAACCATCATGGATCTAGGCAAAGCTCCATTTCAATGGATGTTACAAGTAGATTTCGCAGATATTGACGAGCACGCTGACGATAAGAACAAGGCTGTTCTTCAACTTCTACGAGAATCTGGGTTGGTAAAATTCCTTTCTGGTCCGTTAATAATCCATCCGGCGGCGGTGACGGAATTCTTGGCGACGGCGACGCTGTCGAAGAGGAAGATCTCGGAGACTGTTAACGGGAAGGCCGTTCTCATCACCGAAGAAATTTTTGCGGAAGCACGTGGTCTTCCAACACAGGTTCGGACCTAAAGATTGACTTAACCGAGGCAGAATCAAATGCTGCCCGGTTGGTGGTATCTTTTTCAGGTCAGGATCTGGTGATCCACAACAGCCGGAAGATCAAGCTCAAACCAGAATACAGATGGTTAGTGACCGTCATCGCCAAATCACTCCAAGGAAGGGGAGATAATTTCGACAACCTCACAAAACTTAAACTTAGAATGTTGTTAGCTATTGTCCGCGGTGACAAGGTGGACTGGGGGTACGTCATCTATGAAGAGTTCTGTCAAATGGTGATAAAGAAAGATGGCCGGGTGCAGGCCTATGCTATGCTAATCGTCAAAATTCTTGAGTTTCTCAAAGTGGAACTCGGTGAAGGCATACCGCTTCCGATCTCCAACATTCTTGACTCTGAGTCAATGATCGAAAAACCGGAGAAGACGATCAAACCTAAATCCTCAAAGACTAAATCATCTAAGGGAGCCAGTTCATCGGTTCCAGTTGAAGAAGAAACCAGACAGAAGAAACCGTCAAGAAAAGCGGTTGAAGCAGAAGTTCCACCAGAACCGAAGAGGAGGAAGAAGGTAGCTGCGAAGAAAAGTTCAAAGAAACCGGCGGACTCCGAGAAAACGCTTTCCTCGGACAACCCACCGGAAAGAACCGCAGATGTATTCCAACCTATTCCCATCAACACAGTTATTCCCGTTCCCATTCCATCCCATTCCTCAAGGCAAACCGAATCTTCGGGGAGCAAGGAGAACAAGTCAGTTTCCAAGGAGGAAGCAGAGGTAACCATTCACTCTGAAACCTCCAAGTCACCGAGTAAACGAGTTGGAGAGGTATTGGCCGATGTGGGCTTGAATACCTCAGAAGCAATCAATAATGTGGTCCAAGAGATCACAAAGGAAACCGAAGAGGACGATGTTTCAAGTCGTCGGAAGCCAGATAATCAGGTTGAAATATCTGATCAGAATGAAGCACAACCGGTCGATGAGACGGCCAACACAACAGAAATTGCACCTCCGGCTCAGGAGGGAAATCATGAAGAACAGGAACCTTCCGGTTCCGCAGGAGAGAAGACAGCCTTAGAAATCCAGCCGTCCACAACACCTGAAGGTTCCACTCAGGTAAACAAAGGCAAAGGGATCCTTATTGAAGACACAACGGCAACCGGAACAGGCACGCTGCAAAACAATCCTCAACATGAAGCCATAACCGGGGACGAGATTCCATACACCATAGAGCAAGAAAATGAGATCTTCGAGGAACTCATTCAAGACATGAACAAAGGTGCAAGTGATGCGCTAGCGCCATACATCTTGTGGGTGAAGCTCAGATGCGAAACCAAGTTATCCGACATGGTTCCAAGTTTAAGTGGCAACAAACAATGGGACAGGCTCATCAAGCTGGAAGAAAGGGCACTTAGTCTAGCTAACACCAACCTCATCCAACCGGCGTTTAGCAAAGCTCCGGTGATCCTTGAAAATGCTCGGCTACAGGCAGTTGAGAACGCTTTTCAAGAAACCCTAGGAAAGACGCTAAACCCGATTGAAATGAAGATGGCTGAACGATTTCTTGGGGTACGAGAACAGCTTGTGCGAAATCTTGATCGTCTTGACATGCAATGGTGGAAAAGTTGCCAACGTCAATTCAACAATGCCGAGTTATATCAAAGTAAGCCATTCTTTATAAGTGGTGAGACATCCGGAACCTCTGAAAATTTGGAACAAGAAACTTCTCAACCGGTCAAAGCTCTGGAAATAGATCAAATCAAGCAAGCAATGGCTGAAACAGTTGACTCATGCCTTGGAAATTTTAAGGCCGTAACCGACGAAAGAATTGCAGTGGCTGAAGATAAACTGTCAAACTCTCTACAAACCATGATGGACACGACCATGCAGACAACAGTAAAAACCATGATTGCCGAGTCCGTCAAAGCCGCAACCGCTCTATTAGTTGACATGCTGCAAGCAATGGCCATTCAAATCGGGGAAATGTCCAAGGTTCAAGTCAGCTCAACCCAAACGCAAATCGAAAAGGATGCTGAAACCGCAAAGAAATTGCAAGAGGAAGAGATAGAAAGAGAACGGTTACAGAAGGAGATTGAAGATAAAGACTATGCGCTTGCCCAACAATGCAACGAGGAAGAGCAGGCCAACATCCAGGAACTTCCACTGGCTCAACCGTCCCATTCCATGAATACAAGGAACAATAAGAAGCGAAGTGCAGTTAAGAACGTGATGAAAAGGGCAGAACAGAAAACAGCCTTACCGGTCGTGATAAATGTACAACCGCTTGATGAAGAAGAAGAAGAAGATCCGGAGGAACTCAATCAACGGAAGAGAAGGACAACCGGAGAATCCACAGCAACTCCAAGCTTCAGACCTCCAAATGTTCCACCGCCTCCACCACCAAAGCCAGTTTGTGCCAACTTCAATCTCAAGAATAAGGGCACCGGTCATTCAAGTGTATGGGCCGGTGTGCTGATCGATGCCGAAAGACGTGATAGAGAACACAGAGCAAGGCAAGAAGAAGAAAGAAGACGGTTGGAGAAGGAGCTGGAAAAGGAGCAACACAAGGGGGGATCATCCAAGCCCTAAACCTCTTTCTTTGTTTACTTTGAACAATTATGTTTTATTATGTTTCAGAACTTGGTTACTTTGTTCTTTCTAATAGGTTCTAACATATTTTTCTCAAAAATCAAACTCATGTTTTTAAACCGGCCATACATTACATGTTTTGAATATTTATTCTAAATAATCAAAAAGGGAGAAATTGATAGAAAAATTAAGTAGATTAATTTTTCTAAACTGGCTACTAAGCAAATTTTTAAACCGGCCATACATTACATGTTTTGAATATTTATTCTAAATAATCAAAAAGGGAGAAATTGATAGAAAAATTAAGTAGATTAATTTTGGAACCGGCCATACATTACAATTTTTGAATATTTATTCTAAATAATCAAAAAGGGAGAAATTGATAGAAAAATTAAGTAGATTAATTTTGGAACCGGCCAGACAAACTAAACAGAAGTTAAAATTCATGTGCAGGTACTTCTAAAACCGTATGAACCGGTTGGGGCATCAAAAACCGGTTGCTACTACTTCAAAGAAACCAGCCTCAAGTGATCAAGTTAAAGATCAGAGGAACCGGTTCTACTTTCTCAAGCGACCGGTTAACGAAGAAGAAAGATTATACTCTCCAACCGGATGATACAGCACAAGGCACAAAAACCGGATGGTTCAGAACAAAAGTCAGAAGATTCAAAATTCAAGAGTGACGTACCATGACGGAAGAAACGTGTCTTGAAAGAATAAAAGAAGATCGGATCCGATCAGAAGCATGCGAGGAAAGCAATGATGCCTTATTGATCCGATGCTGACAACCGGTAGTGGATGTTCAACACGTGTCTCAATCTGAAAACCGGCTATGTCATCCTTTGCTCAGAGTCACCTGCATGAATGCCAGGTGTTGAGGAAGTTGAAGCGTGCAAGCAACCTTTCTGCAAACAGGCGTGATAATGATCGACCAATCCGCAAGAGAGAGAAGAAAGTAACCGTTGGCTACTTTCAGCTATAAAAGGAAGTCGAAACGTCTTCATTCAATGCAGTTCGGTAGTTGTAGTTGTGAGCATCATAAGTTCTGAAAGTCATAAAGCATTAAATTCTAGAGAGATAAAGTCCTGTATTACAAAACCGGTGTGTCTAAAACCGGAAGTTCTTTGTGTGTTATTGTGTTGTGTTGTTGTATTACATCAAAGTGTGAGTTTGGTGTAACCGGCGAGTAGCGAAGTTGGGCTCGACCGGAAGTGTAGTTGTAACTCTAAAGAGTTAGTGGAGATCCTTCTCATAACCTGAGAAGAAGGGGTGACGTAGGAGGGTTTGCTCCGAACATCCATAAACAAATCTCTTGTCTCGTGTTCTTTTCTTTGCTTTCATTTCTTGCTTACTTAACCTTAACCTCAAAACCAATCATACTCCTAAAACCGGTCACTCATATCCATAAAACCTACTCCTTCTAAAACATCATCTAAAAGTCGCATTCGTTGCTTCAACCTGAAACAGACATTTCCGCCCTTGAACCCGGTTCAAGAGTCTGTGACAGTTTGTGCAGTGCTAAGAACGGTTTTAGTCTTTAACCGGACTATCACCAAAGAGTGTTGTGTGTGTTGTAAGCGGCTACCCTTCCTGAAACCGGAAACACCCCGGTCCTCCAAGGGCGTCCCCGATCCTAACAATCTTGCAACTGGAAGTTGTTGCTCTCAAGTTCTGTGGATTCAACAACAGCTCAGAGACTATGGGATATAGGCTGATGAATCTCCAATTTTCTGCGACAACACAAGTGCTATCGCAATCACCTACAATCCAGTTCTGCATTCTCGGACAAAACATATTGAAATCAGGTATCATTTCATTCGAGAACACGTTAATCAGAAGCAGATTCGTCTTGAACATTACTCTACAGATCAACAAATTGCAGACATCTTCACGAAACCCCTACCGGAAGCTAAGTTTTCTCACTTTAGAAACATGTTAGGTCTTGTTGATCTTGATTGATGTAATTACGTGCATAAATTAAGGGGGAACATATTGTTCAAAACGCAACTGAACAGATATGAAAGACGTAGGTCTTAATTTTTCCTAAGGATTTAGAGTTTGAGAAACACAGCTACTTAGACACTCGTCTACTTTATCAGTTTCATCTTCATTTGAAATTTTCGTCTTGGTTATTTTAACCTGCATGGTTAGACGGATACGTCTAATAGACGGATACGTCTAATAGACATTAGATGTTTTTACGTCATGAGCAAGAGGATGCTCACGTCTAACTAGACACACGTGTCTCACGTGATGTTATTGCATAATTAGACGGATATATCTAATAGACTGATTTTCAAAAAGGAGGTGAAAATGTGAAAAGAAGAATAAACGTCTAACTACTAGTGTAATTAGACTCTTCATCTTCTGGCTATTTGGACAACTGTCCTTTAATTATTTCTGCTCAAGCTCATTTTCCCGCCGAAAACTAAATCAGTCATTCCTCAAAATAATTGAAGACACGTGTCTCTCAATATGCAAGGAATGACTAATATTTATGACAACTTTTTCTTGTACACTTAGTATTAAACGTTCGGTTTCATGCTAACATTAAATGCTGTGTTTATTGGGAACTGACCTTTGAAGTTCTTGACGGTAGGAATAATCATTAGTTTTCTTCTATATGATTAAAAACCCTGATACTTATAGGATCATTCACTCTAAGAGATAGAAGATCTTAGAAATATCTCTCTCTCATTAGAAATCGAATCGTTCTAACCCTTGTTCATCAAATCATAATGTCGCCTTTCCGTCCAAAATCGATTCAAGTGGATTTTCAATCCTATCCACTTTTCAATCTCCTGGAATGCATAGAATGTTTGAGTCTCTAAAGCCTTCGGGCTTAGGAAATTTCTTTCTCCCCATGAACTTTATCACGAATAGCTAGTCAACGAATTTTTCAAAACCGCCGCTTCTTTCAGGATAAAGTTATTGTTGGGGCCGTGATGGGTCAGATGATCTGCATCACCGAAGAATCCTTCGGTACGTTTTTCCAACTTCCAAAATTAGGTATCGATGAGTTCTCAACCACTCCTCCTGATCTAATGTATACGATGATGAAACTCTTTTCCGATTCCCCTCAAGTAGACATTCATGGAAAGAAAAACCTCCTGAAGGTTGAATATGCTCTTTTAAGCGACATCGTATCGAAATCCTTTCTTTCTAAGGAGTCTTCCTATAAGTATTGTACAAAGGTTTTTCAGATAATGGTGGCTATCACCAGGGGTGTTCCTGTGAACTGGACAAGCTTTCTCTTCGGAAATCTTGTTAGAATGGTGGTTGCTCGGAAGAAGATTTTTGGCTTTGATGGCCCTCTTAGCTCTCTTCTTTGTTTCCTTCTGAATGAACCCGATAAGAGTTTTCCACTTCCTTCTAAAACTTTGAATTTCCAGAAGGTTGTCGATTATGTTCAAAGGGTGGAGACCCTTAAATCCAAGAAAAGGAAAACAGAAGACTCCAACTCCCCTCTAACCGCAGTCTTAGAGATCTCTTAGGTTGAAGTTTATCATCTCCAGAAGTAAAGTCTAGGAAAAAGAAGAAGAAGAATAGAGTTTAAATGTCTTTTTGGAAGTTCTTTTGAATACTCTTATGATGTTTTTGGGTAAACTTATTTTGGTTATGTTGAACAATGTTTTGTGTGTTTCTTCTGAAAACACTCATATGTGATTGACTTGGATATTTTTGAATGATTTACTTGCATGCAAATAGTTTTTTTTATTTATATGATGAATGCATATTTTGGTATATGTATGCAGGTTTACAATTTCTTCATTAAAAAGGGGAAAATTGTTGGGTCAAATTATTTTGACTAAGTTTTGAAATAATTTAACCACTGAGATTTTGATAATGAAATGACTTATGAGTTTTGATGCAGGTGTATTGAAACAATATTTCATAAGACTTGGCTCTAATGAGGGTTATTAGACCGATTTTGGCATTCAATGCATAGAATTAGACGTACAGTCTAACTCACCGAAGTTAGATGTGTAGTCTAATGAATGTAAAGAATTAGACATAAGTCTAACAGATACACGGAATTAGACGTAAGTCTAATGTATTCGAAATTAGACGTACAGTCTAACTCACCGGAGTTAGACGTGTAGTCTAATGAATGTAAAGAATTAGACGTAAGTCTAATGAATACATGGAATTAGACGTAAGTCTAATAGGTTTAAAATTAGACGTACCGTCTAACTCATAGGAGTTAGACGTATAGTCTAATAGACTTGTAATTAGACAGATGATCTAATAGATATTCGGAATTAAATGTACAGTCTAACTCACCGGAGTTAGACGTGTAGTCTAATATATTTACAATTAGACGGATAGTCTAATTTGTTCGGAATTAGACGTGTAGTCTAATTAGTGAAAGTTAGACGTGCGTCTAACTCCTTCAGACAAGTCTGAGGTAGAACCGGAATTAGAGGTGTAGTCTAACTCAATGGAGTTAGACGTACCGTCTAATGGTTATTGAATAATTAGACGTGTAGTCTAATTAGTGAAAGTTAGACGTACGTCTAACTCCTTCAGATAAGTCAGAGGAAGAACCGGAATTAGACGTGTAGTCTAACTCAGTGGAGTTAGACGTACCGTCTAATGGTTATTGGATTTTTAGACGTAAGTCTAATTCTCTTAGACCAGTCGGTCTAATAGACGTTATTTTTTAAAGGAGATGTGTGATTTCATTAGACTGATTTTACAATCCGTCTAACTGAAATACGTCTAATGCTTAATTTAAGCAGTATGCTTGAATCTAGCATTTCTCTTACCCACGTGCTATAGCTGTACCCTACTTCTGCTCCACTTTCTAGTGAAGATTAGTACAACAGCTATATGCAACCAACTAAGGAATGCCACGTAAGGGAATTTTCCTCACATTACTTGTTTTGCAGGTACATCCCTGATGGAATATTCGGCGCACTACTAGTGATGTACGGCCACGATCCTTGTGCTCAGAACCTGCTGTGTACAATGAAGACTTTCCAATGGAAGAGTGCCACGTATCATTCTAAAAGATTCGACCGTTAGCTCCTGCTCAATATTTAACAAATCTAAAGGATAACGGACAATCTGCCTCACGAATTTGCCTTAGAGAACGAACAAGCAATCTGATTTTGCAGAGAGAGAAACTACTCAATCATCTTGCTTACTGAACTCATACTGTGAAGCTACTTTCTGATTGTACTGTGTGTAAATCAAGAGAGAGCTAGAATTAAAACACCTTTAACTGAGTGATATTCTTCATCTTGTAATTGAACAGAAAGTGTTATTTTAATAATGAACTAAGTGTGTGTATAAACTATATTTAATTCGAATCATATTATAGTGAATCCTTCCGGTGGTTGGAAGAATGGGTGACGTAGGAGAGTTTCTCCGAACATCCATAAACAAACTGCTGTGTTCTTTCATTTCTGTCATCTTCTCATATTTCATCTTGTGTGCTTCAAACCCAAGTAAACAATTCTGCCTTTAATCTGTTTCAAGTGTTTACAAGTGTTTGCGTAGAATAGAAAGCGAATTAAATCCCTAACAGGATTTCTTTTAAACCGTTTTTCATAAGCCTTCATCCTTAGCCAGACCCCGTCTCTATCGATAAAGCCGATCCTATCACATTGGGACAGAATTTTCAGCACTATCTTTTCCTATTAATTCAATCCTATCATTTCTATTATGAACATGCATATCGTTACAGTATGAATCTCCAATAGAACTATTCTCATATAATTCATCAGCATGTGGAAAAGAACTCATACCCGATGATGTATTTGACATAGAATCAATAGGGGCATCTTCTCCATTGTTTAGGACTTCATCCATTTCGAGTCAATTGAGATTTCTATTATAATTGTGCTCGTATATCAATTGTTACAATCTTCAAGTTACAAAAACAAAAGTCTTCAATATTTTTCAAAAATCTCTATCTTTATGAATTTGAAGTATCTATCAATAATAATAAAAACTAATTGCAATCACCCAACATAATAGTGAAAACATCACTAAAATTTATATAATATTATTTTAACGTCAGACTCCTTACAAAAATTTAAATTATTTAAGACAATTTAAATTCAAGTGTTAATGACAACTAACACAAAATTCCGCACGCTTTGTCATGTATGTCAACAATTGTCTATCATATTTATTCATAAATCTATCAAATGAAAGATAAGATGATAAAAGTTTATACTTGAGATTTGATGAATTAATTATCAACACGCGAGAACTCTAAAAAAAATTTCAACGACAAGAATGATGATGAATACCTGAAATACTATTGAGGAAATAGAATAATTAAAAATCACTTATGAATGACAAAACAAAGAGAAAATGAGCAATGTTTAATCAATAAATATTTCTAGCGACAAAAATGATGATAAATACCGTGATTTTTTTTCCTTGTGAAATAGGGGCGATAGCCAAACAACCCACCGTTCCATATATCTTTTTCTTATTAACTAAATTCAGCTGAAAGTTTTTACCCACTTCAAAGTATCTAAGCTTTATTCCATTCAATGCAATAACCACTTGAATCTGGTTAACTACATCTTTAATAATTCTCATATTCCTTGAGGTTAACCACTCATCAATTATACCTTGTTGAATAAACTTGCATCAAAATTATGAAATATTCAATAATATATATTTGAACCTTTTGATTCAACTATCCCCACTATAAATACTAATGTTTGGCCTAAAGGCTAATTTCATGAAATTAAATTGAAACATAATAACCAAAGATTGAAGTTAGAGATTTTTGAGAAGCTAAGGGATGAAAATGAGAATTTGAAGAGCACCAAAATAATCTGAAATTCAGAATTTAAATAGTTAATGGAAGTTGGTTTATTAGTTAGTTATGTATTTTTATGCTTTCAAGTTAATTATGTGGTGGACAACTTTATATAAAAAAATCAGATATTACTATTATTTGGTAATATTAGTAGTTTTTAGTCACTTTGAGGATCCAAAATTTATTTATTTTTCTTGAAGGACAAATTAAACACAAATGCAATGACTGACATAGAGAACTAACTAAAAATCAACCATTATATTTGAAAAGGGTATACATAAAACTAACTTGTGATGATTGTTTCAGCTATATCTTCCCAATACTGTATCTTTGAGTAACGATATTCAAGGAAATGTTTGATTGTCATGCCATTGATTCTGCAAATGAAAAAACACAGGTATGGTAGAACATGGAAATAAGTGGATTGTAGTACTATAAGAAACTAAAAGATGTGTTAAACATGTAGGATCCATGTAATTTCAATAACCTAACTATTAATGAACATTATGTATGATAGTAACTTTGATTGGGATTGTTTAAACTTTTAGGTCTTCCCCCCCAAGAGGAGAGGACTATAGACAATTTTGATACATTTCTCCTTGTTTTTAATTCATTTATATTGAAATGGCCCACCCACTAACGATGTAAATATTTGAAGGAAAAACAAAATTAATCAAGAGACGAACAAACATGACAAGAGTGAATATAAAGTAAAGAGTGGAACAAGTACCTGTACACTATTTCAATCCTAACTTTTTATATTTCAACCTGAAAATATATGAAAGTGAATTAGTTAAATTTTCACTAAAGAAAAGAAATTTTAATATAGAGTTTTAGACTATCATAGACGTATTTTAAATCTGTTTAACTACAAAACTATATATAAATATTTCATAAAAAGCTACCCCATACTACAAAAATTAGTTATGTTCTTCAAGATTTTACAGGTATTTGTGTTGTTACATGAATAATAATAACATTTTAATTAAGTTTTATTAGTTATTAAAAGTGATGCTACTTCATCCATATTAATATAGAAACACGGTTATATGCCATAGAAATCTTAAATGTAAAGTTTCTTTTTGTCTAATTTTTATCTCAATCATTAATTCTAACTACATCCTTGCCGAATGGTTTTCATCAATGACCATAATTACAAAAAGAAGAAGACCCAATTCACCATGACTAGATTATTCATTCTAGAAAATCTTGGGATTTTGGCAAATGGGATCAATATCCTCCATTCAGAATTCTTATTTCTGGAAATTCCATCAATTCGTCAAATTCAAACTACAAAACCAGAAGTAAGAATCACCAATTAAGAATCCCTCCAATTTTGAAAGGGTTTCCCTACAAGAAATGTCCTAAGGATTCCTTGGACAGTTTCCTCTAAAATAAACTAATTGTATTTGTTCCTTTATTTATATTGATCCTTTTTAATTAGACCAACTATCATGTATCATCATGACTATTGAACATGTAAAGAAATTACCCAATGACCATGGAATTAGTACTAATAGTACTAGAAATGAGGTAATATGGAATGCTTTTCATGATATTTATGTTGAGAACGATGTGTTGTAACGAAATGAAATGAAGGATTTGGATCTAGATAATAAAATTCAGCAATGGCCAATGGAGAAAGAAAGAAATATTCTATCTCAATTGTCAAATCTACAATTTGTGAGAATTTAGTGAATATGTATATTATTCGAATGTGTGTTTATATTTCTTTGAAATGATGGTTTGAAATGTAAAAATATTAGGTGCTTTGGGGGAATGGTGGTTGGAAGTCAATAGCTCTTGTTGACATAATAGAAGGGAATGCTGTAAAAAGAGCATATCAATGAGTTTTACTATATTTACATCCAAATAAGTTACATCAGAAATGTAGTGCTCCTCATCAAAAGTACATTGCAAAAAAAGTCTTCAAGATTTTACAGGTATTTTGTGTTCTTACATGAATAATCATGATATTTTAATCATTTTTGTCAAGAAATAGGGAGCGAGAGCGGTTGTAATCGGGGAGCCAGAGCAATGATTAATTGGAAGCATGTTTGAAGAATGATATCATTGGCATAAAACCTGATTAGTATTAGAGTAATAACTTACTAATTCATATATGTGAGTGAAAAGAAGGCAAGTAGAGTAGTTATCTATTCTTGGAACTCATGCAAAAGAACAAATACAATTCGGCATGAACAATGATACAAGTAATAACTTATTATTCATCTATGTGAATGAAAATAAAGCAAGTAGAGTACTTAATCATTCTTTCAGTAGAAAATTAAGAAACAAATACAATTCGGCATGAACAAATATAATTCGACATGAACAAAGCTATAAGACATCCATTTAGTCATCACTAGAGACCTGATGACAATTCCTCGTCCACTATCTTCTTGACGTCAATGAAGCGGTGGTAGTCATAGAACGCCGACTTCGAGGAATTAAATGTCAGATTACAGTTCAAGTGTGGCTTCTGAATGATGTTCTCCTCTGGTAATTCATCAAAAGGTCGATGTGGGAGCGGGAGAAGGGAGCTGAAATAAAGGTTAGAGAGAATGGACCACGAAATTTCTTGTTTTTAATTTTAGGATAAACCCTCTAAATATTTCCTTGATCTTTTATTAAAATTGAAATTCTTACTTTAAACTTACTGATAAAAAAATTCAAATGATCCACCTCTTTCATGTAACACCCCTACCAATACCAATATCTCAAAAAAAAAAATGGTCCATTCAGACGAATTTGAACGAGTAAGAAAATAATAATGATATATTTATTTTGTTTATTAGAGAGAAGAAGATAATTGATTTTCCATACCAGTACTAAAATTCAAACAAAAAATTCCAATGTTACATATTATTTCCTTATTAATAATATTAATCATCAGTCAACTATGTTGAAGGAACAAATGAGGAAACAAATATTGTTACTTACTGAACTTTACTGAACTAAACTAAGTGTGATGGTTCTTAGTGTTTGCACTAGCAATATTCTATGTTTTGATACTTGTTAGTGTAATTAATTGTTTCATTTTTGTTTTAAAAAATAAAATAAAATATTTTTTTGGAAACCATCATCCTAGTCAAAAGTATAACAATAAATTGAATCTTTTTGAAAAATGATATTTTGATCATTTCAACCATCGTAATTACTTAAGATTAAGATGGATATAGTTAAAACTAATTATGTTCACATATAATATAAAATTAAGATTAAAATTAATTAAATAAAAAAAATGTTTTTTTTGTAAATTTGTAGATAATATTATCCAAATTCTTCTACATAATTTTTTTTCTTTGCCGACAATATTAAAAAGAGAACATGGGATAATTTAATTTTATAATATAAATTATTAAAATTATAAGTATTTTTATTTTATTTTAATAAATATTATTAATAATGTAAATAAGTTATAATATAGCTTAAATTTTAAAATAAGATAATGTGTAACCAAATTAAAAATTATGTATTAAAGAAATTAATAAATAAGTTAAAATATTAGGATAATTCAACAAATTCATATACATAATTTTAATTTGATAATATCAGATAAATTTAAATTTATTACATTTTATTTAAAATCAAGGAGTTATACCGAGGGCTCCAAAATCATTAGTATAATGGTTACAATACCGAGGGTTTTTTAAGCAGTCGCTATTAAACCCCAAATACCTACCATTGTCGTTATGGTCGGTATTTCTATACCATATACCGACGATTTTTATTCCCGTCGGCATTTGTCGTCGCTATTAAAGATTTTTTTACTAGTGATTCAAATTTCATTTTGCGTAAATTAATTTCCAACTCTTATGTAGAATTTTGCATATCTACCTAGAAACTATTTATGTATTAATCGTAGATGAGCATTGACATGAAATATTTCACGCAATCACTAATTTATAAGCATATATTGCAGATCCAATGATATTTTGCGTAATTAATTTTCAACTCTCGAGTAGAATTTTGCATATTTACTTAGCAACTACTTATGAATTAATTTGAACTAAGCGTTGAAATACAATATTTCTCACAATCAATAATTTAAAAGGTCATTGCAGTATATATTAAAGATCCAATATCATTTTACATAATTAATTTTCAACTCTCGGGTATAATTTTTCATATTTACCTAGCAACTACATATGCATAAATTTGAATTGAGCGTTGAAATGTAATATTTCTTGCAATCACTAAATTAAAAGGTCATTATAGTATATATTGTAGATCCAATGGCATATTACGTAAATAATTTTCAACTCTCATATACAAATTTGCTTATTTACATAGAAACTACTTATACATTAATCTAAATTGAGCGCTGAAATGCAATATTGCTTGTAATCAATAATTTAAAAGTCCATTATAATATATATTGTAGAGCCATTTTCATTTTGCGTAATTTATTTTTTAAAATTCGCTAGCAACAAATAGTGTCATGTTCGAAAACTTGTTTACATTCACTAATTAGAATATTGCAGAATTTAAAAATACATATTATGCAAAATAATATGCAATTAAGTCAGTAATACATTTAAAACTTTAATATTAAAATATGTCATCTCCTGATTTCTCTTCTTGTTCTAAAGATTCAACATCTCTATTTGTATTATTATTCAAATCACTTTGTAGATCGTTACTTTCCTCCGAAATATTTCTATGCAATTCAGTTTCATCTAATCCATCTAACTCACATTTATAACATTTGGATCAATCAAATCATTGACATCATATAAGGGAATATTTAGGAGAATATACAATTTTATAGTAGTACTCTTGTTGATACACTACTGCATTTGCCCATATTTTCTCCATCTTTTCCCTTGCTTTTGTTTTGCAAATGACCATCCATCTAGAATTATGATCATTAATTGTGGTTGGATAGTTAGAATAGTAAACTTGTATAGTTTGTTGAGTAAGAACAAATGGTTCGTACTTAGTATGTCTATGTTTCATGTTCACATCAATCAATCTAAAAGTTTCATTAACTTTAGTACCTTTAATATGATCAAACCATAAACAATTAAATAGAACCACACGTAAACATGAATAAGGGTATTTTCTAATTCAATAATCTCCTCCAAAAGTCCATAGTAATCAGAATCATTTGCATGAACGTAAATACCACTATTTATGGTTGATTTATTATATCCAAAATCGTCAGCCCTCCACACATATCCATTAATGAACTACATTGAATATCTAGTTGTTGGAGTCTTTTGACCAAATAATATGAAATATGTAAATTTTTGTCAAGATTCCCCCTTTATTCTTGTAAAACCTTCAAAGTGAATTATAATAATCTTTGATATACTTAAAATAAAATTGAAATCTTTAGTACATCAACTTTGATTGAAACCATGAAGAGAATTGACAATTTGTTTCATTAGGATCTACGTCAATATTCATGCCACAAAAAGTCTTATAATAATAATGAAATAAAATAAGTTATCACTTTCAAAATTGAAACTAACAATTATAAATTGATAGTTCATTACCTATAATATGTGTAGAACATATGTGTGAGCCGTTAGTGTTTCTTTATTGGTTATAAATCTCTGTAAACTAGGACTTCTACGTCTAAGGTAATTGAAAATTAAAATTGTTTGTTCATTTTTATTCACTGACCCTTCCGTGTTCTTTTACGGTTGTCTTTGTTAGCAATTTACATTCAATTCAAAATAATATGAAGCAAATGTTTATATTTATTCAAAAATATATGTATTGTATATGGATGCTTTAATTCTAGCTTTGTTTTTCACTTTATTCTTCACATTCTTTAGAAACCTAAATTGAAAAGGGTACAAATAATCAAATATCTATAATTATTTTGTACAAAGATAATACAAAATATGTATATACATACTTCTTTAAAGAATAAAACTATATGTATTGTACATGACCTCCTATTTTTTCTTTATATGGTAAATGTATTAAAAGATGGTCCATTGAATCAAAAAGAGGAAGATGGAAAAATCTTCTCTAAGTTGCATACAATTATATGAATTTGATATTGTAAGTTATCCACTTTGTCTAAGCTCAAAGTTGAACAATTAATATAATGCATGAAATTATTTAAATTAGTCAAGGTTCCCCATACAAATTTAGGAAATAGTTACCTGAATGCAATTGTCAACAACCTTTCTCAAAAACATGACAATCGTAACTTTTGAATTCAATCATTCTAGTTTCAATTGTTTGAACGCATCTTGACAAATTGTACACATAACCATCTAGGAATTTCAACGTCTTCATCAATTTAAAAATTATTTTATGTCCTCGTCAAGGTATAAGAATCCTTCTTAGGCTTATGAGACATTGTATTAGGATCAACATGTAGCTCTGGACGATTGCAAACAAGAAACATATCATTCATAGCATTAATACTGACTTTGTCTTATCCTTCGCATTCATAATTGTATTAATAATGTTTTCAAACACATTTTTTTCAATATGAATAAAATCCAAGTTATGTCGAATGAGATGTTTTGTCCAATATGGAAGCTCCTATAAATTACTTCTCTTAGTGCACTAGTGATGATCACCAAATCCATGAGGATACTCGTTGGGAGTTTCACTTGTAAACTTGTAATGTGAAATTTCCGACCATATTTCATTGCCATATTTAATATGGGGATTAAGAGTTGTTTCACCCGGTCTTTTGTAAAATATTGTTTCATTTCTATAAAGAATCTCCGACGACAAAAATTTTCTATGACAATCAAAATAATCAACATTTCAGTCATATATTAATCGAAAAGATTTAGACTTTTTCATACATATTGGACAACCATTAATTCCATGAGTACTCCAACCCGACAATATTCCATAAGTAGGAAAATCACTACTAGTCAACTGAAACATTGTCTTCATGTTATATATTTCACCCAAAAAAAAAATCATAGGTAAGAACATTAACATTCCATAATATTTGTAACTCCTCTATCAATAATTGAAAGAAATATCAATATTTTATTGTGGACTTTTGGCCATGAATAATTAGTAAAATAAACATATACGGTGACTTCATGCACATACCTGATGGATGATTATAGGGTGTTAGAAATACTAGCCATCATGAATATGGTTTTCCAAACTATCCGAAAGGAGCAAATCCATCTGAAGAAAGGCCAAGTCAAACATTTCTATTCTTGAGTGCCAATATTGGATAATGATGATCAAACTTCTTCCTAGTCTATCCATGAGAAGGATGACACATGATCCCTGATTTTTTAACAAGACGATCATGCCATGTCATGTGAGCAGCTGTCACATTCGATGCGTACAACCTCTACAATCTGGGATGAAGTGGTAAATAAAAAAGTTGTTTATGGGAATTCGATTTGACTATATTTTCTTTGAATCCTGAAAGATTACAAAACCTACATGAATGTTTATCAATATTTACCACCAATAAAGCATGCAACCATCTCTACATATATCGATTCTAATCACGGGCAAACCCAAATCTTCAACAATTTCTTCATCCTATAAAAACTATCGGACATACAATTATTTTTGGGTAATATTGATATAATGTAGTCCAGATTATGATTTAAAGCACGCTCGGACAAATTATTCTCAGATTTCATATTAATTTTTTTTTGGGAATTAAAGTAGAACTAACATGACACTCCACGGTCATGACCCTCCACATATTAAGTTGTTTTAATTTAGTGATAATTTACTCTCACTTTGATGACTAGGCCAAATGAGTTGATGTGTCGTATTCAATACTTTCCAAAACCTTTTAGATAAAATATCTGTTTAAATTGGTAGAAGCTTCAATTACCACATTTGGTCGGTAACTTGATGTCATGTCATTTATCATTGACTCATTCACATTGGACCTTTCATTGTAACCTAGAGAATGCGTTTACGTTGATAGATGTATACCATTAAGTTTTGAATTGGTTCCCCATGAGAAACCCATGTTTACTAGTTTTCCATGAATTCATATCTTAGTAAATGATTATGGCATAAATCAAGCGTAATGAACTTTTGAATACGATATTTTTTACAAGGGTACCTGATTTTTTCACCATACATATAACCAAGTTGTGTTGTGGAAAATGAAATGAACTCTTCTAAACCTTTTTAATAATCTTCTATGAATCCAGGTTTTTTATTGTACATCTAAATCCGATCACACCTCATTTTATATTTATGAATTTCATTTGCAATATATATATATATATATATATATATATATATGATCAAATTATAAGAATAACATGTATTTATCTGTAAATATAAATGATATATAGAATATAGAAATATATTTACTAATGTTGTATATAATCAAATTTAAGATAAGAATGATATGTTTATATATATAATATATTCAAGATTTTGATGTTGTTGATAAATGGATAAAAATTTCATAAAAAGAATTGATAAAATATGGAGACATACATGAAGATAAGAATAATATATACTTATATATATAAATGATATATGAAGAGTATATAAATATATTTACCTTCATATTATATGAAATATATTGAAGAATTTGATGTTGTTGATCAAATGATGAAGATCTTACACAAATATTGAGAGAAGAAAGAAATATAAATATAACAAATTGTAGACAAAATAGAGAAGATAAAGTGAAGAAAGTAAGTACACAAGTACATGGGTAGTTGGTGGTAGTTCGAAATAATAAATATTTTGTTAACGCTAAAACTTTTACTAATTTAATTAGTTTTAACATTAAATAGCGATCCATATTAGACTTCACAACATTAGGGATTTACAAAGTTATAAACATTACTGTAATTTGGCGATAAATATCAACTAATATAAAATATATTGCACTCTAAAACATAGGATTTCTACCCGAGAGTTAAAAAATATTTACCATACATGTCTTTAGATCAGTAATATATTTAACAATAATACATATTATCGATTTTTCAAACATTATAGTCATTTGGCGATGAACACCAACTAATGCGAAATGTATTGCTCCCATATAGGGGATTTCTACACGAGAGTTGAAGAATATTGACAAAATCTGACATTCGATCCGTAATAGGTTTCCCAATAATACATATTATCGATATTACAAATATAACAACAATTTAGTGATGAATATTAAATAATGTAAAATGTATTGCACACTCTTATAGTGAATTTGTTATCGAGAGTTGATAATCTTTTATCAAAAAGGCATTAGCTCCACGCTAATTGCCACATCAAAAATACCTGAAAATTTGCAATGTGACGATAAATATGTTTTAATGCAATATTTGTTGCATATGCAATATTATTTTAAGGCAAAAATCAAAAGTATAATTATATTTTATAAAACCAAACCATTAATAAATGTTAGAAATTTTTGTTAACAAAAAAAATATAAGGCATCAATATTTTATAAAACATAATCATAACAAGTTAAAAATAACATTCAAATAACCATAATAAGAACACATTAATATTTAAAAACTTCAAAAACCATAATCAAAAGAAATTAAAATATTTAGTCATTGTTCTTTCTTTTCTTGCTTCTATTTGAGCATTTTGGGTTATCCATTCTCCTTTTATTCGTTTTTATTGTCAAGACAACCACCACATAGTATATCAAATTATTCTCAACCAAAAACACATATTTTATCTATCAAATCAGTAAACAACAAAATATTCATCAAAACTAAAACATGGTAATATATATATATATATATATATAAATGTATAGTAGTTGATATTTTGCATAATGAATCAAAAGTGCTACAAATAAAATAAAATACATTCGTAGTCATCTCTTGGACAACGCAGATAGTTGTATGATTTATTGTTCGCATATCCTTTTGGAGGATACTCATTTCATGATAGGAAGTGAGATTTTAGGTGGCTATAGTTGGAGCATGAGTACTCCACCTCCATACTTTCTATTTTGGATCTAGCTACATCGACCTCCACCTTCATACTTTCTAGATCCGTTGGCGTTTCATTATTTTTAGAAGAGATATTCTCCTTAATTGTTGTTTCAATCTTTTCAGATGCTAGATCCTCACTATCAGAGGTTAAGTCATAATAGGGAGTTTCCTCATTGGCTAACATCAACCTAGGCGTGAACCTACTAGGAGTGGTTGTAGAATGAAAACAATTTAGTGTAGAACGAGTAAACCATCAGGAAGAATGAAAAGAATATAAGGATTTGAGAAGAGAGTAAACCATTAGGAAAAATGAAAAGAATATAAGGATTTGAGAAGAGAATTAAGAAGGTGATTGAAGAGAAGAGAGGAAATTGAGAAATGAACAGATAAGCAAATAATGTTGAAAAATGATTCGAAGCGAATGAATTTAAGATGAACCGTAACTAATTTTGCATTAATTTTTATTAATATTTTAAAAACTAGTATTTACATACAGATTCATATAGTTTAATGCAAATTGTATTGTCAATATATTACTAAATTTTTAAAAGATATTTTTTTCAAAACTGTTCAATAATACTGCAATATAGTTTTCAATAATATGATAACATAGAATTACAAAAATAGTTGCAAAGAGATTATCTATTATTATTATACAAAACGTATTAATAATTGATTACGAATATTTGAAACTATATATTAAAAACTAATAAATATAATTATAATTTAGTTATAGTAATTCTATATAGAACTAGTTGCGAAGATATTAATTATTAGAGTTAATGCAATACGTGTTACTAATATATTACGAATATTTCGAACGATATTTTTAAAACTATTAAATATAATTGCAATATAGTTTGCTAATATAGTTTGCTGTAATACTTTATCTTAAAATTGCAGAATTAGTTGTGAAGATATTATTTATTAGAGTTAATGCAATATATATTACAAATTTCATTATCAAAACTAACACAATTATTTCATAATTTCTTTTACAACAATCATACCTTTATTTATATAATATATGTTACAATATTTAATAAATTTACAAACATATAACTAAATATATTTTAGTGATATTATTAACATCATTTTTTGGTTTATGTTTTATTATAGTTGTAACAATATATTTATATATATTGAAAAAAAAATATTATATTTTTCTATTTCTAATGTTATATTTTATAATTTATATTTTATAGATTATATTTTCGTAAAAATACGTTTTTGATTGAAAATATAATTGAAAGATTTGCAATATTTCATTTTTTATTACAGCATGGATTGCAGTTCTTAAAAACTTTTAGTAAAAAAAAATTGGTTGCACTCATATGTTTTGCAATTCTACAATATTTGTGTAGTGCCTCAAGCTTAAAAACTACATATTATGGATGAGTCCCTGAACTCTAATCATAATCATTTAATCACTTACAAATGTTATTATTACTAATTGAGACAAACTCTCAAATATAATTAATTATAACTTTACTTACTCTATATATAGAACGTGACATTGAAATGGTATAAGAAAAACTACACTAATTTTTCTTGTAATCAAATAGTATATCATGAATTCCCAATAATTGCTAAGCTTGTTAAAAGTTGATCTAGTCCTATTTTCTAATTTTTGTACAAGAGCCAATTGTTGCATGTATTTGCCTCTTTCTTCCAAATGTTGGATAATTACATCTTTATGGATGTCACTCCATACCTACTCCTTTGTTCTTGTTGTTTCGTTAAAACACCTAACATCCCAATCACTCGAGGCAAATGCACATTTGAAAAGTTTTAATGAAAAACTTGTTTCCCTTGTTTTGTTCGTGACTCACCCTTTTAATTTGGTTGCATACTCTTGGACCCTTTTTCCATTTATTTCATGTAGGGAGTTACAATATTTGAGATAATGTGTGTAATAAAATGATTTTAACTTCTAAAACAAAATATCCAATATATATATAAATATATATATATAAACATTAGCACTTAATATAAAAAAAAAATTACTTTTTTTTCTTACAACATTGAGACTCTTTTATTGATAAACTTTAACAATAAGATCACAATTACCGTGGTAAATATAAAATACTATAAACTAAATCACGCAATATTTATCAAATATTTAAAAGAAAAATGAAGATCTAAATCAAATTACTCTAATCCATATGAAGTCTAACTCTCTTGGATATGAAAGCATGATTGCATCGAGTTTATTTTCCACTCATAACCTATGCTTTTGTGAAATTCCAAGGTTTCTCGTCCAGAGTTTGGAATTTTACTTTTTCTCTTCCTGTAATGAAATCAACTATAAAATGAAAATAATTGAGAAGTGTCTTGTTATAGTTAGACATATTTATATTAAATAGTTAAGTTTGAATTAAATAAATAATTACAATAAATAATGTTGACTTATACATGACTTTACGTTTACTAAGTTGTCAAAAGAAGTAATTAAAAGTATTTCTATAAAAAGGGTAGTCAAAAGATAAGAATTTGATTGCCAAAATCTAGCAACACACTATGAATCCTCTAGACAGCCACACCATTAGACAGATTTTCTATAATGAAGTGAATAAGAAGAATGAGAAAGTACACTTACACCGGCATCGATGACAAGGAAGATGATGATACCGATCAAGACAAGAAATTTGGTCGAAAACGGTGCTGCATATCTGGTTTTATTGTTTTCCATATTCGAAACTATCATCATTGTAAGAATGTATTTCCCTGCACAAGGCACAAAAAACCATCAACACGTACTTATAAGGGTATTATTCTATTTTGCTTAATCCTTCTCCATTGCCTTCATTTCAATATAGACATGATTCTAATGTAGCTTTTGTTCTTTACAAATTCTAGGCAAATCAAGAAAGTCATGTTCAAGACTTGGTATCAGTGATGATGAACAACTTTGTCATGGAAAAACCACCAATTCTCTAGTAAGTTTTTTGACTTACTGAAAATGATTTCTCCTTTCTTTTCAACTTCAATGAATAATGAAATTTATCAATCCACCCCGGGTAGCTGATCAGAGGTAAGAGGATCTTACGAAAGGAAATCTTATTCCGAAAGCACCAGATTGAAATAGTATGTCATGGAGGTTACCTTCTCCATCAATAAGAGTTATTCAAAAAAACTGATGTATCAAATGTCTTAAATTTTACCAGGATAACATGCATGGAACTACCTTTCCCAAGAAACCTTCTCTTCTAGCAAGAATAAAGTCATTCATCACTCATGAAGAAAAGAAAAGAAAAGAGGATTCAAACTCTACTCAAGATTTAGAAACCTTAGATCATCATCGTACAAGTGTTGGTTGGAAACACCGAATCTCCTTGCTTCTGTCTCTAGCTACTAAGAATGGAATTGGATTCCAAAGAAAGAACACAAAGTACTCTTCCCAAATTCAATGTCTAATCTCCAAGAAAATCTTGGAAGATCAGAAGAATATCCTTGAAACCACCCAACCCTTCAATAGCTTATGCCAAACTAGTATGAACATGATGCCGAGAAGTCTTCAAGATAAAATAGATGAAGTTACAGTATTTTTCCAAAAAGGAAAACAGTGTAATTTTAATTATGTTAAACCAGCAGCCAACATAAGAAGAACAAGAACATCATCATCTTTAGATGAATCATTACAGAGTTATAGCCGATTCATGAGTCTGAGTTTCAGTGGAGATGAAGATGACAGATGTTCTTCCAAGACCTTGAAAGTAAGTAAAGGACTTAGTCACATACAGATGAAATATTTGAAGAGGTTTCCTTCATTAACACATGATGAGTTTGGGAATGTTTATTGCGAATCAATGAATGGGATCAGTGAAACTGTTGAAAATGAGGATATGAAGATTGGACTTCTTTCTTCTTCAGAAACATATTATACCAAAAAGAATGAATTTTCTTCTTCAGAAATCATTGTTCATGAAATGTTTAAAGAAAAAGAAACAGAACTCATTTCAGACGATCAAATCCTTTCCCTAGAAGATAGAGTAAAGTGTACATCCATGTCGTTTCCATCAACTGGAGGTAATCATTATGCAATATTTTTAATACCTTCATTCGAGCTTAGAATGTTTATTGTTTTAATTTTTACTTTGAGATTTGTTAGACTGTTTATTTCATTTAGATTAATTCATGTCAATAGATGTCATGACTTGTACCAGGGTCACTAGTCATTTAGGTTGCCTATGGATTAATTAAAGAAGTTAGCATAAACACATTATCTTCTAAGCATTAATTGTGACTTTTGGTCTTTATGGTATGGACTATTGTCACTTGATTATCCTAGTTGATTATTTCTACATATATTCTTAATTTGCACTATTATAAAATTATTGTAATGAAATTGACTCCTATATTTTATTCTAATTGAAATGAACATTATGATAGTGGAATATTTGATATAGATAATCTTTTATCCTAAACAGGGTTTCACAATAGGGAGGAAGAAGAATCACCCATTTTTGAATCAAACATGTTGATGCAAGATCAGGATCATTTGTCATGTTCATCTGAAAGTATGGGAAATTCAAACTTGAAATATGTAACAGAGATCCTTCAACTATCCGGCATACTGGGAAATGAGTGTTTTAATGCATGGCATTCAATAGAGCAGCCACTGGACCCAGAAATGTTTGAAGACATAGAAAGCTGCAGCAAGTCTAAAGAGTTATCGGAATGCAGCAGCAATAATATTATTGATCATGATGAAAACATGCCTTGTTACACGCATCAACATAAGCTTCTGTTTGATTTAACAAATGAAGTTTTGGTTCAGATATATGATAGAACATGCACATATTGCCCAAGGGTTTTGTCTTCCAAATGTAACGGTTGGTGTAAACCATTTCCTGTGGGAAAACATCTTCTTAAAGTTGTTTTAGCCAATATTAGCAGAAGCCTCATCATGAATTTGACGGATCAGAAAATGATGGAGATTAAAATGGATCAAGATTTGATTAAAGATGATCTTTGGATGAATCTACATGTATTCAGCGAGAATGTGGCACTTGAGCTGGAGGCTTTTATTTTCGATAGAGTTATGGATGAAGAACTTCAAATATTAGAAGTTAAAGGTATAAAATATATGAAGGGGTAAGTTATAAACTTTATTATTGATGGTTAGAATTTGGAAATACAACTGTCACATGAGTACTCTAACTTTATTTCTCTTAACATTATTAGTTTGTGGTTGTTATTTAATATTTTATTATTTTAATTATTATTGTTGAAATAAATTATATTTTGTGAAGAAATTATGCATTTTTTAATTTTTAAAATGATTTATATTGTTTCAAAATGACCAATTTCTAGTTTGTGATTTATCAACTATAATGAAGCTTTTGTTCATATTGAAAATTGAAATTAGACAATTTTATTTATTATACTATTTAATATATATATATATATAAAGTGCGACATTTAATTTTAAAAGTTTTAATTTAGTATATTATCTATAAATTATATATATTATCTATTTTTTTAAATTATATTAATGTCATTAAAAAGTATTATTATATTATTTCAATCTAAAAAATAATTAAAAAATGTCGAGTCAATTAAAAATAACTTAAGAAATAAGTTTATTTAAATCAACGTTGTTCTAATTATGAGCTGACATTATTTTGATAATGTGCAGATTAATTAAAATAAAACTTAGTTATACAAAGTTGAAGAGCTTAATTTAATGCTGCAAACAAATAAGACTAAACTCTGAAACTGTCTTTATGCAGGTACAGATCTAAAGAAGACCGTCTATTCGGACGTCGTCTGACTCCTTTAACGTGGTCTAAGAAGTGTGCACAGTTAGACGCGGTCTAACTACTTTAGTCATGGTCAAAAAGGAAGCGCAGTTAGACGTGGTCTAACTCCTTTAGACGCGGTCTAAAGGGAAGCGAAGTTAGACGTGATCTAACTACTTTAGACATGCTCTAAAGGGAAGCACAGTTAGACACGGTCTAAATCCTTTAGACATGGTCTAAAGGGAAGCGTAGTTAGACGCAGTCTAAGTCCTTTAGACGTGGTCTAACTCTTTTAAACGTGGTCTAACACCTTTAGACGTGGTCTAAAGGGATGCACAATTCGACGCGGTCTAACTCCTTTAGACGTGGTCTTTAAGGAAGCGAAGTTAGATGTGGTCTAACTTCTTTTGACATGGTATAAATGGAAGCGTAGTTAAATGCGTTCTAACTCCTTTAGACGCGGTCTAACTCCTTTAGACGCGGTCTAAAAGGAAGAGAAGTTAGATGCGGTCTAACTCCTTTAAACGTGGTCTAAAGGGAAGCGCAGTTAGACGCAATCTAACTCCTTTAGACGTGATCTAAAGGGAAGCATAGTTAGACGCGGTCTAACTCTTTGAGACGTGGTCTAAAGGGAAGCAAAGTTAGATGCGGTCTAACTCCTTTGGAAGTAGTCTAAAGGGAAGCGTAGTTAGATGCGGTCTAACCCCTTTAGACGTGGTCTAAAGAGAAGCACAGTTAAACGTCATTTAACTCCTTTAGACGTGATCTAAAGGGAAGCTCATTTAGATGTCGTTTAGCTCCTTCTTAGACGCGGTCTAATGAAGGAGCGCAAGCAGACGTTGTCTAACTTGATCAGATGTCCGAAGGAGCATCTACCTACGTAACTCAGTTCATCTACAGTTACCGTTTTCTACAGTATGACAACTCAGCTCCAACGACGAATGAACTATTGCCACGTACTCCATTATTCAAATTTCCCAACTTTTATCTCTCTAGTATAAGACAATATCAGAGGATATTCGACGCACTACCTATCTGGTACAGCCATGATTCTATTGCTTAGAGTCTGTTGTATTCTCGTACTAGTGGCGTCCGTTCAACAAAAGGAGGACACGTGTCCTCAAAGAAGTTTCAATTGTTGGTGCACTTAAACTATTAATAGAAGCCCAAGGACAATGGACAAAAAAAATTGACTACTTCTTAAACACAACTTCTTGACAAGTCACACTAACTCCAAGAAACTGGTCTTACAAGTTTCTTAAGCTCTCTCTCTCTTGATTATCCAATCTCTTAAGATCAAGAACAAATTACTCACTATGGGATTACTCTGTAATTAGTATACTGTTCTTTTTGTATGAAATTTCAGTATTGTAAATTGAATAGAGGGTGTTCTGTTCAATAGAGAGTTAGCTTGATGTTCAGAAGTAGGCAGTTGTTAAGTCCTGTGGTTTCAAACTTGGTTTGTGTAGTGTGTTCTATACAAATCAAAACCTTCTAGTGAATATCTTTCCTGTTGAGAAATAAGGGGTGACGTAGGATTTTAATCTCCAAACATCAATAAAACTCTCCGTGTTCTTTACTTTCTGCCATTTCCTTTCATCTAGAGCTTCAAAAATCCAACAAACGGTTCTGCACTTGAACTCGTTCAAGAGTTTGTGAAGATTTGTGAAGAATAGAAACAGTTTTAACTTCTAACAAAGTTAAAATCAAATTGAAAGTCACAAGCTGCTAACAATAGTCAAACCCCAATCTGTATTGTCAATACCGATCATAACAAGTGGTATTAGAGCCTCGTTTTCTATTCTCAAGCATCATTAGATCTGAAATCATGTTTATGGCTGCACTAACAAGGTTACTATGTTCTGTAAATAAAACTACAATGGATGGAAGGTGAGAGTGTAAACTCATCTATCTGTTATAGATGATGACATGTGGTTTGTCATCACGGATGGTCCGATAAAGATCGAGAATCCAAGATCTGAGTGGACTAGTGAAGATAAGAGGAAGAACAACCTCAACAACATGGCAAAAAACATTATATACAAGACATTGGATGATAACATTTTCAACAAATTATCACATGCCCCACTGCCAAAGAAATTTGGGAGAAGATGACTTAACTGTGGGAGGGCAACGAGCAAACCAGAGAAAACAAACTTATGTTTTCCACACAACAGTTGGACAACATCAAGATGCGTCCTGGAGAGACGATGACTAAGTTCGATGAGATATTCAATAAGATCATCACTACTCTCTCCACCTTGGGAAAAACTTACAATAATAGATAGGTTGCAATCAAAGTCATGCGTGCTCTGCCCAAAGAGTTGGATATTAAGACGATGACTACGAGGGAGTCTAACGACCTCAACAAGATAGAGCTCTATGATTTTCTAGCCGATTTGAAGGCCTATGAGTTTGAGATAAACTCATGGAACGAAGATGAGTATTCCACATATATCATCTCAACTAAGGCACTGGTAATTGTTGAGGAGCCACCTGTTGTCACTGATGTGAAGTCTACTGCGGAGCATATCACTAGCGACACCATGGCTCTCTTCGTGAAGAAATTCAGGAAATTCATGAAGAAGAGAAATCCTAACTCAAGATCTTACAATAATAACAATGATGATAAAAGTAACTATAAGGCTAACTTGAAATTTTTTAACTGTGATAAACTAGGACACTTCAAAGAGGAATGCAGGAAGCCAAAGCGTGATGATAAGAAAAACCAGAAAGAGCTGAAGGCTCTCATTACTTTTGATAGCAAGGCCAAGTGGGCCCAAAGTGACTCGATGATTCATCATCCATCGACAACGATGATGAAGACGTTACCTGCTTCATGGAAGAGGAAGAATCTGAGGTATTTGACTTCTCCTTTGAAGAGTTCACAAGAGATGACTTAACTACTACACATAATGACATGGTCATTGAGTACAAGAAGTTGTCAGACTATTTTAATGAAATGAGATTGAAATATGAAACTGATAACTTTTCTTCATCTCAAACTTCTGAACCAAAAGATTTTGAAAACAAAGTTGTTGATCTCTCATCTAAAAATGAGAAGCTCAAAGAAAAGGTTCAAACACAGTTTTCTGAAAACCAACATTCGACTTATGTGGTCAGTTCCTGGACGAGGTCTAGAGATGCAGTCAGACTATTAATAAGTATGTTAAGGCCTTCTAGATGCAAATCCGGTTTAGGATTTGACAATTCCAGCCCAGACAAGTTTTGTGAAAAGTTAAACCCAGTGAAAGACAAGCTTAAGCCAATAAACTTTGTCAAGGGTAGTTTAATTGGTAAAAGAACTGATCAAAGCTGTCAAGATCTAACCTTAAAGGATGAGATAGTTTATGTTAAGCCAACTGAAAGCTGGATGAAGCCTAGAAAGGAAGCAGCCAACAAGTTTGGCAAATCAAAACCTAACAGGAAGTCAAGGAGTTTTAGAAAAAACAACAATCCTATAAGGTTAATGGAACAGATGCTAGTAGGAAGATTTCTATTATGCCTAAATCATACGCACTGATTACAACACAACATGGGAAATCCATCAAGATAACTCAAATATGGATTCTTAAGGGACTAATTGATCGAGGACCCAAGTAAATGTGGGTACCAAAAAGTTTTAAATATGTATTTGTATAGGTACAACAAGTTAGCTGCTTGGAGGAATCCGTCTGGTATATAGATAGCTGTTGTTCCAGACACATGACTAGAGATATATGGCTACTGAACGAAGTGATGAAATACTCAGGGCCTAAGATCACTTTGGTGACAACAGCAAAGGTAAGACCATGGGAAATGGTAAGATTATCCATGATAACCTTACCATCAACGACATGTTACTTGTTGAAAATCGGTGTTATAACCTGATTAGCACTAGCAAATTGCGTGGAAATGGATTTACTTTTGATTTTTAAATGCATGCATGTCTGGTTAAGGATCAACAAGAAAACACTCAGTTGACTGGAAGCAGAGTAAGAAATTCTTATGAAATGAAGTGGAAAAATAAGATATTTAATCTCATATGCATGATAGACCAAAATGATTAAAACTATTTATGGCATAAGAGATTAAATCATCTTAATTTAAAATCATTAACAACATTTACTTACATGATTTAGTTTTTAGTTTACCAAAACTGAAGTTTTCAAAGGACAAGGTATGTTCTTTTTGCTAGTTGCGCAAACATGTCAGATCAACTTTTAAGAGTAAAGGGAAATCTCAATCCAACCGATGCATAGAACTGTTGCACATGGACCTATTCTGTCTAATTCTAGTAAAAAGCTCGGGAGGAATGAAATTCACTCTAGTCATAAATATGATTTTTCAAGATTTATTTGGATTATTTTTCTACCTTTTAAGGATCAAACTGTTGATAATTTGATAAGGATCCTTAGAAGACTTCAATATGAAAAATCTTTAAGTATCAAGAAAATTAGAAGTGACCGGAGAACTAAGTTTACCAACAGACGCCTAGCTTCTTACCTCGAGGAATCTAGCATTAGACACAAATTATCTAGTGTTAGAACTCTACATCAAAATGGTATTGATGAGAGGAGGTTAGAACACTAAAGGAACACTGAAGGAAGTAGAGAGATCTATGCTAGCCGACTCAAGTGTTTCTCAGAAGCTATCCATAGAAGCCATAAACACAACTTTCTATACACAAAATCGGCCAATAATCAATAAACTCCATAGTAAAACACCTTATAAAATCTTTTATGGAAGAATTCCTAAAGTTTCATATTTTCGAATTTTCAGGTGTAAGTATTTTATACACAACAATGGAAAAAATCATTTGACTGCGTTTGATGCTAAAAACAGATGCTGGAATCTTGCTAAGATATTCTTCAGTTTGTAAAGCTTTTATAGTGTTTAATAATCGAACACTAACTATTGAAGAATCCTATCATGTTATTTGTGATGAATCTAATGAAAATACTTCTAACGAATCCATTGAAATTTCTAACAGATTAGAAGTGATAAATCTTGAATTTGATAGTGATGATGAAGCTCCAGTCAACAGGATGAAGGACAAATTCGAGATGAGTATGATGGGAGAATTGAATTTATTCCTCGGTCTTCAAGTTTGTAATCTTAAATATGACACTTTTATATACTAGGCCAAGTACACTATGGAGCTGCTAAAGAAGTTTCACATGGAGAATTGCTCTGTTGCAGCTACTCCAATGAGCTCCTCCACCAAGCTTGGCAAGGATGAAGATGGTCAGAGTGTCGATATCACTACTTATAGAGGGATCATTGGCTCTCTATCTACTCTACCTAACTGCTAGTCGACCAGACATCATGTTTGTTGTCGGCGTCTGTGGAAGATTTCAGGCTAACCCTAAACAATCTCATTATGTTGTTGCTAAGCAAATTTTGAAGTATTTAAAGGGAACTCAAAATGTGAGACTGTGGTATCCAATGGATTCCAGTTTCATTTTAATTAGCTATTCATATGCAGACTATATGGGGTGCAAGATTGATCGGAATAGCACCAGTGGAACTTGCCAGTTTCTTGGTGATCGTCTGATATCTTGGTTCAACAAGAAGAAGACGTCCGTCGCCACGTCTACAACAAAGGTTGAGTACCTTGCTGCAAGAAGTTGTTTCTCTCAGCTCTTGTGGGTTCAACAACAGTTGAGGGACTATGGCATTGAGGCGGAAGAGTCACCGATTTTTTTTGTGACAACACCAATTCTATAACCATAACATACAACCTAGTTTTGCACTCTCGAACGAAGCATATAAAAACCTGACACCATTTCATCTGGAAGCATGTCAGTCAGAAGCATATTTGTAAAGAATATATTCCAATAGAGCAGCAAGTGGCAAACGTGTTCACAAAGCCACTCCCCCGAGATTAAGTTTTCTTACTTTAGAAATATTTTGGGTCTTTTAGATCTCAATTAATTATCTTAATTAAACATGCACAAATTGAGGGGGAAATTTGTTGATTAAAGTTGTTGGACATCCGTCTGTCTCAATCTGACTAATTAGATCAGTTGTCTAAAGAAACCATCTAATTATATGAGTGGTTGCTTAAGCAACTTGCATATAAACTTGGTTAGATGTTTAATAGGATCGACTTTATCGATAGAGACGGGAGTCTGGCTATTGATGAAGGCTTATTAAAAACGGTTTGAAAGAAATCCTATTATGAATTTAATTCACTTTCTATTCTACGCAAACACTTGTAAATACTTGAAAAAGATTCAAGGCGGAATTGTTTACTTGGGTTTGAAGTTCAAGATGAAATATGAAAAGATGACAGAAATAAAGAACACAACAAGTTGTTTATAGATGTTCGGAGAAACTATCCTACGTCACCCCTTCTTCCAACCACTGGAAGAATTCACTATAATATGATTCAAATCAAATACAGTTTACACACACTTAGCTCACTATTGAACAGAACACACTCTGTTCAATATACAATATGAAGAATATCACTCAGCTAAAGGTGTTTTTGATTCTAGCTCTCTCTTGATTCACACACAATACAATCAGAAAGCAGCTTCGTAGTATGAATATTCAAAGGCTTGAATTCAGTAAGCAAAATGATAGAGAGGTTTCTTCAGTCAGTTCGGCAGATTGTCAAAGAACAAGTAAGTGCTTCGTCCGTTGTCCTTGAGATATGATAAATACTAGGCGAGACTAACGGTCAATCTTTAAAATGATATGTGGCACTCTTCCATTGGAAAACCTCCATTGTACACAGCAGGTTCTGAGTACAAGGATCGTGGCCGTACATCACTGGTAGTGCGCTGAATATTTCATCAGAGATGTACCTGCAAAACAAGTAATATGAGGAAAATTCTCTTACGTGGCATTCGTTGGTTGGTTGCATATAGTTGTTGTACTGATATTCACTAGAAAGTGGAGCAGGAGTAGGGTACAACTATAGTACGTGGGTAGGCGGGTTCTAGCTTCAAGCATACTGCTTAAGCTAAGAAATAGACGTATTTCAATTAGACGGATTGTGAAAATTAGTCTAATGAAATCAAACATCCTCGTTTAATAACAGAGTCCATCAGACCTCCTAGTCTAATAGAATTAGACTTACGTCTAATTACAATTACTTTAGACTAATCTGAAGGAGTTAGACTTACGTCTAACTTTCATTTAATTAGACTACACGTATAATTATTCAATAACCATTAGACTGCACGTCTAACTCCACTTAGTTAGACTGCACGTCTAATTCCAGTTCTATCTCAGACTTGTCTGAAGGAGTTAGACTTACGTCTAACTTTCACTTAATTAGACTACACGTCTAATTATCCAATAACCATTAGACTGTACGTCTAACTCCACTGAGTTAGACTGCACGTCTAATTCCGCTTCTACCTCAGACTTGTCTGAAGGAGTTAGACTTACGTCTAACTTTCACAATCCATTAGATTGCATGTCTAACTCCACTTAGTTAGACTGCACATCTAACTCCACTGACTTAGACTGCACGTCTAATTCCGCATATATTAGACTGCACGTCTAACTCCACTAAGTTAGACTACATGTCTAATTCCGTATATATTAGACTGCACGTCTAACTCCACTGAGTTAGACTGCACGTCTAATTCTGTAAACATTAGACTACACGTCTAATTTTCTCATTCCAATAGACTTCACGTCTAACTCCGTTGAGTTAGACTGCACGTCTAATTCCAAATATATTAGACTGCACGTCTAACTCTGCTGAGTTAGACTGCACGTCTAATTCCAAATATATTAGATTGCACGTCTAACTCCGCTGAGTTAGACTGCACGTCTAATTCCGAATACATTAGACTACACGTCTAATTTTAAAATCTATTAGACTGCACGTCTAACTCTATTGAGTTAGACTACACGTCTAACTCTGTTGAGTTAGACTACACGTCTAATTCTATCCATTCATTAGACTACACGTCTAACTCCGCTGAGTTAGACTGCACGTCTAATTCTTTGCATCTAATGCCAAAATCGGTCTAATGACCCTCATTAGAGCCAAGTCTTATGACATATGATTTCGATACACCTGCATCAAAACTCATAAGTCATTTCATCATCAAAATCTCAATGGTTAAATTATTTCAACACTTAGTTAAAATAATTTGACCCAACAATGTTTAAATGAAGGGAAGACGTCTAAAGCATGTTTAGACACCATCCGAACAGACGTATGTTAGACGTCTATAGATGAGCGCATTTAGACGTCGTCCTAACAAGACGTCTACCTAGCTTAGACGTAAGGCATGAAAATAACACAAATATCTAACTACGTGCGTCATTAGACGATTCATCTTCGGACGAGTGGGACAGCTGTTCATCGTCTCATTTGCTTTCCACATACTTTTCCCACTCAAAAAGTGAACTGTCATATTTCTAAACTCTGAATAACTTAAAGACACATGTCTCTTAATGTTACAAATATGACTAATATTTCTGATAGTTAATGCACGTATTTTAACTATTGATAGTTTCTATGATATTTCTTTTAAACGACGTCGCATAATGATGAGATTTCTCAGGAAAATGCTTTTTAAGTATAATGACGGTTCATTATCACACGCAATTTTTTTAATATATGTCATTTATGATTATTTACTTTTACGTATTGACTACTATCTATAAAACTAACACATCTGAAGAGACTCATTATCCTCTTTGTGAGTCTGAATTCGTCTTCTCTCTCTAAAAATCTCTTGAGATTCCGAGCTGCATGTAACCATAAGTCTTCTTTGTCATTCAAAATCTGAAGCTAAGAAATGGTTTCTTTTGCTCTAAATACACTGCAAATAAACTTCGAGTTTGTCTCTTCCTCGATGCTTCTAGAATTGGTTGCAACGTTCAAAACTCTTGAAGCCTCAGGCCTGAGGAAGTTCCTTGGGGGACCCGTCATCATTCACGAACAAGAGGTTCGTGAGTTTTTTGAATCTACAAGGATAATAGGCGATAGGATTATCCTGGCATCAATAAAAGGAGATGAAGTCTCCTTTTCTGAAGAAACTTTCTATATATTCTTCGAACTTCCGTCGAAAAGGCTGATAGAGTTCCCTACCTCTCCGGTTGATATCCTATCTGAAATGAAAAGTGTCTTCTCAGATACCTTCTTGTTTGTTGAAATTCACGGAAAGAAGTCTTTACAAAAACCTGAGTTTTCTTTTCTCAATGACATCATTTCTAAATCCCTCTTGTCTAAGATAGCCACTTATGTCTTTTTCAAATGATCTCTGAGATGATGGTGTCTATAACTAGGGGAATAGCCATCAACTAGTCAAAAATCCTCTTCAATAACTTTTTGAAGCTAATCTTTTCTCCAAGGAAGTAAACTGGGTATGCTGCTCATCTCAGAATACTGCTCGCTTATCTCCGAGTTAATGTTGGATGTGGGTCCGCATTAAGTCTTCCAAAGTTTTGGACTATTAAAAAGTCTATAACTACTTCTTTAGGGTAGGAAGAGAAAAGGAAAAAAGAAGAAATTAGAGGCTTCAAAGGGATCTAAGGGAATTAGAATATTGATCTTCCCGATGATGTCAAAAAAGGGGAAATAATTGTTCTGCTATCAAGGGGAAGATCTGGTAAAAAGGACGATCAACTAGGGAAGAAGAGGATAGGAGTGACCTATTGTGCGAAATTTTTCTTCTTGTCTGTTAATGGTAAACTTTGATTTTATATGAAATTTAACTGACTGGAATTTGTACTAATCTTCCTGATCTTCTAACTAAGTTTTAACATCATCAAAAAGGAAGAAATTGTTGAGTCAATAATAAATGAACATAGGATATAAGTTTATTTAAATCAACATTGTTCTAATTATAAGTTGACATTATTTTGATTATATGTGGATTAATTAAAATAAAACTTAGTTATGCAAAGTTGAAGAGCTTAATTTAAAGCTGCAAACAAATAAGACTAAAGTGTGAAACTGTCTTTGTACAGGTATAGATCTAAAGAAGACCGTCTATTCGGACATCGTCTAATTCCTTTAGATGTGGTCTACGGAGTGCGCGCATTTAGATGCGGTCTAACTCCTTTAGACGTGGTCTAAAGGGGAGCGCAATTAGACGTGGTCTAACTCCTTTAGACGTGGTTTAAAAGGAAGCACAATTAGACGCGCTCTAACTCCTTTAGACGTGGTCTAAAGGGTAGCATAGTTAAACGCGGTCTAACTCCTTTAGACGTGGTCTAAAGGGAAGCGCGGTTAGACGTGGTCTAACTCCTTTAGATGTGGTCTAAATGGAAGCAAAGTTAGATGCGGTCAACTCCTTTAGAAGTGGTCTAAAGGGAAGCGCACTTAGACGAGGTCTAACTCCTTTAGACGTGGTTTAAAGGGAAGCGTAGTTAGACACGGTCTAACTTCTGTAGACGTGGTCTAAAGGAAGGCCAAGTTAGATTTGGTTTAACTCCTTTAGATGTGGTCTAAAGGGCAGCATAGTTAGATGCAGTTTAACTCCTTTAGACATGGTCTAAAGAGAAGTGCAGTTAGACGTCGTCTAACTCCTTCTTAGACATGATCTTAAGAAGGAGCGCAAGCAGACGTTGTCTAACTTTATTAGACGTCCGAAGGAGCGTGTAACTACGTAACTCAGCTCATCTGCAGTTACCATTTTCAACAGTATGACAACTCAGCTCCAACAACCAATGAACTACTGCCACGTACTCCAATATTCAGATTGCCCACGTTATATCTCCTTAGTACAAGACAATATTAGAGGATATTCGGTGCACTACCTATTAGGTATGACCATGATTCTAATGCTTAAAGTCTTTTGTACTCTCGTACTAGTGGCGACCGTCCAACAAAAGGAGGAAACGTGTCCTCAAAGATGTCTCAATCATTGGTGCACTTCAACTATAAATAGAAGCCCAAGGACAAAGGACAAAAAAAATCGATTACTTCTTGAAACACAACTTCTTGACAAGTCACTCTAATTCTAATAAAAAATCGATCTTACAAGTTTCTTAAGCTTTCTCTCTTGATTATCCAATCTCTTAATCTCAAGCACAAATTACTCACTATGGGATTACTATATAATTAATATATTGTTCTTTCTGTGTGAAATTTTAGTATTGTAAGTTGAACAGATAGTGTTTTGTTCAATAGAGAGTTAGCTAGAAGTTCAAAAGCAGACAGTTGTTAAGTCATGTGGTTTATGACTGGGTTTGTTTAGTGTGTTCAATGCAAATCAAAGCCTTCTAGTGAATATGCTTCATGGATAGGAAGAAGGGGTGAAGTATGAGTTTTATCTCTGAACATCCATAAAACTCCTTGTATTCTTTACTTTTTGTCATTTACTTTCATCTAAAGCTTCAAATCCAACAAACAATTCCGCACTTGAACTCGTTCAAGAATTTTTGAAGATTTGTGAAGAATATAAACATGTTTTAACTTCTAATAGAGTTAAAACCGAATTGAAATCACAAGCTGTTAATAATAGTCAGACCCCAGTCTCTATTGTCAGTACCGATCCTAACATAAAATACAATAATTTAAATTGTATAATATATTTAATGTTTTATCTTTATTTAACTAATTTTAAAATATATATATATACATTATTTTGATTGAAATTATGTATTTACATTTATTTAGTTTTAATTTTTTTTGTACATTTAATTTTGTTGAAATAGTTATGTTTTTCAAGAAGTACAAAGTGAAGAAACTAACCAATTGAAAATATTATCGTTTAAGGTTCTGTCTAGGTTGTGTTTCTATAAGTTTAATCACTTATTGTATAAATGTAACCCCTATAAAAACCCTTTATATCAGATTTTTTGTGAAAAGCTCGAGATTCAAGAAATTCAACCTCGGTTTGTGTCTTATGAATTTTCTTTTAAGATAAAACATTATTTTTAAAAGATGTCATTGATTTTTGACAGTGTTTTGAAATTATTTAAAAAAATAATTAATTCTAAGTTTCAATTTTTAATAATCCAGTGATTTACGGTAATCAAATTACAATTTGATTTTTAGAAATTCTCTAGTTTAAACTAATTAAACTTAATTAATTTAAAAGATAATTTATTTTTAAACAGAATCGCTAAGTAATTTTTAAAAATCAATAAAAGTTGGCATACGTATACAAACATATTGACTAGAGTTTTTTTTTAATTCGTAGTTTGGTGATACTTGGAAAAAAGATTTCGTGTTTCATCCTCCGTACTAGTTTAAAAATTGGTCTCTACTTATAAAGTTGACTTTTAAAAATCAGTTGTATAACGTTTGAGTTTTAACCGATTATTCTTCCGGTCCTAGTCATGCTTCTAGGTTTTAACGTTATTTGAATTATTGATTACACCGATCCTATCATAGGATTTTTAAAACCGGGAGGCTGTTCAACGTACACCTCTTCATTTATGATACCGTTAAGAAAAATACTTTTAACATCCATTTGAAATACTTTGAAATTTTGAAATGTAGAAAATGCTAGAAATATTCTAATAGCCTCTAGTCTTACAACATGAGCAAATGATTCTTTAAAATCAATGCCTTCTTACTGTTTGTATCCTTGGACCACTAGTCTAGCCTTGTTCCTCGTAATCAAACCATTTTCATTGAATTTGTTTCGAAAGACGCATCTAGTTCCAATGACAGATTGATTAGCTGGTCTTGGAACTAGATGTCATACTTTATTTCTCTCAAACTGATTTAGTTCCTCTTGCATTGCTAAAATCCAATCGGGATCCAGCAACGCTTCATCCACATTTTTAGGTTCAGTTTGTGAAATGAATGCATAATTTGCATATTCTTCTAACAATTGATGCCTAATTCTGATGGGTGCATAGGGTTTACCTATAATTAGTTTAGGAGGATGATATTTATTCCATTTAAAGTTCAGTCCTGAAATGCTTTCTAACCGAACGGTTATTTGATCAAGATTTGACTAACCGGTAGGCTGATCAACTGGTTTATAATCGAGGAATGAATCTTTTTAACATATCTTCTCAAAGAAGGTTCAATTGTTTCATCTTGAAATTTTTCATCAACATTTTCAGTTGGATCAACATTATTGGTTGGTAGAATTTTATCATTATTAATACCATCACGATCATTTGACACATCTCCCCCTTGATTAAGATGTGTTGCATATGTAGGATTTGGATCTAACTCAATAGAATCATCGTTATTTTTCTCAGTTGTTTTTATTTTATCAATATGTATTGTTATGTTTTCGATAAACACAACATCTCGACTTTTAATGAGTTTTTTCGAATCAGTAACCAAACTCATCCAGTCCATAACTAATTAACATAGTATCTCATTTTCACATCAATCTTAGATCGTTCATCTTTTAGAATGTGAACAAAATCTTTTCACCCAAATACGGGTAAATGATCATAAAAAATTTCCTTTCTCGAACATATATTATTAGGAACCTCAAAATCCAATGCAACACACGACGTGAAATTTAAAACATGTACCATTGTATTAAAAGCCTCACCCAAAAGGATCTCATAAGATGTGATTGTAAAGAAAAACATCTCACCCTTTCAACTAGTATTTTAATAGGATCAGTGCTAACAATAGAGACTAGGGTCTCACTATTGATAACAACTTATGATAAACGATTCGATAATAATCACGTGATGGATTAATATTTGTTTATATTCTTCACAAATCCTTCAAAATCTTGAAACGAATTCAAGTGCGGAAATATTCATCGGATTTGAAGCTTTGAACCAATAGAAGATGAATGACAGGATGTAAATGGCTAGCCTACCTACGGAATGGAAAGAGAATAATAAAGGAAGTCATACTCAAGGAAAAGGGGAAAAGCTTCAGGTCAAGTATTTTCAAAAGCGGCTTCGGTACAATAGTCTACCATATTTGGCGAGAAAGGAACGCAAGGATGCACTAGAGAATAATAAAAAATGTAGAGGAGACATGGGAAGACATTGTATTTGATAGCAACACAAATCTATAAACGATGAGACGAGTACCCATGACTAAGAAGAACTGGAAAAACACATTCAAATAAGTCACGAGAACAGAAAAAAAATGTAGTTAGATAAACACTTTCAATTGTTTGTGTGTTGTATAATTCATTTACTTTTAGACTATTTCGAACTAAATTTTCCTAGACTTGTCTAGAAAAATATAGAAACTCATTTTTTTTGTTTTTTCCTTTTTTGGGAATTTTTAATAAAATGACGTTAAGTCATTTTTCCCCAAATTCATTAGAAATCCTGAAATAGACTTTTTGGAATCAACATCACATACCCTATATGAATCTATATACCCAACTAGCATAGGATCACTACCACCAAAATACAAACGCACTCTAGGAACTACCTCTCAGATATCTTAATGTTCATTTCATAATTTTCTAGTTCTCTTTACTAGGATTTGAGAGAAACTAAATAACTACTCCAAAAGAATAAGAAATATCATTCCAAGTATAAATCATGGCATACATTAAACTGCCTACATCAGACGAATATAGAACTATACTCATTTATGCTTTTTACTCTTTCTCACTCTTTAACATTACTCAGAAGTGAGCTTGAAATGTTATGCAAATGGAGAATAAACCGTCTATGTTTAATCTTTTAACAACTTTCTCGATGTAGTATTTTTCAGATAACCAAAGTATTTCATTCTATCTATCACGAGAAATATTTATGTCGGTATCTTCTTCGTCGGTCTCAAATCTTTCTTCGTAAAAGATTTGTTCAACCCTCTCTTTAGTATATCAATCTTGCTAGTATCATGGTCGATGATTAACATGTCATCAACATATAAAAGAAGAATAATGAAGTCATCTTATGAGTACCTTTTAACAAACAAATAGTGATCTGAAGATGTCTTGTTGTACCCATGACTCACCATAAAATAGTCAAATTTCTTGTACTAGTGTCTTGGGGCTTGTTTGAGACCATATAAGCTCTTTTTCAATTTACACAGAAAATGCTATTTTCCTTGACTTTAAATCCCTCTAGATTCTCTATATAAATTTTTTCTTCCAAAATCACCATGAAAAATTGTAGTTTTAACATCAAGTTGTTCAATCTCTAGGTTTAAGCACGATGTTATACCGAGTGCAACTAGGATCGAGAACATCTTCACAACCAAAGAGAATATATCTTCAAAATCAATACCTTTTTTTACCAAACCCTTTAACAACCAACTAAAATTTGTATTTTGGTTGTGAATTGTTATTTTTTGTCTTAATCTTGTAAATCTATCTATTCTTACCAAGTCATAAGTGTGATTCTCAAGAAGTGATTGCATCTCCTCTTCCATAACTTTTAACCTCGATTTTTTTTTTCATCAATAAAAATTGCCAATTGGTAGCCTTTTGGATCCCTGACATTTGTGAGCATCACATACGCACTTGAAGTGTACCTCATCGAGGAATGACTCTTTTTACCATATCTTCTCAAAGAAGGTTCAATTGTTTCATCTTGAAATTTTTCATCAACATTTTCAGTTGGATCAACATTATTGGTTGGTAGAATTTTATCATTACTAATACCATCACGATCATTTGACACATCTCCCCCTTGATTAGGATGTGTTGCATATGTAGGAATTGGATCTAACTCAATAGAATCATCGTTATTCTTCTAAGTTTTTTTATTTTATCAATATGTATTGTTATGTTTTCGATAAACACAACATCTCGACTTTTAATGAGTTTTTTGGAATCGATAACCAAACTCATCCAGTCCATAACTAATTAACATAGTATCTCGTTTTTCACATCAATCTTATATCGTTCATCTTTTAGAATATGAACAAAATATTTTCACCCAAAGACAAGTAAATGATCATAAGAAATTTCCTTTCTCGAAAATATTAATTGTGGCAAGTGTCTGTTAGAAGGCCTCCCATATGCTCGAGAAAGGAAATTTCTTATGATCATTTACCCATCTTTGGGTGAAAATATTTTGAGCAAATGGATCATGGTCGTACCGAACTGGTAGTGCACCGAATATCCTTCTAAATTTGTCTTGTACTGGACAAACCGTTGGAAGGACATTTTCGTACGTGACATTCGTTCATTTGATACAATTAGTTGGGTTGTCCGACTGCACAAAAATGAGTGGAGCAGGAGTAGTAGACAACTAGTTGATCGTGGTTAGACGTATGCTTTCTTCATACGACTGCTGAAGCAAGACATTAGACGTGCTCCATTATACCAAGTATAATGGAGTTAGATGCCTCGTCTAACTACGCATCACATTATACTAAGTCTAATGGAGTTAGACGTCCTCGTTTAACTACGCATCCCATTAGACTAAGTCTAATGGAGTTAGACGTCATCGTCTAACTACGCATCCCATTAGACCAAGTCTAATGGAGTTAGACATCCTCGTCTAACTACACATCCCATTAGATCAATTCTAATGGAGTTAGACTACCACGTCTAACTTCGCATCCCATTAGATTAAATCTAATGGAGTTATACTACCACATCTAACTTCGCATCCCATTAGACCAAGTCTAATTGAGTTAGACTATTACGTCTAACTATGCATCCCATTAAACCAAGTCTAATGGAGTTAGACTACACGTCTAATGGAGTTAGACTACACGTCTAACTTCGTCTAATTAGCATGCTTAGACCACGTCTAAGTTAGAATAGTTTAATGCACCTGCACAAAACCAAATAGACAACTTAGATTTATTCTGTTTAAACATCTAGCTTTATTCACAACTAAACATCATCATTAAACATCATCAAAATTCTGTTGTTTAATGTTTCATAGCTTTTTTATTTCTAATAATTACTTCTCACTTAATTAACTCTTTTCTTTACTTTGTTTTTACTTTTTCCCAACATATTTGATTCATCCTCTCAATGGAACTATTTAACTAGGGTGTCTTCGAATGTGGTTTTTAATGTCGAATTTCTTGCTTTCTGTAATAATTATCAAAATGACCACAATACTCACAATGATTATTTGTTTTAATACACATAAGTTTGACGTCAGTCTACCTTTCCACAAGGGCATGAAACTATTTGAAATAATCTAACACTTGATCTTTGGACATTAAAGTATACATCCAATTCTTCCTTAAATGGTCATCAATAAAAGTTACAAAATATATGGCACCACAACGTATCTTTGTTTTCATATGGCCACACACATAAGAATATATTAAATTAAGTATACCTAGTTTTCACGAGTGAGGAACATTCTTGAAGGCAACTCAAGTCTACATCCCTACTAAACAATGAAAACACTTCTTAAAAATATCATTCTTTGCTTGAGATAGAAGAATTTTCTTAGCCAATATCATCAAGTCTTTCTCACTCATATGACAAAGTTTGTTGTCCAAAAGCTCAATATTTTCTTCATCATCAATTACATTGACTAAAGAATCTTTAACTATTGCTTGTATATAAGGATGGTAATGGGGCGGTTCGGGGAATTACATTGCCATCCCCACCCTGAATCTACCCACCACACCCCAATCCCCAATAGGGATTTTAAATATAAACCATTCCGCCCCGATTGGGGGCAAGGTTTCCCCGTGGTGCACCGAAAACTAAAAAATAGTTTAAACTTAAAATATAAATAATAAAATAAAATAATTCATATATTTACAGTTATAAATTATCAAAATATCAAATACCAAACAAAAATAACATTCAATAACAATAATTTTAAAATATTAAATACCCAAACAAATAAACATCCAATAACAATAATTTTTCAAACGATAACAAAAACTTCTAATGATTGCATTAAATAAGAGAATATAAGAACTTTTTTGTGAAAAAGAAAAAAGTAATAATTATTGTATTAAAAATATATATATATTAATTATTTTAAACAACTATCATTAAACTAAATAATTGCATTTTTTCCGTTTGGTTTGGTTCGGATTAGGGGTGAGCACTTGACAGATTAATCCAAAATCCAATCTTATTTGAATCCCAAATACTATATCGAATTGGATATTTTTGATTGGATTGAGATCGGATCAGATTAAGTTCGGATTTAATTAAATTCGGATTGGATTAAGATTGTCCAAATCATTCAAACTATCAAAATATATCTTTTATTTGTTTCTCTCAAAATTATATTTCACATCAATATAATACAAGTTTATTTATTTCGGCATCACTTGTAAAAAAGATTTTTTTTTCTTCTTAAGATTTAGATTTATTTTTATTATCAAAATTAATTAGTTAATTAAAATATTTGAAAGTAACGAATTAGAGATTTTAACAAAAATAAATAAAATACAATTCTAAATAAATAAAATTAATTATAAAACTAAAAATTTAATAACATTTTTTATAATTAAGTTAATTAAACATATTAAACATTAAATAGTAAAATAAATCAAAAACTAAGTAATTAGATTAAAAAATGTTAAATTGGAATATTCAAATCATACTCAATTCAATTCAAATCCGTATTAATCAATATAAAAATTTAGATTACATATTAGATAAATATAATTTGAACTTAATACGTATCGAATTAACCATTTGCTCACCCTTAGGTTCATGAATCGATGTGGGGGCATGTAAATACCATCCCCAGTTAAAATATTTCGAGTTTTTTCCAATCCCCGATTAAAGCGGGAAAAACCACACCAATTGTTTTGGTTTTAGATTGGTTATCGCAAGTCGATTTCAAATTTCTATCATTACTCGCATCATATTCAATGAGGAGCACTTTTCTCCCTTTGCCATTATGAAGGAGCCTTTAGTAAGTTTCCATTTCTAGACACAAATATCTTGCAAAAATCTTCATCATCGAGCTTACCTGTGGAGATCAAATTCATATAGAAGTCAGGGATGTGTTTCACAATATTTAGAATCAATTTGTTATTATTTTCAAACTTCACACATTTCCAAAACCAATAAATTTAACAATGTCATAATTACACATTCTAACACTTCCACAATAACTAAAACACAACTATTCTCCTTGCAAACGAGATTAATATCACCATCATACAAATTAAAGAAATAATCGGTGGCCACATTAACTTTCTCATGTGTGTCAATGTCAGCAATTTTCCTGTCTTTATCATTTGTATTTTTTTTTATCTCTCTTAGAACGTTCGGATAAAATTTCTTGATATGTCTCCTTTTTTCTACAATGATAATACTTATAATTATCATTATTAACAAATCTTATTTTGCTTCTACTTTTCAAATACGGGTCTCTACTCTTAGTCCTCCCTCTTTTTTCAGTAAGTAAAATATCAGAATACAAAGAAGAATCTTGTGATTTTTTTCTTAGCTCTTCATTGAGGACACTACTCTTCACCATCTCCATAGTATAGATACCATTTACGGTTGAGTTAAAAAATGACGTTCTGAACATCTCCCTTTAATCTGACAATGTAATAAGAAGCCATATCCATTACACTTTATCATCAAACTTGATTCCAATTACAGCTAATTGATTAACAATCCCCTAGAATGTATTCAAGTGATCAGACATGATTTTTCCATCTAGGTAATTCAAGCATATCATTTGTTTGATCAAAAACAATTTATTGTTACCAGCCTTCCGAGTATATAACTCTTCAAGTTTGCTCCATAGATCTTTCGCGTGTATCTCTTCACTAACACAATTGAGAACATTATCATCCACCTATTTCCTAATGTAGCCACAAACGACTATGACTTAAGGTCCATTGCTCATCAATTTTATCTTCTGCCTTTTCATTAGCAAAGATAAGTTAATAATAATCTTTGATGTAAAGGAGATCTTCAATCTTCCCTTTCTACACATGATAGTTAGGGTCATTAAGAGTAATAATTCTACTCGTTTTCTCTCCATTATTTTAAACAGCATAAGGACTATAACTTGCTCTGATACCACTTATTGATAAAAAAAATAATTTCAATTTATTAATGCTGAAAAGATTCTTTCTATTTGAGTATTATGTTTATAACCTATTAATCTTAAATCAAGCAATCAAAACAGAATATAAAAAGACAAAGCTTTACCATGGTAAACCCTTCAATAAATGTAAAATACCACAAGATCTTTAGGCCGTTTACATCATCCACGATAATATCATTTATAATGGGTTACATAATATTTTTACAAAATAAGGTTTACAATCTAACAGATTACGTTGGACAAATCGTTGTGGACAATGTTTGCTGAAACTGTAACCAAATTTAAATGTTTTAGCTATATCAATAACGATTTTTTTTATGACCAAAAAGACAAAAATATTAAATATGTATTCTAGTTTTTCATTATTACAATGTATAATATATTATTAGTCGAAACATATTCAATCGAATACCCAACACAAATTTGGGTAAAACGTGTTTTTGGATGTTTTTATATTGTTCATTTTATACTAACAATCGGTTGGACAATGTTGTAATCAAATTTAAATGTTTTAGCTCAATTAATAACAATTTTTTTATGACCAAAAAGACAAAAAGATTAAATATGTATTCTAGTTTTTCATTGTGGTTAATTTTTTTTCTATGTCCAAACAAATTTTTAATATTTAGATTTTATTTTACATACATTTTTTTTATGTATTTATATTTGTAATTATATATTTTTTATTTTATATAATATAAATATAGAAAATGATTAGAGAGAGAATTTAGAAGAGAGGACGAAGGAGAGTATTACTGACTGATGCAATATAATTAATTTGAAAAATAATTAAAAATTTCTCTGCTCTGCTCTCCGCTTGAACTTTTTTTCATTCAGATTTCATTCAGTAATATGATATACATCATTCTCTCCACCAATTTTACTCTATCCCTCTCTTAATTATATTGGTCATAAATTAAGTAGGTAAGATACATATCAAATTTGTTTGTGTATCGAGCAAACGCACGGACTAGTTTAATTAAAACAGCTACAAAGTCTCTTTGAAACTAAATTAAGACAGCTACCTGTAACTAACACTATTATATTAATGATTTTGGTTAGAAGCTTAAATATTGGTTGCCGCATTCACGGACAAAAGCCAACTCAACCTACTATATCCAATTTCAAAGTCACCAACTTTACCTTCTCCCATCTACACATCATAAATATCAATTACTTTTTCTTTTCTATTTTTTTGACATACTTGTCCTCTTTTGTTAGCCCCTTCTCATTGGCTTTCATCTATTTGCTTATTGTGAGTTGTTCCGGACACCCTATTAATAATTTAAATACTATTGGTTAATTACATTGCTTCCAAAATTGAATTACATCATTATAAAATGAAAATATTCACATCATTACAGCTGGTATTGAAATTTGGAATACTTTAAGAAAAAAAAAATATTTAATTTACTATATTTTATATTTTATTAAAAATAATATAATTCAATAAGTTGGTGAATTGTAATGATAACGTTTATTATGATCTCTGATATAAACATTCAGATATTTATAATGAATGTTTTTAATTTATCTTTCTAGACCCAGCATAATTGAGATTAACTTGGATACGAATAGAAGAATATTTAAAAGTGTCAAAAATTATCGATATTATAGGTATATCGAATATACCGTACCATAATATATCAAAAATATCGATTTTTAATGTATATCAAAAAAAAATATAAGGTAGGGTACCGATACTGAAATTATTAGTACGATAAAGGTATGAGAATTTTAAAATTTTGGTATATCGAGATATACTAAAATACCGAAATAGTATTTATAAATTAAAATATAATATTTATATATAATACTTATAATAAAATAATTAAATAGATTTGATATGAATTTAATTATAAATATATATATATATATTTATTTGAATCATATGAAAATATAATTATACTAAAATATTATTCAATATATGTAATCTTTACCTTATTAATGAGATTATTTTTTTTTAATTTAATATTTTTTTTAGATATCAAAGGTATAATACTGATATTGTACCGAAATTAAGGTATACCGAAATCAAGGTAATGTAAATATATGAATTTTTTGTATACCGAAATTAAGGTATGCCGAAATCAATGTATACCGAAATTAATGTAAGGTAAGGGTATGAATTTTTTGTATACCGAAATTTTCGGTAAAATAAAATGTATGGATAAAACATTAAGGTATATCATACCGACCGCTCCTAAGAATATCTAGTTAGACATGATACATGGTGTATTCAAGTTTACAATTATTTTGTAAACTGTTATTCGATAAAAAATGAGAAAATGAATGTTAAAAAAACTGTTAAATACAAAAATTTTGAGATAAAAAATGTATATTATATATTTTACAAATTTAATTTAATTAGAATCAAATTTAAATTTTTATTGATTATTTCTAGTATGAATTAGATTTCCCAAATGGGAACCTTATTTCTCATATAATATCAAATAATGGAGGTTGGTACTGAAATGTCCATAAATAATTCAAGACACAGTCACATGGCTGATGCTTGAATAATATCAAAATAGAAAATTTAAAACATGATAAAGAAGCCAACAATTGAATTGAGCATACAATTTCCAACACTTGCTCATTTCTTCATAATGGCTCTATTTTCACCATTTGTGGATTACTGATGGATGGTTACTAAAAACTGAAAGAAAAAAAATCCATCCGATCCCATTCCACCCTCAACACAAAAATAACTGTAAAATAAGAGCTTTCTTCAAAGCAAAATATAGACTTATTCCCCAAACCCACTCTATAATACAATTGGAAGGACACCAAATCTAGTCTATACATACCCCAAAATCCATCAATCTTTATCAGCAACTATTTCAAAGGAGATCCTTCCTGAGCCACGACCACCCATTTTGAATGAACCTGTCAAACCCTTGAAACTGCTGCTTCCCCCCTCATTTAGATTCTTCGATTTCTTCGACCATTTTGGCTTAGGGGAAGAAGAAACATCGATATCTGATTCCATACTACCCGTTTTGACCTTGGCTGCAACTGCTAACCGAGCTATGGTGCTTCTACAGAAAGGGCAAACCGGGATTGCCAAAGATGCAGTCAACGGGTTGGGCTTGTTGTGACAGCATAGCGATAAAGTGCATTGAGCGCACATTTGGTGGCCACAATCTTGGACTTCTATTGTACAGACTTGTTCAAAACATATGCAACATAGTTCACTGTCACTTGCCTACAACAACATTAATGTAAACAAATATTAATCGAAATATGAATCAATCAATTAGGCCATTTTAATGTAAAATCTCCAGCAAAAATTCTATACACCATGTTATACAAAAAAAAAAAAATACATTGTTATTTGGATCATGATACCAATGCAGTGTAAGTGGTTAGAATATTTTTTTTCTAAACGGAAGTCGAGGAATCCATCCGTTTATGGCGCGGTTCACAATTTTAAAAAATAATATGGTTCATGATCTAAAAAAACACATTTCATTTTAGTTTTGAAGATTTTTCAAAGGGACCGTGATGGTGACAAAATAACAATTTCCAAATAGGCTAAATAATAAAATCTCGAAAGGGAGATACCTCGGAAATATTATCATCAGTCGCGGCATCAGAATGCGATGGAGAAGGGAGTAGATAATCGGTTCCCTTCAAAATATTCTTCTCCCTTTTCTTGTTTGCCTCCATTAAAGCCTGTTCTAGCAGAGACTTTGTCTCTGCATTAAGTTCACTTATAAACTTCAAAGGCGATGGCCAAACAATAGGCTCTGCTGATGAAGGATTTAGAAGGACAGCACAAACACCATGGCCATACTTTAAAGCAACAGTGTAAGGAATTCTCCTGAATTCACATAATAAACCCGTAAGACAATTTTTTCAATAAACACAAGGTAATTCAATTAAAATTTTCTAAATTGTAATACCCAGATGCATCTATCTGAAGGCGATCAGCACCCCAAGCCAACAATTCGCGGATACAATCTATTGAGCCACTTCTTGCAGCCAAATGAAGAGGAGTGCTTGCTGGGATACTGCACCAGAAATTTCAGCCAAATCATTCATATCTTAATATAGTAACTTAGTTTGAGTTGAGAATAAATATTAAGTGATTTTAGATAAGAGTTAGTAAATGAACTCGTATCATTACTTCATCATTTAAGGAATAATTGATAAGATGTATCATCCTATTATCAAACACATGGAAGAAGATTAAGGAATTGTACCCATATCCGCTAGTTGAAGCGCACACAAGAGCTCCATTATCAAGAAGAGTATGAACACATCCAGATCGTTTCTGTCTTGCAGCCAAATGCAAAGGTGTTGCTCCTTTACCATCTCTAATGTTCACGAATCTAGCATATCCCCTATAACCAAAAGAGTGAATTGGTGAATGGTTCCAAAGTAGAAAACATCCATACCATAGTTTCTCTTTCATAATGAGAGACTCACCAAGATGCAGAAACATGGGGGGAACTAGCAGCCGAAAGAATGACTTGGAGGCAATCAGAATGACCATAGTAAGCAGCATAGTGCAGGCAGGTCCTTCTATGAGCTGAATCAAACATCAAAATCTGCTCAAATATTTGAACCAAAAATAAAACGAAGTCAATTCCGGTTTCTGACTCTCCCCGAAGGTTAAAAATGGAAGAAGAGATGTTAGGCAATTACATTAGCTCCAGCTTCAATAAGCTTTTCAACACAAGAAATTTTCCCATGCATTGCAGCCAGCATCAATGGAGTCTATAATAAAATCATAATATAAGAAATCTTAATATCTACATACCCAGATTAGGGATAAGAGCTCACTTGCTTAAGGCGATTCAACAAATCAGGATTAACAGATGTCTCCAGAAGCATACTGAGAATCTGAAAATAAGTACATAAATGCACACGAATGAAAATAAGAATCAGGAATCAGAAAAACTAAATCAAAATAACTAACCTCGATCTGGCCATTGGCGGCAGCTATATGAAGAGAAGAGTAGCGATCGTAGACAGTGGTCTGATGGATAAGAGTTGGGTCTCCTTCCAAAAGCATCCGCAAACTCACTATGTCACCAAACTGGACAGCAGTGAAGAGGACGTGTTCTTCATGGCTAACTGCACAGCTTAATCTCTGGCCCATCACTTCTATTTGCTGAAACTTTCAGCAAACTGGAGAAGATGATGAGTCCTAGGGTCTGAAGCCACCTTTGAAGAGAGAGAAAGGTGGAAAGGTAGGTGGCGTTCAATGGTATTTGCATTTGGGGAACTTATGTAGTCCACCCTCCATCTCTCACCTCTCTCTATCTCTATTTTCTAAGAAGAGGCATTGGAGTTTTTAGCTTCCCAGGTTATTATTTTGAATTAGGATGATAACTGAGAACAGGCAGCTGACCCCGTCAGAGATTTGCAGTTGCCATCACTGACTTTACGGGCAGCAGTCAGATATTTTTCCGGGTAATTGTACTTTACATAACATTGGACTGTGTTTCTTCTTTAATTTTAGAGTATTTTATTTTTCCCTTAGAATCTCATTTGATATTAGGTCTTGTTTGATTTTAGATTATTTAAGTAAAAAAAATAAAATCAAATATCACGAATCAGTTATGGTTCATTTAAATATATATATGAGAGTAAATGAATATTTTGTTCGAATTGTAAGTTAACCCGCTGATAAATTAAACAGTTAAAAATAAAATAAAAAATGTTATATGTATTTTCGAATTTGTAATATAACAAAATAAATATAATTATTTAATCAACTAGGCTAATAAAATTTTATAATTTAAATTTAATACTAAATTTGTTGAACGTTAGACATTCTTAACCAATATAAGTTTAACTTTTTAACTATTAATATATATATATATATACATATAATAATGTTTAATTTTAAAGAGTCTAAATTGTCAGGTCAAAAACTGTGATTAATTTGAATATATATGTGAAAATAATGGATATTTGAGTCGGATTGTGGGTTGATCGTCCATAAATTTAAAACAGTTAAAAATAAAAATAAAATTATTATATATATTTTAAAGTTTCAATAAAATAAAATTTCAAAATATTAAATATTATTTTAAATAAATTTTAAATTGTTATATACAAATACAAGTTTTTATCCAACTATTTAATTATATATATATATATATATATATATATATATATATATATAAAAGTATTTTAACGAATAAAATTAGTTTTAAAAATAAAAAAATAATTTAAATATATTAAAATAATAAATATTATTAAATATTTTAAAAATACAAATATTATATATATAAGTATTTTTTTAATTGTTAATCATATAAATTATATAGATAAAGTCAATGTTACCACCAATGATTTATTTAGTTTGTATAACGATGATGTTAATCTTGCTGTCTAGGAGACTAGTTGGGTGATTGATAGCGACGCTTCAATACATGCTACATCGCAGGGGTATTTCTTCACATCATATACTTCTAGTGAGTGTAGAAGTGTTAAAATTGGCAACGATGATACTTCCAAAGTTATTGGTTTTAGAAACGTGTTCCTAAAGCTTGAAAATGGCAACATGTTGGTTATAAAAAATGTGAAGCACATCCCCGACATCCATATATATTTGATCTCCACTGAGAATCTCGATGATAAAGGCTTTTGCAATACTTTTCGTGAGGGAAATGGAAGATTACTAAAAGCTCATTGAGATTAGAAAAGGGAGAAAAGTGCTCTTCATTGTGTATGATATGGGCAACGATTGCCGATTCTTCATCCAATGCAGTTGATGATGAAGAAAACGTTGAGCTTTGACACAACAGACTTAGTCATATGAGTGAAAAGGCTTGATGATATTAGATAAAAAATTATTTTCTCTAAAGTGAAGAATGATTCTTTGAAGAAGTGTACTCATTGTTTAGTAGAGAAGAAGACTAGAGTTGCGTTCTAGAATGTTTCTCACTCGCGTAAACCAGGTATACTTGATTTCGTATATTTTGATGTGTGTGGTCCTATGAAGACAAGGACACTTAGTGGTGCCTTATATTTTGTGAATTTTATTGATGATCATTCAAGAAAGAATTGGGAGTATACTTTAAAGTCTAAAGATCAAGTGTTAAATGTTTTCAAATATTTTCATGCTCTTGTGAAAAGATAGATAGGCACAAACTTTAAGTGTGTTCAGACTTATAATGGTGGTGAGTATTGTGCTCCTTTTGATGAGTATTACATGAAGCAAGGAATACGACATTAAAAAACACCTCTAAAGATACCTTAGTTAAATGGTTTAGCTGAGAGGATGAACCAGACACTAATTGAAAGAGTGGGATGTTTTCTTTGGCAATCACATCTTCCAAAATCCTTTTAGGGTGACGCTTTGAATACAATGGTACAGTATTTGAATCTCACGCCATGCATTCCTTTGGATTTTGAGGTGACAGACAAGATACGGCCGGGAAAAGAGGTTTCCTATGATAATATACGCGTATTTGGATGCAAGACTTTTGTTCATATTCCAAAATATAAACGATCTAAGCTTGACATAAAGACGAGACAATGTGTATTCACCGATTATGGGTTGGATGAGTTTGGTTTTAGATTCTATGATCCAATTAGAAAGCTCATTTGAATTTGTGATGATATGTTTATCGAAAACAAGAACATAATAGATATTGATAAAATAGAAACAGTTGAGAAGAATATCGATGATTCTATTGAGATAGATCCAGTTCCTACACATGCAACACATCCTAATCACGGGTAAGATGTTTCAAATGATAGTGATGGTATCGCTAATGATGAAATTCTACCGTCCAGTGATCTAGCTGAAAATGTTGATGAAGAAGTTCAAGATGAACTAATTGAACCTTCTTTGAGAAGATCTCTTAGAATGCAGGGGAACCAGAAACCTACCAAGAGGTAATTTATGTTGATGAAAAAAGGTCGTGGTTGAAAGCTATGGAAGAGGAGATGCAATCACTTCATGAGAACCACATTGATGACTTGGTAAAGTTACCATGAGGCAAGAAGACTCACAAGAATAGATGTATTTACAGGATGAAGACCGAAAATAACAATTCACAACCAAGATACAAGGCTCGGTTGGTTGTTAAGGGTTTGGTCAAAAGAAAGGTATTGATTTTGAAGAGATATTATCTCCGTTGTGAAGATGTCCTCGATCCGAGTTACTCTTGATATAGCAACATGCTTGAACAACTTATATGAAAACTGCATTTCTTCATGGCAATTTGGAAGAAGAAATTTATATGGAGTAGCTAGAGGAATTCAAAGTCAAGGGAAAAGAGCATCTTGTGTGCAAATTGAAAATAGTTTGTATGGTCTCAAAAATGCTCCTAGAAAATGGTACAAGAAGTTTGATTCTTTTATGATGAATCATGGATACAACAAGACATCGTCATTTCAATGTGTATTTATCAAAAGGTACTCGAAAGATGACTTCATTATTATTCTTTTATATGTTGACGACATGTTAATCATCGATCATGATACTAACAAGATTGATATACTAAAGAGAGAGTTTAGCAAATATTTTGCGATGAAAGATTTGGGACTGGCGAAGAAGATACTCGACATGAATATTTCTCGTGATAGAAAAATTGGGAAACTTTGGTTATCTCAAAAAGACTACATCGAGAAAGTTCTTGAAATATTATACATGAGTAAGGCCAATAGAAGTTGAGTACATTGCAATCACCGATGGTTGTAAAGAATCTTTATGGATGAAGAAATTTCTCGAAGAGTTAGGTTGTAACCAAAAGAAATTTGTTGTGTTTAGCGATAACTAAAGCGATATCCACCTCTCCAAGAACTCGTCCATTTATTCTAGATCAAAGCATATTGATGTGTGATACCACTAGATTCGAGACATTCTTGAAACAAAGAAATTGCACTTGGCAAAAGTGCACACCAGTAAGAATGGATTATACATGTTGGCAAAAACATTGTCGCGTGAAAAGCTTGAAGCTTGTCGGTGAAGAGTGGGCTTGTTGGAGCCCACCATATGAATCGAATGGGGAGTTTGTTGGGGTTTCCATCCCATTGGGCTTGGACAAATAATATATATTATATTATTATATATTATAATGATATATTATATATTATATGATAATGATATATTATATATTGTTCTATATTATTATATTTATATATTATGATATGGTATTATATACTATATAATAGACATCAAGGGTTTTCAGTCACAACACTAAGAGAAACAAGACATAAAGAGCAAGACGAAGGCAAGTGTTAGGAAGAAAATGGATTTTTTTTCTTCAACTACTTTCACTTCTCTTTCTAGATAGTTCTTAAAGGTTTAGGTAATATTTCTGATTGTAAACCACATCAATTACAAGAATCACGTGTTGTTTATCGTCATGGAACACGATTGGCACGATCGACACAATCGGTACAATCGGCATGAACGACACAATATAGGGCTAAGTCGGTCATTCATCTGTAAAAACTTGGTTGGAATGATAGAGTTTTTGATTTATCATGTTCTGTAATAGCTAGTGTTTCTAGAGTACCATATTCTGTAATTGCTCTATTTTGTTGTTGTGTTCTATTATTTTGTTGGAATAAATTTGAATAATGCTTATGAACTGGATTGAGCTTTAAGTGAGATGAAACTTAGAATATAGATAAATCACACATCGGTTTATAATTTTGTATCTCAAAACATTGATCCAAATCATGATTTTAGTTATTTTTGTAGCTTCCAAGATAACTAAAAAATGATAGAAAAAGAAAAATTGAAAGGGGCAATCCAGTAATCCAGTAAGTAGGGAGGTCCAGCTTTGTAGTCTAGCGAGTCAAGGGATGAGAGCAAAGAGAACAGTTGTTCCTTAATAGATAAGCTCAGTTTAGCTCACGAAGAAGAGCACAAGTGCCCATATGTTGGGTGGTAGTTATTTTTAAGAGTTCTTACCTACCCTTATTAGTAGTAGACAACCTTTCTTTCTCTCCCTTCTTCTAACTATCTCCATTACTGATGGACAAATCTTTTTAGAAGTAGATCTCTTTTATCGCGGGATTATACCTGTCATTAACATCGACTTATCTGTCAATCGCGTCGGGTCTGCCGCTTAGTTGAAAGTAATTATTTTTTTACAGTTGGACTTTTGTAGTTTTAAATAAATTTTTAAATCACATAGTTTTTGTTAAATAATTTCAATAATGTCATCTCTATTATATACCCAACTAACTAGTTAATTATTTAGCATGTTCATATTACATAAATGCTTTCAATATAGTGTACTTCCACTGTTCCACATGCAGAAGAGTAGTAATGATTTCCTTGCTATAAAAACTTACAAAAAGTTCAAATTCATGTTAAAAATAATGTCATTCCATCATTTGAGTACTTTAGAATTTGTAGTTGTCTTACTCATGTGAATGTTTCTCATAGAAAAGATTAAATTTGGATAATTAAAGCCATGATTGTATCCTATTTAGTCTAAGTTGTAAGTCGTAAGTCGAAAGCTTATACTTTATAGATCCAATTGCAAAAAGGTTATCACAAGTCTTGATTTTATCTTTAAAGAAGAGAAATTATTAATTCAGAAAAAGGATTCAACAGAGACATGTTAAGAATTAGAAAGGAAAAGTCAAGTTCTAAAATAAGAAAGTGATAGTGAACTTGAAGAAGAAGAAAATTGTGAACAATATTCAAATTCAGAATCAATAACAAAAGTAATAAACACTTCCAATCAAAACACAACTAATAATGTAACTTCATATTCAATTCATGAGACTGAATTTAGAAGACTAAGAAGGTAACATAGAGAGCTCCTACATGATAAAGAGATTATGTATGTTAAGATTGACTATCTAATGAAGATGAGGAAACAAGTCAAGTAATACTATATATCAAAGTGTATCCAACAACTTTTGAAGAGGCAATAGAGAACCTAATGTGGCTACAGGCTATAAGACAAAAACTAAAGGCTATTAAGAAAAATAGTACATAATATTTAGTAGAACTGCCTAAGGGTGCAAGGAGAAGAAGAGTCAAACGGGAATTTGAAACAAAGATAAATGAACTTTGAAAAATTTAATAAACATAAATTAAGACTCGTTGTAAAGGGTTATGCTAAAAAATATTGAGTTTATTACAATGAATTTTATTTTTTTCCGTTAATAAAAGTCAAAGTATTAATTCAGATCTTATTTGTATACACTGGTGAAAAAGGGGTAAAAAACGAGAGTAAAAACTCTCGGTTTTGACCCTATAACTTTCGGTATAGACACATTACCGAAAGTTTTGGTAACTCTCGCCATCCCTCGGTATTGACTCTTTCGTTAAAAATAATTGAGCGTTTACCAAGAGATATCGTAGAGTTTTCGGTTTAGATACCTTAGAGTAAAACCGAAAGTTAATTGAAAAACTTTCGGTTTTTCCACAGAGAGAAAAACCGAAAGTTTTACAAATAACTCTCGGTTTTACTCCTTAGGAAAAACCAAAGGTTTTCCAATTAACTCTCGGGTTTCTTGAAATGGAAAACCGAGAGTTAATTAGAAAACTTTCGGTTTTTCCTCTAGGAGTAAAACCGAGAGTTTTCTAATTAACTCTCGATTTTCTTCAATTGTAAAACCGAAAGTTAATTAGAAAACTTTCGGTTTTACTCCTGAGGGAAAAACCGAAAGTTTTCTAATTAACTCTCAGTTTTCCTCAAATGGAAAAACCGAAAGTTAATTAGAAAACTTTTGGTTATACTCCTACGGGAAAAACCGAAAGTTTTCTAATTAACTCTCGGTTTTCTTGAAATGAAAAAACCGAAAGTTTTCATATAACTCTCGGTTTTTCGATTTGAAGAGAAACCGAAAGATTTTAATATTACTTTCGGTTTTTTCCTGTAAAATTTTAAAAATATGCCGATTATTTTGCTCGCAACCAAAACCTATTCATCCAAACCAATATATCAATAATAAAAGAAATGACACATACATTAAATGATCATTATCATTACAAAATTCGCAACCAAACTAATCATCCGAACAATCTGTTTTAAATTCAAATCGAAACAACTATTAATCAAAACATGTTTTCAATCGAAACAATCAATCAAAACGTACTAGAATTAGCTTGTGGAGGGAAGAGGTGGTGGTTGTTGTTGCCTCATAAACAATTCAATTCTCTCTTTTCTTGCATTCATTTCTCACTTCTCTCTCTCCATTCTTGCATTTGTTTCTTCCTTTTCCGCTTGCATTTCATTGATTATGCTCATTCTTTCTTCGTCTCTCTTCTCCAATTCCTCCAGTTTGAGCGTCAATCTTTGATTCTCTTCATACAATCGCTCATTGTTTCGTTTTGAACTGTTTCCACTTCGACGATCCTCACGAAAGTGTGTGGGCCGGACGCCTGATCCCATTCCGAACACTCCCCTGTATTTTTGTTGTCCAAACACTCTCTCCGTCAATTCAAAATCAGATATTCCAGGTTCGTTACTAAGAACCTCCTCCATCCTAACTTGCACAATTGAAATAAAGTATCATTTCTATAATAAAAAACTAAGCATATTCAATTCACTTACAATTTTCTCTTGCACGTGTTCGCCCGAGACGGGTGTTGGATTTTCTTATGTCGGTTTTGGGGTACGGGTCCTCTTGAATACTTCATTGACAGACGGTGCCCGTTCCATTTCAATCGCCTGTTGAAATAAATGATTTATATAATTAATAACAATCTTTAGATTAAGTTATTACAAATAATGTACTTACCAACTCTTCTTCAATTTGTGCAAACGGTCTACTTCCCGTATGATGTGGGAATTTTAACTTCTTCCTGTTAATTATATTTGTACGACTGTTTTGCTGTATTTGAAATAAAAAATGAAGTTAGATTAATTAATATCAACTTTTATTTGAATTATAAAACCGTACCTTAAATTTTTCCGTGAAGAAATGGTTGCGACACACAAACTTCCAATCATCTCGATCGTAGTCTGGTGAAGGATTAGCCAGTACCGCCGCCTCATCTCCTTTGTGGACGTGGATATATGCCTTGTTCAAATCCGACCGTCATCTATCCCATATCTGCTTGGCGTGTCCCAATCCGGTCTTTTGAAATGAATCAATAGAACCATTAGTAGCTTCGAACGGATCCTGAAAAAAAACATTCAAATGTTAAAAATAATTATTTAATTTAATAATGTATAATTAAGTAATAATTATTACCTTGATAGCAGTACAAAGTGAATCCAATTGGTCCGCACTTAATGCCTTCCACTTTAGAAGACGGTGTGAGACGGCTGCGGGGTCCTGGATAATCGACCCCACATATCTAGACCACTGTGTTCTTCCCACGTCAGCACCGCCTGGCCTCCCATCTACCTCTCTAAAAGTAAGAGGAATCCTTGTCCCTGCTACCCTCTTAGTCAGCGCAATATTCTTGTTCTTCCCCCGTCTCTTGCGGGCAGAAGATTCTTCAAAATTATCAAATTCATAATTAGATATGTGAATCAATTCAAACAATAACTAATTTTTAAACAAGTTACTTGTCGATGATTGGTCGGGAGTGGAACCGTGCTCCTTCTCGTCATCCTCCTCGTTAGGCTCCTCGAGACCCTCGTCTTAAGCCTTATCGTCATCCACCATATCAGCAAACGTACTCTCTATAAACTCTTCGGCCTCAGTAGCCTCAACATCCTTGTCTGCTAGGGGAGCAGTAGCTATCGGGACCACATCAATAAGTGGTTCGTCTCTATAAGATGATTCTTAGAGCCTTAAGTTCTCTAATTGGGCAAGTAAGTTCTGGTATGGCTTTAAAATTTACGGGGTGTTTTCCTCGTACTCCATCAAGGTTCTTACTACCTTTAGACATTCTTAATGCATACCATTAATAAATGAGGGAATAATTGAAATAAAGTAGTAATAAGAACGAATATAAAGTAAAAAACATAAATCTACCGAATTAATTAATCTGAACTATATGTTTGTAAACCGCGGTTTTATTTTTGTCATAATCTTCCAACCGGGTCGGGCTGACATATCAGGGGTGTAGAATACTTGTTTTGCTTGACTCGCCAATATATACGGGTCTTGACTTTGGGTTTTCAAAATTCGGTTTACATTTACACTTACGAAGCCATATTTATCCACTTTCACTCCTAGTTCCCCCGAGTGTGTATCAAACCACTTACACTTGAATAAAACAACTCGGTTGTGAGAAAAGTATTGTACTTCAATTATATCCGTTAAAACTCCGTAGTATGACATAGTTTCAGACCCGTTGTACCCCTCAACAACCACCCCACTATTTTGAGTGGTCAAACCTTCGTCGTGTTTTTCTGTACAGAATTTGTAACTGTTTACTTTATACCAAACATACATAGACGAGTACATACTTGGACCTTCTCCTAAGATCTTGAGGTCTCTTGATATGTCGTTAAATTCTACTAATTGGGCGACCTATATATATATCCGAAATGAAGTTGTTAAAATGAATAAAAAGAGTTAGGATATATGGTTTATAATTTACTCACTCAATGCTTGAAATAGGCGGAAAACGTTTCTCCACGGGACTCGTTGTTATTGCAATACTGCATATAAACTCTGCAAATAGATCGAATATTAAATAACATACTCTTTAATGCTAATTAGTAACAACAACATAGAATCTTACATGTAAAAAGGTTCTGCTTCGAGGCAATTTTTCAAAATGTAAGAATGAGCTATCACTCGATTGATATAATCCAAGTTGTATATTTTTCCGTTAGATAGGTCTTCCAACGATGCAAATATTGAAATGCCCGAGATTTCAGTTTGTGCATTTTCTTGCTCTTTTTCCTCCATATTCGTGGCACATAAACTAATACTCTCATTTACAAGATAGCTCTCGCTTATAGAGGCTTCAGGGTGGTTATTATTCCGCAAATATCTTTTCATTGTACCCATGTAATGTTCAAACGGATACATACATCGATACTGAACAGGTCCCCCAAGAAAAGCCTCAAATGACAAGTGAACCGGTAGATGCATCATGATGTCGAAGATTGACGGCGGAAAAATCATTTCAAATTTGCAAAGTGTCAATGTAATATCCATGTACAATTGTTCGAGGTCCTCTTGAATCAACTCTTTAAAGCACAACAACCGAAAGAACCGAGACAAATTTACTAACGCATCATACACATTATCTGGAAGTAATCCACGGGTTGCTAAAGGAATAAAATATTCCAAAAAAAATGTGACAATCATGACTCTTTAATCCCAAAATCTTTTTCTCTTCCAAATTTACACAACCGCCGATATTTGAGCAAAAACCATCAGACAACTTGAGATCTTTCAAGAATTTACAAAGACATTTTTTATTTTCGGATGTCAAAGTGAAAGGCGCTTCTGGATAATGAACAACTCCTTCATCATTTATAGGATGTAACCATGATTTTATGCCTAAGAGTTGTATGTCTTTACGGCTTTAGGACCATCCTTAGTCTTCTCTTTCACATTTATTATTGTTCCCAACACGCTATCACAAATATTTTTCTCAATATGCATCACATCCAAATTATGTTTCAATAATAGTGATTTCCAATAAGGCAAACGGAAGAAAATGCTAAGTTTGTTCTAATTGTCTCCCCGCGTTTCATGATATATCTTGGTTTTCTTGCTCAGATCCGTACTAAGAATTATGTCTTCTAGGTCTCGTTCTTGCTCGTAACTTTCTTGCCCCATTAACAATCTAGGGGGCTCTCTATAATCAGTTCGACCATGAAACGACTCTTTATCCCTTCTGTATTTGTGCTTTGGTGGAAGGAAGCGTCTATGACCCATGTAACATTGTTTGGAACCATGAACCAATCGAAGAGATACCGTGTCGTTGTTACAACAAGGACAAGCGAATTTACCTTTCGTACTCCAGCCTGATAAATTCGCGTAGGCGGGAAAGTCGTTAATGGTCCACAACAACGTCGCTCGCATGTTAAAGTATTGCGAGGTGTGTGCATCAAACGTTTTCACACCAGTTTGCCACAGTTCAGTCAACTCGCCGATCAATGGCTGGAGAAATATGTCAATTACATCTCCCGGACTCTTTGGACCCAGAATTAACATAGATAAAATAAAATTGTTAGAATCCATGCAAGTAGTGGGTGACACATTATAAGGAACGAGAATAACCGGCCAAACACTGTATTATTTTTTCCCATTTGCAAATGGTTGAAACCCATCGCTTGATAAACCCAGTCTTACTTTTCGAGATTCCGATGCAAAATCTTTATAATTTTCATCAAATGTTTTCCAAGTTAAGGAATCAGCGGGATGTCTCAACGTATCACTATCAACTCTTCCTTCTTTATGTCATCTCATCATTGGAGCCGTTTTTGAGGACATGTATAGTCTTTGCAGTCTTGGTATTAAAGAGAAATATTTCAACACCTTTTTAAGAATGAATTTCCCATTTTGCTTCTCTCGAACTGCCCCACTTGTTTGGTCGACTTTTCATCTTGAAAGACCGCAAACTCTGCAAAAATCTTCATTTTGTCGTCTTTCCAAAATAGCATACAGTTGTTCTTACATGCATCAATCTTGTCATATTTAAGCCCGATATCAGTAATGAATTTTTTACTTTCGTAGTATGAGTTTGGAAATTGAGCGTCAATCGGTAATATGTAGTCTTTAAGCAGACACAACAACATATCGAAAGAAGAATTTGTCCATTGACATACATTTTTTATGTGAAGTAGTTTCAGTAGTGCTGATGATTTCGTTATTCGAGCACCTTCATACAATGGCCGTTTGTAATCATCAAGCAATTTATAAAATCTATGCGCATCTTCGACTGGTTCATGGTTGTTCGGGACATCATTAACATTGGAGAACATATCGTTTATAAATTCGTGCATATAACGTTCTTCATTGACTTCTTCATTAACTGTATTATTCATCTCTGGTCTCGCATCGTTGAATTCCGGCACGGCATCCTCCGACTGATCATCGTCATCATCATCATCATCGAAGTCATCGGCATCTTCATCGACATTGTCATTAACCACTTGAGTAGTACGTCTCTTTTCTCCATGAAAATACCAGTACTCATAATGAACATTTATTCCATATATGATGAGGTGAGTCTTCACTTCGTCTATTTTCATAAACGGCGTGTTCAAGCATTTCACGCAAGGACATTTCACGGTTTTTCGGAATGTACTCCTAACAGCAAACTCGAGGAATTTATCAGCACCTTCCTCGTAATCTGGATGATCTCGACGTAAGGTCATCCAGCTTTTATCGGGTACTTCCATCTTTATAATAAAATGGAAAACAACCGTGATTATTATTTACTTAACTTTGTCTAAATTAATTAGGATTACATAATTCTAACATATTTTCTACCTAATCTATCATTATCCAACCAAAATTCAACATAATCTAACATTATAATTTCATTCATACACATTTCAAACCAATTCTAATCCAACATAATTTTATTCATACAGAATTCATTCAAACATATAACAATTTTAACATAAAATCAAATGTAATTCAAACCAAATCTAATCCAACATAATTTCAGTCATACACATTTCAAACCAATCTAAACTACAAACCTAAATCAATAATAATCAATTCATTCAATACATGAATCTAACCAATCAATAATAAATCTAATATTCATCTACAAACCTAAATTTAACATAATCTAACATAAATTAAACATAAACTAACTAACATCAATAAAACTTAAATCTTAAAAAATATAACACAAATCAAACCTAACATAAATCAAACTTAAATCTAACATGAAAATTTAACATAAACCATATATACATTAAACTATTAATCAAAAAAACAACAATGACTAACCTTGCAGGAAATTAAAGAGCGACGAAGAAGAGCGACGTCGTAGTAGATCGAACAATAATAAACCTATTAATAAAACAATAAACTATACCAAATCAATCCAATAATATAACATAAATCTAACATTATTCAACAAATTCAAACTCAAACTAACATAATCTTACAATAATATAAACATAAATCCAACAAAAATATACAACATCTAAACCAAATTCAAACCATAAATCATCCCTATATCAAACAAAATTATCTAACTTTAATCCAACCAAATTCAAACCATAAATCATCCCTATATCAAACCAAATCATCTAACTTTAATCCAACCAAATTCAAACCTAAATAAATCTAAATCAAACAAAATATAACTTCAATCAAAAACTAACCCGAGAGATATCAATTCCAATTCAATTCAAACAAAATCTAACCTAAATCAATTCAATTGAAAATCAAAATCAAACCTAAATCAATTCAATTCAAAATAAAAATCAAACCTAAATCAATTCATTTCGAAATCAAACCTAAATCAATTCAATTCAAATCTAAATCAAACCTAAATTAATTCATTTCAAAATGAAACCCAAATCAATTCAATTCAAAATGAAACCTAAATCAATTTAATTCAAACAAAATCTAACCTAAATCAAACAAAATATAATCCAATTCAAACTAAACTAATCCAACCATTCATATAAACTTAACTAACAAATTAAAAAAAAACTTACCTTTACTGGGCAGCGGCGGAGCGGCGGAGAAGTCAGCGACGACAGGTGGAGGTTGCAGGTGGAGTCGTCCGGCAGGTGTAGTCGTTGGCTGTAGGTTGAATCACTAGCGAGATCCTCAGCGGCAGGATGAACCAGCAGCGGCAAGATGAACCAGCAGCGTCGTCGATGGCAGGTTCCGTCGAGGGGGTCTTCAATAGGACGTCAGCATCGTCGGGTCTCCAATACTGTGTCGTTGTCGGCGTGGTCGGATCGAAGAGAGATGCGGCGGGGAAAGAGGGATCGGGGAGAGAGCGGCGGCGGGCTAGATGAGAGAAAGAGGGATCGGGGAGAGAGAGAGGATCGGGAAAGAATAGGGTTTTTATTTTTAAAAAGGACAAAACCGAAAGTTATTTGAAAACTTTCGGTTTTGACCAAGGTCAATTCCAAAAGTTTTCAAATAACTTTCGGTTTTGACCAAGGTCAATTCCGAAAGTTTTCAAATAACTTTCGGTTTTGACCAAGGTCAATTTCGAAAGTTTTCAAATAACTTTCGGTTTTGACCAAGGTCAATTCCGAAAGTTTTCAAATAACTTTCGGTTTTGACCATAATCAATTCCGAAAGTTTTTAAATAAACTTTCGGTTTTGATGATAATTTCCGAAAGTTATGTCATTAAATTTCGGAATTACCACTTCACAAATTTTTAAATTAATTTGTTTTAAATCTTCTAATGATTTTGAACAGCATTAATTTAACACATTTGATAACCTTAAAACATTACACACTCCATATGACCAAACTTCACACTCATTCATAAGATAATCAAACATAAACATTCATATACACTTCTCTATATAATCAAACACAATCATAAACATTTTAACATTAAACACAATATTAATTTTTAATATACAACAACCACTTGATTATATTAGTAAGAAGTCTATATTGGAATGTGTTGGGTCAAGTTATTTTGACTAAGTGTTGAAATAATTTATCCATTGAAATTTTGATGATGAAATGACTTATGAGTTTTGATGCAGGTGTATTGAAACAATATTTCATAAGACTTGGCTCTAATGAGAGACATTAGACCGATTTTGGCATTAGATGTATAGATTTAGACGTACAGTCTAACTCATCGGAGTTAGACGTGTAGTCTAATGAATGCATAGAATTAGACGTACAGTCTAACTCATCGGAGTTAGACGTGTAGTCTAATGGATGCATAGAATTAGACGTACAGTTTAACTCATCGGAGTTAGACGTGTAGTCTAATGAATGCATAGAATTAGACGTACAGTCTAACTCATCGGAGTTAGACGTGTAGTCTAATGAATGTATGGAATTAGACGTAAGTCTAATATACACGGAATTAGACGTAAGTCTAATGTATTTGAAATTAGACGTACAGTCTAACTCATCGGAGTTGGACGTGTAGTCTAATAGACTTGTAATTAGACGGAGGGTCTAATAGATATTCGGAATTAGACGTACAGTCTAACACATCGGAGTTAGATGTGTAGTCTAATATATTTGCAATTAGACGAATAGTCTAATATATGCGGAATTAGACATGCAGTCTAACTCAGTGGAGTTAGACGTGCAGTCTAATAGATAGTGAAAGTTAGACGTGCGTCTAACTCCTTCAGACAAGTCTGAGGTAGAACCGGAATTAGACGTGCATTCTAACTTAGTGGAGTTAGACGTGCAGTCTAATGGTTATTGGATAATTAGACGTGCATTCTAATAGACAGTGAAAGTTAGACGTGCGTCTAACTCCTTCAGACAAATCTGAGGTAGAACCGGAATTAGATGTGCAGTCTAACTCAGTGGAGTTAGACGTGCAGTCTAATGGTTATTGTAATCAGACGTGAAGTCTAATTCAATTAGACCAGGCGGTCTAATAGACGTTTTTCTAAAAGGAGATGTGTGATTTCATTAGACTGATTTTACAATCCGTCTAACTGAAATACGTCTAATGCTCAGCTTAAGTAGTATGCCTGAAGCTAGCATTTCACCTACCCACGTGCTATAGCTGTACCATACTCTTGCTCCACTTTCTAGTGAAGATTAGTACAACATCTATATGCAAACAATCAAGGAATGCCACGTAAGAGAATTTTCCGCACATCACTTGTTTTGCAGGTACATCCCTAATGAAATATTCGGCGCACTACCAATGATGTACGACCACGATCCTTGTGCTCAGAACCTGCTGTGTACAATGGAGGCTTTCTAATGGAAGAGTGCCACGTATCATTCCAAAAGATTCGACCGTTAGCTTCTTCTCTGTATTTAACAAATCTAAAGGACAACGGACAATCGGCCTCAGACAACGAACAAGCAATCGGATTTTACAGAGAGAGAAACTATTTTATCTTCTTGCTTACTGAATTCAAGCCTTTGAACATTCATACTTTGAATCTGCTTTCTGATTGTACTGTGTGTGAATCAAGAGAGATCTAGGATAAAAAACACATTTATCTGAGTGATATTCTTCATCTTGTAATTGAACAGAAAGTGTTCTGTTCAATAGTGAGCTAAGTGTGTGTAAACTGTATTTGATTCGAATCATATAATAGTGAATCCTTCCGGTGGTTGGAAGAAGGGGTGACGTAGGAGAGTTTCTCCGAACATCCATAAACAAACTGTTGTGTTCTTCATTTCTATCATCTTTTCATATTTCATCTTGTGCTTCAAACCCAAGTAATCAATTCTGCCTTGAATCTGTTTCAAGTGTTTACAAAAGTTTGCATAGAATAGAAAGCGAGTTAAATCCCTAACAGGATTTCTTTCAAACCGTTTTTCATAAGCCTTCATCCTTAGCCAGACCCCCGTCTCTATCGATAAAGCTGATCCTATCAGAATGTAAAAAACTAATTGATTTAACAAATTATGAAGGGGTAAAACCGAAAGTTATATCATTAACTTTCAGTTTTGATAGTTATTTACGAAAGTTAATGATATAACTTTCGGTATTACCATTTTACAATTTCTTAAATTAATCGATTTCTCACCTTCTAATGACCTTGAACAACATTAATTTAAAACATTTGATATCCTTAAAATATTGCACAATCCATATGATCAAAAATTACACACATTAATAAGATAATCAAACATAAACATTCATATACACTTCTCTATATAATCAAACACAATCATAAACATTTTAATATTAAACACAATATTAATTTTTAAAATACAACATACACTTGAATATATTTGTTAGGAGTCTATATTGGAAGGTAAAAAACAATTAATTTAACAATTTGTCAGGTAGTAAAACCGAAAGTTTATTTGAATACTTTGGTTTTGATAGCTATTTGCGAAAGTTTTGAATAAACCTCTCGGTCCAGACCTTAAATAGAATGTATTATTGGAAGTGTCAAAATCGAAGGTTTATTTGAAAACCTTCGGTTTTGACCCTTCTCAACACTTAGAAAAATTTTGTTTTTTTAAACATTGGTCAAAACCGAAATTTTATTTGAAAACCTTCGGTTTTGACCCTTCCCAACACTTAGAAAATTTTCTGTTTATTTTAAACATTGGACAAAACCGAAGGTTTATTTGAAAACCTTCGGTTTTGACCCTTCCCAACACTTAGAAAATTTTCTGTTTTTTTAAACATTGGACAAAACCGAAGGTTTATTTGAAAACCTTCGGTTTTGACCCTTCCAAACACTTAGAAAAATTTCTGTTTTTTTAAACAAGGGTCAAAACCGAAGGTTTATTTGTAAACCTTCGGTTTTGACCCTTCCCAACACTTAGAAAATTTTATGTTTTTTTTTAAATATTGGACAAAACCGAAGGTTTATTTGAAAACTTTCGGTTTTGACCCTTCCCAACACTTAGAAAATTTTCTTTTTTTTAAACATTGGACGAAACCGAAGGTTTATTTGAAAACCTTCGGTTTGACCCTTCCCAACACTTAGAAAATTTTCTGTTTTTTTAAATAAGGGTCAAAACCGAAGGTTTATTTGAAACCTTCGATTTTGACCCTTCCCAACACTTAGAAAATTTTCTGTTTTTTTTAAACATTGGACGAAACCGAAAGTTTATTTGAAAATCTTTGGTTTTGACCCTTCCCAACACTTAGAAAATTTTCTGTTTTTTTAAACAAGGGGCAAAACCGAAGGTTTATTTGAAAACTTTCGGTTTTGACCCTTCCCAACACTTAGAATTTTTTCATTTTTTTAAACAATGGTCAAAACCGAAGGTTAATTTGAAAACCTTCGGTTTTGACCATTAGGATTTTTTTAAACAGAGGTCAAACCCGAGGGTTTATTTGAAAACCTTCGAAATTACACCTTTTTTTTGTTTAAAAGATACTATGTTATATAATTTTATCAAATAAAGGCAATATAATAAATAAAGGAAAAGAAACCCTAAACAACATTAATAAATCAAAACCAAATTAAAGGATAATAATAATACATAATTATGAAAGCTAAACACACCAAAATGTCATCATTCGTATGGAAACGATATTACATAATTAATCAACAATATAATCGAGAAATTAATTAGTAGATGTGGGGGGAGGAGGGGGTGGTTGATTCTTCCTCTTCAACAATTCAATTTGTTGTTCGAGATTCTCCAATTTTTGCTCCATTTCAGCCCTGTCCGCTTTAATTTCATTAAGCATTTGGCCTCTTTCCGCATCCCTCAAATGGATTTCCTCCATTTCCAGCGTCATTTTTCTCACCTCTTCCTCATGTGCCGTAGTTTCTGTTTGTGCTAGTAAATTCTGGTAATGCCGAGACAGTTTCTCCGGTGTACGCCGAATACTCATCCATGACTCACCCATCCTAAATGCATTTCATATATATATATATATATATATATATATATATATATATATATATATATATATATATATATATATATATATATATATATATCAAACACAATAACCAAAATATATCATTCATTTAACAAAATCTAAACTAGCATAAATCTAGATAATATAAACCAAATGATAACAAGAACCAAATCTAAACTAGCATAAATCTAGATAATATATAATCTAAACTATTCTCAAAACCGAAGGTTTATTGAAAAACCTTCGGTAATAAGAATCACGGGTTTTAATTTGTTTTGTCTTTTTTGGATGAGTCAAAACCGAAGGTTTATAGGATAAACCTTCGCAATTAACAATTTCAGGAAAAGGTAAAAACGAAAGTTCTTCAAATAACCTTCGCAATTAATCATTCCCCAACTTAGAATATTTTTTCTCTATTTTTTGGGATGAGTCAATTCCGTCGGTTTAATGGAAACCCTTCGCATTTAAACATTTGAGGAAAGGTAAAACCGAAAGTTTTTGGAATAACCTTCGCAATTAACCAACTCCCAACACTTAGAATTTTTTTTCATCTTTTGGGAAAGTCAAAATCGAGAGTTATTAGCATAACTTTCGGTACTAATAATCAAAACCGAGAGTTTTACATACCTCTCGGAATCTATTTTCAATAACGAAAGATTTGTTCCTCTCGGGATCAAGTAGGAGCGTTTTATAAAACATTCGGTAATATCTGTCGGTAAACGTCATTTTTTTACCAGTGATATTTGCTTTTATTATAAGTTTTGATATTAATGTTAACCCACTTTAAAATGATTGATAAAAAATTATAATGTCTACATAATCTTCTTTTAGTCGCTTTTTATGTCTTAAAATTTATCCATAATTAGTCTTAATGAATTTAATGTGTGATTATCTATAATATTTAAATATATTTAAAAAACGAGAATACACAGAGGTTTCATTATGAGATGACATATCATAATTAATATTAGAGAATCAAAATTTGAGTAATAGGAAGATTTAGATTGATTTGGGATGATTATCCAGTAATACCACATCTATCGTGACTATAAACACTCATTGGATAAAAAAATTAAATAGTTGTTTAGTCATCAAAATTTTATATCACTGACATTAATGTAGGCTTAAGAACAAAATTATCAGCTAACCATAGTTTTATTGTTCATAAACAAAACACATTTTAATTAAGGATCTCACTGGTAAATAAAAACATCAATTCCTCAACATTTACTCACATAGATTGACCACAAATCACATAGATCACACATTTACATTATGGAGTTGTGTGGTGATCACACATTTACAATTTTTAGTTTGAATTGACTTCCTTCAAGAACATTTATTTACCAAATGTTTTTCTTAATTTTATTTTTGTGCTTTCAAAAGATCTTAATATTATTTATAATTTTTCTTGGATCTTAAATTTATGTATTTTCATTTTATGGGTAACTTGTAAAGTTGATGGGTAAGATTATTTTTATATAGAATAACTAGAATTAAGTTTGAAATTGGGAATGTGTAACTAGTTGATTAAATAAATTAAGTGAGTTGATTTTGAATTTAAATGTGTTCTCTAATATATTGTTTTTATTTCGAATTAATGTTTTGTGTATAGTAAACAAACATTCCAATTATTAACAATTCATTAAAGAACACATTTAAACTTAATATCAACTCATTTAATTATTTTATCAACCAGTTATACATTTCTAATCTTAAACTCATTTCTAAATATTCTATATAAACCATTCTAGACATAAACTTTATAAGTTAATAAAATAATTAATATAAATAAGAGTGACTAGCGTTTGTGAAGTTGTTTTCAAGGCGCAACAAAATTAAATTTAATACATTTGTTAATTTAGTTTTTTTTTTGGAAAGAAGTCAATTTACACTAGAATTTTAATAAGCATTCTCAACATATACAATTACATTTTGTAAACGTGTCATTAAATGGCGATTCATTGCCAACTAATAAAAATTAGAGTTAAGAAATTGAGGTTTTTTTTTATAAATAAAGCAATTCATTAAGATATATTTTGTTAACGAAAGTATACAACCGTAATTAGCTCGTGATTTATTCATGCATAATTCATGAACTAAAACATTTGTTTCACTCCGTCATGGATATTTATTGAACAAATGAATGTGTTTAATCTTAAAGAGGTGACATTGCTAAAATCGTTTTCTAAATCTCAAACAAAATTGTGTTATTCTATATAAATTATCATACTTAATATTTCACTATATATGAATTCATTATAACAATTTATCTCCTAATAAAATTTTATCTATTGTCATTGTGTTAAAATCCTCGACCATAATAGATAATAAAATCACCTTAATATTTTAAACTAGTTGGTGATAAATTTGATAGATTAAATTAGGATAAAATTGAGAGAATAGACTATATGTAGACAGGGTGGGCAAGATGGGACGCCGCCCAGGGCCCCAAAATTAAGAAGGTCCAAAAAAGAAATTATGCAGTACTATAAAAAAATTAGGTTTTAGGTTTTATGTTTTTTTCTACTTGGTTCTCTCTCTCAAAAAAATTTATGCAGTACTATAAAAAAATTAGGTATTATGTTTCTTTCTACTCGACTCTCTATCTCTAAAATTTAGGCCCCAAATCTTAGATCGCCCAGAGCCCCAAAAATGTATGAGACGGTCCTGTATGTAGGTTAGTTAGAAACTAATCGACATTAGTGTTTCTTTTGAACCTGCTCTCTTTTGTCTTAGTTAGATATAAAGTAGGTATAAATTACGTTTATGTGCATAGATAATATCAGACTTTAAAATTTATATAAGTCATTTATAATAGTTAAGTCTATGTTTGATTTTTTATTTTTTATATTTGGGCAAATTTAGAAAGATGATAATCGATTTCAGTTCACACATAGTTGTAGTTAAATACACAACTAACCAGGTAACTCTTTACCTCATTCATGACCCATTTATATTACTGAAATCCAATAAAGTGTACATCCACATGCAGAAGAGTTTATTGATTTTCTTTCTACAAAGAACATAACAACAGTTAAAATTTATTATAAAAATAAGTAATACAAATTAAACATTATTAGTAAAATAAAACGAGTGATAAAACCTATATTTTAAGATAGAGTAAAAAGTAAAATATAATTGGATGTTTAGATACCAATTTTTTTAAATTTAAATTATTATGAGTTACAATCTTTTATGAAAAAAGTACTTATACAATATATAGATTAAACATACAAATTCAGCTTATATTTTATTAGAATAATATATCTCAAATTATATATCAATAATTTATCCATCAAAGCACAACCTACTCATCATATATAATATCAATTTCAATGTGATTTGTATTTTCCTAATATACAAATACTAATAAAAAATAATAATATCATCTTACTCAAAAAATAATATATTTTCTTACTAATTACAAATAATCACATAGCATTCACTTACATCTACAAATTAGTTTCACTGTCTAATAAAGAACTCTGTATTAACATTCTATTTTATAACTTACAAATAAATTATTAAATAATCTTTAGACATAATGATAATCTTATGTATTAGATCGAATATATACTCAAGACTCTTTTAGAAATAAATTAATAAAAAAAACTTTAAAGATCTTATGGAGAAGAGTTTAAATCAAACAAAGAACTGAGATATTTATAAACTTATTCTTAGTTAAATACAAAGTATAAACCCTAGTAGCAGACTATCAACACAAAATAAATCTGAAAGAGTCCTTTTACTTATATATAATTATAACATCCAACTATTAACAAATTCAAGTTTGCACGTTTGTATCCTACTGTCCTAGAATTAAGGAGTGGAAGTAGGGCCGACCCTGGAGTAAAGGCAACCAATGCACTTGCATAAGGCCCCCATTTTTTTTTATATTTAATAATATTATATTATTAATATTATTTTTTCCTCTTTTTTCTCCTTTAATATTAAATATATATTATAAAAATAACTTTTTTATCTCCTTTTTAGTCTCGTATTATAATATATTAATTATTTTTATTTTATTTTATTAATTAAAATTAATTTTTTTTTTTATTTTTTTAGGGCCCCAAAATTTAAATTTGAATAGGCCCCCAAAATCTCAGGGCTGTCCTGAGTGGAAGGTGGTGTCATTTGACCCAAAAGGATTTGTAAAAGAAAACATAAATATAAAGAGGGAGAAAGAAAATTAAAATATAATGTCTTATTTATGTTTTTCAAGAGGTAATGATAGTGTCCAGAATTAAAGGACAATATGATTAGTATCGATCGGACAACTTCAAGAGAAAAGATTAACCATATTAGGGAAATCGCGATTGGTTAATTAACCAATCGCCATAGGAAAATTGCGAGTCCACATTTACCAATCGCCGTTGCCAATTCAGCCAACAGCGAGAACACCTTTTCCGATTGATGGCGATTGGTTTATGACCAATCGCTATAGTCTTCTAGCGATTGGTTTGGATGTCAACAACGATTGGTTTACCAATCGCTAGAAGGTCTTTTTTTACGAGTGGAGGGAGAGATTTTCATGTTGTACCATCCTCAGAAAGGTATTTTTATGACTTAGTCAATAACTAGAAACTGAATGTTTGTGATCAATGTAGTTACACTATTTAATAATTATGAGAAACCACTTAAAGTATCTTGTTTTCAAGTCAACGATGAAGATGTTTCTCAATTCTGATACCATGGATTGGGTCATCTCAACTACAAGAATCTTCAAATAATGTAGACAAAAAATTTGGTTAGAGGCTTATCAGATATAAGGTAGATAGTGTGTACTCGTTGTTTGGTTGGAAACAAAGACCGAAGAAAGATCTTGAAGAAGAGCTCCGGGAGAGAATAAAAAAGTTTGTAGTTAAGTCATTATGATATTTGTGAAACAATAGCACTGACATCTCAAATAGGAAAAATATATTTACTCACTTTTATAGATGATTTATGTAGAAAAGTGTGGACTTACTATTTAAGTCAACATTTTGAGATTTTATATTTTTTAAAAACTTTAAGTTGGAAAGATTCATTAGTTATTTACGTACTGATAGAGGGGGAGAGTTATATTCTCTAAAGTTTATTAAGAGACAACGAACAACTACTTACACACTACAACAAAATAATATAGTATATCTGAATAGAGAAACATAACAATTATGAATTCAGTTTGAAGAATATTGTCAACTAAACTAGTTCTAATCATTATCTGGATAGAGAGTTAAATGGAATACTCATATAATGAACATAAGATTCATTGTTTCATTAAAGGGAATGACACTAGAGGAAGATGGAATAATATCATTCCATCAGTTGAGTACTTTAGAGTTTTTGAATGTCTTGTTCATGTGCATGTTTCTGTCAGAAAGCTTAAAGTTGGATTATTAAATCCTTTATTGTGTTCTATTTGGTGTAAGTTTCGAGTCCAAAGCTTATAGTTTATATGATCTAATTGAAAAAAGGGTTATCATTGAAGGAGACAGCATCATCTGCTACCAATGTTACATGCTACCTCTGTGCCTTCTCACAAGCAGAGGGACAGTGTTGTAAATAAAAGAAGAAGGTCTTCTTTTATTTACAACACTGCCCCTCTGCTTGTGAGAATGCACAGAAGTAGCAGGTAGCATTGATAGCAGAGGATCCCATGGGTCATTGAAGAGGATAAATGATGGGATATGAAAAAAAGACTAAACAAACACATATTAAGAATTACAATAGAAAAATCAAGTTCTAGAATATGAAAGTGACAATGAACATGAAGAAGAATATTGTGAACAATAATTAAATTTAGAAGTAACAACAAAAATAATAGACACTTCCAATCAAGACATTAATAAAGTAGCTTAATATTTAATTTATTGTTGAGTTATGGAGCCTACATTTATAATAAACTCTACATTGTTAACTAGAATTTATCGGGTTTTCTTTTTAGTTTTGGGCTTGGACCTGACCAAAGTTATTTAGGTTTATTAACTAAATGTTTACCTTATAAATATGTGATTATTAAGGGTTTACATTGTTAAGACAAAATTCTAGAAAGATAAAGTGTGAGGCAAAAAAACTATGTATTTCTTCTTTTTCTTCATAGTGAAATCTGGTGGTGGCTGAAGTGGACTTAGCTCAATTTGAGTGAACCACTATAAATCTGTGTCTTCTTGTGTTCTTCTTTCTTGCATTTTTACAGATTGTTTCAAACATGTCAGATTTGGGAGATACAAATCCTAACAACTGGTATTAGAGCAGCTAGGCTAGATCTGAGCATTGGAAATGATGGCAAGTGAGAACAGTATAGAACATGGGATTGGAGGATTTGATGGGACAAATTATGTCTTCTAGAGAATGCAGATTGAAAATTATCTCTATGGAAAGAAGATTCATGTTCCTTTGAGTAAGAAACCAGAGAAGATGGATGAAGTTGAATGGAAACTCCTTGATAGACAGGTTTTGGGAGTTGTTCGATTGACGCTAGCCAAGACGGTTGCGCACAATGTAGCAAAGTAGAAGACCGCCATAGGTCTGATGAAAGCTCTTTCTAATATGTATGAAAAAACATCTGCTAACAACAAGGTACACTTAATGAAAAGACTCTTTTACTTAAGAATGGTTGATGGTACTTCAGTCACTACTCATTTGAATGAATTCAATACAATTGTGAATCAATTGCTATCTATTGAGATTGATTTTGGGGATGAAGTTAGTGCCCTAATTTTGTTAGCATCTCTACCAAATAGTTAGGAACCTATGATGGCAGCAATTAGTAATTCAGTTAGAAATGCTAAACTGAAATTTGTTGAAGTTAGAGATTGTATTCTTGCTGAAGAGGTTCGTAAAATTGATTTTGGTAAAACATTCAAAGGTTCTGCTCTGAATGTGGAAAACATGGGAAGAGTTAATGATAAAAATTTCAACTGAGGTAAGAGTAGATCTATGTCAAGAAGCAGGAGGAGTCAGTCCAAGTCTGGACGGACATTTGAGTGCTAGAATTGTGGTAAATAGGGTCATTTAAAGAGGAACTACAAAGCACCAAAGAAAAACAGTGATGATAAAAATGATGCAGGCAACGTTGTTACAGAATCAGTCAATGATGCATTACTTTTGTCTGTTGATAGCCCAATAGATTCATGGATTTTGGACTTAGGAGTGTCTTTCCACACCACTGCTCACAAAGAATTAACGGAGAATTATGTGGCTGAAAACTGTGGGAAAGTATATCTTGCAGATGGTGAGCCACTAGATATTGTTGGCATGGGGGACATCAAATTGAAGATGGCAAATGGTTCTGTTTGGAAGATTAATAAGGTGAGACACATTCCAGGTTTAATGCGTAATCTGATTTCTGTGACATAGCTTGATGAAGATGGTCACTATTTCATTAGTGGAAATGGTGCATAGAAGGTGACTAAAGCAACAATAGTTATTGCTCGAGGTCACAAAACTGGAACGTTATACACGACTTCAACTTGCAGAGAAATAGTTATTGTTGTAGTTGATGACTTGAAGAAAAGTGAGTTGTGGCATTGCAGGTTGGGCCATATGAGCAAAAAAGGGATGAAAATTCTTTTGAAGAATTGACAGATTCCAAAACTGAAGTCTGTTGAACATCAGTTATGTGAAAACTGTATTCATGGAAAATAGAAATGGGTGAGTTTCTTAAAAATTGGGAAGGAGCTCAAGAAAGAAAGGCTAGAGTTGGTACACACTAATGTTTAGGGACCTGCACATGTTTCTTCTATTGGCAGAACATAATACTATGTGACGTTTATAGATGATTCGAAAAAAAATGTATGGGTATATTTTATGAAGCACAAGTCTGAAGTATTTGCTATTTTCAAGAAATGGAAGACTTTGGTTGAAAATGAAACAAATCAGAAAGTTAAGTGCTTGAGATCCGACAATGGAGGTGAATATATAAATTCAGATTTCAAAGAGTATTGTGTTGTGAATGGGATCAATATGGTGAAGACTGTTACCCGAACGTCTTAAGAGAATGGAGTAGCTGAACGAATGAATCGAACATTGAACGAGCGTGCTAGAAGCATGAGATTACATGTAGGGTTGCCTAAAACTTTCTAGGTAGAAGCTATTAATACTGCTGCCTACTTGATAAACAGGGGACCCTCTATTCCTCTTGAATACAGAATTCCTTAAGAAGCCTGAAGCAATAAAAAGATAAACATTTCTTATTTGAAAGTGTTTGGTTTTTTATCATATGTTCATATTAATGAATGTGATAGGATCAAGCTTGATTCAAAGTTTAATAAATGTTTTTTATTGGATATAGTGATATCGAGTTTGGTTATCGTTTCTGGGAAAATCAAATTCGGAAGATCATTTGTAGCAGAAATGTTATCTTCAATGAACAGGTTCTCTAAAAAGATTGTGTTGGGAAGACATCAGATGGTGATTCCAAGTTGGAAGTGACTGATACAGTCGATTTGAGAGAATTTTCAAATGAATATATACCGATTGTCGAAGAAGAACAATGTGTTGTTGAAGATGAAATCGTTGAGAACGTGGCCCCAAAGGAAAATCATCAAATACCAGTTATATAGTTGAGAAGATCATCAAGGAATCGAAAACCAGTTGAGAGGTGGTCTCCATCTCTGAACTATATATTTTTGACAGATAGAGGTATGATGAAGCAATACAATTTGATGAATCGGTTAAGTGGGAGTCTGCGATAAAAGATGAGATGGACTTTTCGACGTTGAATCAGACTTGGTAGCTCACTAAGCGACCAAAGGGAAAGAAAGCACTTCACAATAAATGGATCTTCAGGATTAAAGAAGAACATGATAAAATCATGAGGTACAAGGCAAGATTGGTTGTGAAAGGATTTCAACATAAAGAAGGTATTGACTATAATGAGATCTTCTCTCCAGTAGTTAAATTGATGACAATTAGAACTATTTTGAGTTTGGTTGTGAAAGAAGACCTTCATCTTCAAAAAATAGATGACAAAACTGCTTTTCTTCATGGTGATTTAGATGAAGAGATTTACATGCGACAACCAGAAGGATTTGAAATCAAAGGAAAATATGAGCTTGTGTGTAAGCTCTAGAAAAGTCTATATGGTTTGAAACAGGCTCCAAGGCAATGGTATAAGAAGTTTGATAGCTTCATGAAAAGTAACAATTTTCTGAGGTGTGAAGCTGATCATTGCTACTATATCAAGAGGTTTGATAAATCGTACATTATTATACTCCTTTACGTTGATGACATATTGATTGTTGGAGAAAACTTGTATGAGATTAACAAGCTCAAGAAAGAGTTTTTGAAAAGTTTGCAATGAAGGATTTGGGTTCTGCAAAACAAATCCTTGGGATGAGAATTTTCAGGGATGAAGAAGTTCTCAAGCTTTCACAAGAAGAATACGTGAAGAAAGTTCTTAACAGGTTTAACTTGTATGATGCAAAACCAGTTACTACCCCCTTAGCTAGTCACTTCAGACTATCTAAAGATCAGTCGCCTACAATAGAGGAGGAGAAAAATTACATGGCCACTGTTCCGTATGCCTCTACCATTAGTTGTATTATGTACGCGATGGTTTGCACAAGACCAGACATAGCACATGCAATGGGAGTTGTTAGCAGGTTCGTGAGCAACCCGGATAGACAACATTGGGAAGTAGTAAAGTGGATACTACGATACTTAAGAGGAAGTATGAATCTCGCTTTGTGTTTTCGGAAGTCTAATATGGATTTGGAAAGATATGTTGATGTTGACAATGGTGGTGATGTTGATAGTAGGAAGAGCACAACAAAGTATACTTACACTCTGGGAGGTACTGCAATCAGTTGGGTTTCAAAATTGCAGAAAATTGTTACTCTTTCTAGTTGTGAGGCAGAGTATGTTGTTGTGACAAACTGCTAAGGAGATGATGTGGTTACAACCTTTTTTTGCTAGAGTTGAGTCAAGACTACTAGAGAAGTGTGTTGCGATGCGACAGTCAGAGTGCCATTCATTTGGCAAAGAATCATGTTTATCATGGAAGGACGAAGCATATACAGGTTCGTTATCATTTCAACTAGTCAACTTTAGAAGATGAAGTATTAGCTCTTGAGAAGATTCACGGGAGTTAGAATACAAATGATATGTTGACGAAAGCTGTGACAAATGAGAAACTGAAGTTGTGTGCAATTTCAGTTGGTCTTCTTCGTTAAGACATCGGATGGAAAGCCACTACCGATCAAGAGATGACGGAGTTAGTCTCCAAGTGGGAGATTGTTGAGTTATGGAGCCTACACTTATAATAAACTCTACATTGTTAATTAGAGTTTATTGGGTTTTCTTTTTGGTTTTGGGCTTGGGCCTGACCAAAGTTATTTAGGTTTATTACCTGAATGTTTACCCTATAAATATGTGATTATTAAGGGTTTACATTGTTAAGACAAAATTCTAGAGAGATAAAGTGTGAGGCAAAAAATACTCTGTATTCCTTCTTCTTCGTTGTGAAATCTGGTGGTGGCTGAAGTGGACGTAGCTCAATTTGAGTGAACCACTATAAATCTGTGTCTTCTTGTGTTGTTCTTTCTTGCATTTTTACAGATTGTTCCTAATATTTATGACTGGATTTGGAAGAATAGGAACGTAAAATAGAATAACGACTCCTCCTTGACAAAAAGATTATGTACTTGGAGATGGATTAAGATTTGATAAAGACGAGGAAACAAGTGAATTATCACTATGTCATAATATATTCTAAAACTTTTTTATCAAACATTTATAATAATTAAGTCTTTGTTTGATTTTTTATAGTTAGACTTTGTTAAATTGGAAAGATGAAAATCAATTTCAGTTTGAATTTTAAATAAATTGACAACACATGATTGTAGTTAAATTATTTCAAATTTTCTTATATTTGTAATATAGACAACAATTTCAAAGTGATTTTTATTGTCCTAATATACAAATGCTAATGAAACCAAATAAATATAATTACATTGAAAATGTATAACAATAACATCTTTAAACTATTTACCAATATAATTTCTGAATGTTGAACCAATCTTAATGGTATAATCTCATCTTACTAAAAAACAATATATTTTCTTACTAATTACAATTAATCAAAGTAAATATACAGTTATATATTTATATATATATCTCTATAGACAGTAGGCAACACTTTTAATTTACATGGTTAATTATATTCCCTAACCGTTCTATAAAATTAGGAACATTATTATGTTTACATCAAAATTCTTTTAAATATATTTTTAATCAATATAGTAAATTCTAGTTAACCCAAAAGAAGAATCATACACATTTAATGTCATACTGCAAAAATATTTTAACTCAATCAAAATCAACACTAATAAAATCTTTAAATATTTTCTTATATATACAACCATATTAAATTATAAAGATCACTAACATAATCATTATTTCTTTCCTACAAAGAAAAAAATTACTCAATAATCACTATTATAATTTAGTTTTAAAGATGAATCACATAACATTGACTTACATTTACAAACTTGATTCACTCTTTGTATTAACAATCTCTTTTACAACCTGTAAATAATTATAAAAATAATCTATGACATAATAATATTATTATATATTAGATCAGATATATACTCAAGACTTGTTTAGAATGAAATCAATAAAAAAAATATCAAAGATCTTTTAGAGAAGAGTTTAAAGTAAAATTGCAAGAACTCAAATCAAACGAAGAACGGATAAATTTATAAACCTATTCATGAATTATATACAAACTGTAAACCCTAGTAGCAGACGATCTACAACGAAAAAATCTGAAATAGCTTTTAACATACATATAATTGTACTATCCAACCAAATTCAACCTAGTACTTGTTAGCAAACAAATAGAACTGAGGAGTAGAGGGTGGTCTCATTTGACCTAAAATGATTTGTGAGAGAAAAAATAAATATGAAGAGACGTTTATATTTTGAGAGGGAGGAAGATAATTAAAATCGAGGGTGTTATTTAGGTTTTTCATGCGTTAATAATAATTCTAAAAAATACAAATGAGCCAAAGTAAACTATCCGACATGAATACTCAAATAGTTATATAATTAAAAATGCTAATATTTACAATAAAATGTGACTTTTAACAATGTATACATATATATAATTGAAAAAAACCAATTAGTAAAAATTATAAAGTATAAAATAAAATATGAATTCTCGATATTAAAATTTACACATACAAAATTTTATAATTATTGAGTTAATCACAAATTGTATCGGTATAAAAACCGTCTTAGATATAACAATAAAAATTTATATCAGTAACAAAAATTAATATTGTTAATGTAAATGATATATTGAATAATAATCTTATGATTTAATCTACACATTTATAAAATAATATAACGTTTAAAATAGTTGACCTTAGACAAACAAAAATCAAAATTCTATAGTCGTCGTACCATAATTAATTTTCCTCTCAATTTTAACCCAAATGGTAGACGTGATATTAGTATGTTTTCATCGTCGATTTCATTGAACCTTTTTTCTTATAATCCTCTTGAATCCCGTAAAATAAAAAGAGATAACGACTTTTTGATAAAGGTGGTTCGTGTGAATAAAATTCATATCAAATTTTTCATTAGGTTAGGTCATGGTGTTGAAAATAAATTAATAAATAAACAAGGCTTTAGGACAATATATAATAAACAAGAGTAAAAATTAAAATAAAATCCAAACAAGGCCGAAGGAAAATAATATTTTATATTTTATTGGAAAATATTTATATAATAATTTTATATGTTTTATAATTTATTTAGGGAATGGAGAAATAATAACTAGTGATAAAATAATCAAAATACATAGAGTATATTCTAATTGGTTAGGCTTATTGATCCATGGGCTGACCAAGAGGGCATGGATCCTAGTTCAATGAGCGGAGTAGGCTAGGCTCTAGAGGCGTGGAACGGGCGCACAAATTATGTGCATTAACAAGGAGTAGGGCACAAGTTACTCAACTTGGCAGAAAACTTTTTCTATTTGAAATATTAATCTTGCATATTGATGGATTTGATCTCTGGTCAAATACTTAACATGAAGGTGAAATCCTATGGTTAGGCAAAATTAGACCTGATGGTCTTTCAAATGTCTTTGTAGTCTCACTTTCTTATGTTATTTCACTTTTTTTTGGCAAATAAAGACAACAATGGAAAATTATTACAGGCACTTCAATCTACCAAGAAGCAAATTGAAGAAACGAACTGGCCTCTGTACCCGATTTATCTTCTTTTTACCAAAACCCAAAACAAAATTGATCAAATACCACACATCACCATAGTAATGTGTTACAATGCTTCAATAACTATATGAATACCATGACATAAAAAAAATTGAAAATTGGATTATCACATTTATTTTTTTTAAATTAAATTAATCAATCCAAAGCCAACAATGGAAAATTATTACAGGCACTTCAATCTACCAAGAAGCAAATTGAAGAAACGAACTGGCCTTTGTATCCGATTTATCTTCTTTTTACCAAAACTCAAAACAAAATTGATCAAATACTACACATCACCATAGTAATGTGTTACAATGATTCAATAACTATATGAATACCATGACATCAAAAAAAAAATTGAAAATTGGATTATCACATTTATTTTTTAAAATTAAATTAATCAATCCAAAGCATTAATTGTCTGTTCATAAATATGAACACACATTTCATGACACTTATATAACGTCTATGACTTGTTGTTCTTGAGTAAGAGCTCAAGAATATGAATTTTAAAACCTGTGGACATATTTGGGCATTTTTGAAATAAACATAATAATATAATTTTAGTCAAAAAAAAGTTCATACATGTAACGTGAAAGGTCGCTATATCAGCACATAATTGTAGTATAAAATATTTATATAGTAATTTTATATGTTTTATAATTTATTTAGGGAATAGAGAAATAATAACTAATGACAAAATAATCTAAATATGTGGAGGAATAACCCAATTGGTAAGGCTTATTGACCCACAGACTGGACCAAGAGGGCATGGATCCTAGTTCATAGAGTGGAGTAAGCAAGGCTCTAAAGGCATGGAATTGGCGCACGGATTATGTGTATCAACATGGAATAGGGAACATGTTAATCAACTTTGCGGAAAACTTTCTCTATTTGGAAAATTAATCCTGCATGTTGCGGGATTTGATCTCTGGTCGAACACCTAGCATGAAGGTGAAATCCTATGGTTAGTTAGGCAAAATGAGACTCGATCGTCTTTAAAATGTCTTGTTAGCGGATCACTTTCTTCGGTCGTTTCTCTTTCTTCATAAATTAGCTTCAAGTGATGGAACGAGAAACAAGTAACGACACACCACCTCTTTAATAAATTGTGTCGTCCTTGGTTGTGTTGGTGTGGGTAAGAAGGAGAATACACGTTAGGATGGCGACACTACTAACCATAACACCAAAATCATATTTTATTTAAAATATGTATTTATAATATTCATTATATATAAAATTTTGATCAAAATATTTAAATAATAAAAATAATTCAAAATATACTTGTATGTATATTAATTTCGCACACCTACTTAGTTACTCGTGTCAACCTCGATTGTAAAAATCAAAGAACAACACATTTATTATAACATTAAGAATGAACACCAAAACATAAAAAATAATAAATCATATTATGATGACGACACTATTAACACTAACATCAACATCACATTTGATTTTAAATATGTACTTATTTATGAATAGTAAATCGATCAAAATAAAAAAGAAATTAAAATATATTTATTGATATATTAATACCACACACATGTATTCTTAGTAACTTGTGCCAACCTCAATTGTATGAACAATGAACAATGAACAATGAACAATGAACAATGAACAATGAACAATGAACAATGAACGACACTTGTGTTCCATCATTGTTTATACAATCATTAATTGTGGAAAAGAGTGTTAAACAAAAGATAAAGAAGGGCGTTCGAATTGTTCCCATCACTTGTAAACAAAGAAAGAGTAAAGGCTAAATAGAGATTTAAATGAACCGTAAAGAAAAGTTGATGTTGATGCTGAGAAATAATATATTCACAAAAAAAAGGAAATTATATAGAAAAATAAGAATAACAACGTTTAAAGGAAATAGAACTTAGTCAAAGATGAAATTTCTCATACTGTTAATGTTCTAGGTTTTGTATGTTTTATATCTCTTACTCATTTGGTTTAATCAAAGTTAAAGTTCTAACTTTGATCTTGACATATTTTGGATTCTCCTCCACTTTTGGGTTACTTTAATGAAATGGCATCAAACTGCTTCCATAAAAAATAATCAATGACACATTTATGAAAGGAAGATAATGCATCGCACCATCAAGATATTAAGACACATTATAATGACTATATTACAAAAACAACATTTGATTTAAAATTTCTTTTATGAATATATTATATATAAAAAATAAGATCAAAATATTTAAAAAAAAACTTAATTCGAAATATACTTACATTAATATTCTTCATATATATGCTTAGTGACTCGTGTCAATCTCAATTGTAATAACAAAAAACTTGATGCATTTATAACATTACAATAAAACACAACAACGCCAAACACAAAAACAAGCGGTATAATGGTCGATAAAAAAGTCTTAATTTGAAATACATTTACACATATTAATATCGCGCATGTAAACTAATTAACTCGTGTCAACCACGATTATAAAATATGGAAAAACACATTTATGACATTACAACAGTACGACACAACATCAAAAATAAGAAAATGCGTTTTGACGACGACATTACTAACGTTTATGCTAAAATCACATTTAATTTAATATATATTTATGAATAAGTATTATATGTAAAAATCGATCAAAATATATAAAATAAATTAAAATATACTTACATTTATATTAATATCACGCAAATTAATGTTTGGTGACTCATGTGAACCTCGATTACAAAAATACGGTACAATGCATTATCCCCTGATGACAATATAACCCAACGTTAAAACCAAAAATAATACTCCAAAATCATATTTCTTTAAATATGTTTTTATTAATATGTTATATATATTAAAATATATCAAAATATACATATCGCTATATGAATAATGTACATCTATTTGTTGATTGTAGAGCGAGTAACGAGAAACAATACATTTATGACATTACAATATTACACCACAACGACAAAAGTAAGAGATACATTATGGCGACGACACTAGTAACGCACTAACGCTAACTACAAAATCACAATTAATTTAAAATATATATTCATTAATATATAATATATAGAAAATTAATTAAAGTATTAAAAATAAATTGAAATATAATTACAGATATTAGTACATTGCAATGCATGCTTAGTGAATTGTGTCAAAACTCAATAATAGGATGGTAAAACAACACATGATGGGAAGTCAAGAAATTTTTTGAAAACAAGCAAGTTATTTTGACAGAGGTTATTAATCTGATGAAAGGGTAAAAAACTTCTTTGTGGTAGTATATGCAAGCAACTCTAGGATAGAGTGGAAGACACTTTCAATGATTTGAGAAGAAGCATTACGGACAAAGAACCGTGGGTTATTATGGGAGATTTTAACGTTATAAAATTCAAGAATGAAAGAGAGCTTGAGACAAACATAACACAAGACATGCAGGATTTTAATGAATGCATTCGAGACATAAGTTGCATTGAACCGTCTTCTTCAGGTAATCTATTTGCATGTTCAACTTCAAGAGGGGAGGACAACATGCGAAAGAGCAGAATTGATAGAGGCCTGGTGAATGAAAAATGGGTGGAGCTTTATCCAAGAAGCCAAATCCAAGTTTTGTAACCAGGTATCTCTGATCACTACCCTTTGAAATTCTTTTGGGAGAGGGAGAAAACATAGAAAAGACCCTTTAAGTTCTTCAACTTCTGGATGAAAGATGAAGAATTTAATGAAATTCTTAATGAAACTTGGAGCATCAGAATTAATGGAACAAAGATGTTCAGAGTTTGAGAAACTATGATTACTAAAAGGGAAGCTGAATAAGCTAGACCGGAAAAAATATAGTGGGATTTCTAAAAGAATAGAGGAAACCATAACGAAACTAGAGGAAACACAAAGCAAAGCACTAAGAGCCCCGAATCTACCTTATAACAGGGAAGAGGAAAAAGAAGTTCTTACGCAATTTAGAGACCTCTATTCTAAAGAGGAAAGCTTTGCTAAGAAAAAATATAGAGAAAATTGACTTTCATTAGGAGACAATAATACTTTTTTCTTCAAGGAATTTCATAAATCAGGTCCTAAGGCTCACAAACTCAAATGGAGATATTTTACAGGGACAAAAGGCAGTTCATGAGGAAACAATACATTTCTACAAAGTGTTGATTGGAACAGAAACGAGCACAATAATAGAGGACAACCAAAGATTGCTTCAATAAATTGTGCAAAGGAAAATCATTGAAGAAAGTGGTAACCAATTGATTACAAGAGTCTGTATGAAAGAAGTCAGAAAAAAAGTGTTTTCAATGAAAAGGGATAAAAGTTTAGGACCAGTTGGTTTCAACGCGAACTTCTTCAAAGAAAACTGGGAAATAGTGAGTAAAGATGTAAACGAAGGGGTTTTGGAATTCTTCCAAAATAGGAAAATATTGAAGCAATGGAACGTCACAGTGTTAAATTTGATTCCTAAGAATTCAATTCTGGAAAAAATTCAGGACTTTCGTCATATTTCATGCTGCAATGTTATTTACAAAACTATTTCAAAAATTATTTCGCAACGTTTGAAAACAGTTATTGATAAGCTTGTAGGATTAGGGAAATCAACATTTATTCCCAAACGCTCTATTTCCCATAATATCCTACTCATGCAGAGCTTATTGAATGGATATGGCATGAAAAATATATCGTACGTGGCTTTCAAAATTGACATTAGAAAAACATTTGACTCGAACAGATGGGGATCAATCCACGAATTCCTCTTTGCTGCAGGTTTTCCAATCATTGTCATTGATTGGATTATACAATGTGTTTCCACTCCTCACTTTGTTATGAGCATGAATGGTATTCATGGAGGTTTTTTCAAGGGTGAAAGGGGATTAAGGCAAGGAGACCATATATCTCCTTATATATTCGTCTTAATAATGGAAATTCTTGAGTGCATTTTAAAAATGCTTCTGAGAAGTCATCATTTCAAACTTCACCCGTACTGTAAAGAAAAAGCAATAACTCATATATGTTTTGCAGATGATCTATTTTTTATGGCTTATGCAGATGTTGAATCTGTTAGTATAATCAAAGAAGCTCTAACAATTTTTTTGAATATTATAGGTTTATACATCAATGATGACAAAAGTCAGGCTTTCTATGGAGAAATGTAGGAAAACATATTAAATATTATGGGAATTAGAGAAGGTGAACTACTAGTGAAATACCCTGTAGTACCCTATCATCAAAACAACTCCGATATAATCACTTCAGACAACTAATTGAAAATGATAGAAATTCTGTCTTGGGTAGAGCTACGAAAAAACTATCGTATGCAGGTAGAATTGAACTCGTTAAAAGAGTCATCTTTGGAATTATTGGCTACTAGGTACAACAAATAGTCATCCTAAAGAAAGTAATGAATGAACTCGATAGAATCATGAGAGATTATATCTGAGGAACACAAGATAGAGGAGGCAAAAAAGTCAAATGGGAGGATGTTTGCATTCCCATAGAAGAAGGCTGACTAGGAATAAAATGTTGTGTTGAATGGAACAAAGCCTTCTCCATTAGGAGCTTATGGGAGTTGGAGTAGAAAACAGACTCTCTATGGGTCAAATGGGTGTATATAAGATTTATGAAAGAAGAGCAGAGTATATGGACACGAAGCATAAATGAAAGAATGGCATGGTCATTAAAGAAAATCCTAAAAACAAGAAAAAAATGTCTTTCAAATAGTGAAAACTACAATTGGAAATGGAATAGGGGTACTATTCTGGCATGATCCGTGGCTGGATAATATTCCCATTATATTCAAAGAAGAAATGCAAGGAAGCAGGGTTAGAAGAGACGTCTATGAAGATAAATGTGATTCACTTCTGAGGCGTATTCGAGAAGGTGATAGAATCCTAAACCTAATAAGGCAAAAACAACTCAATCAAAGAAATGATGAAATATACTGGAAAATAGAAAGCAACGAGAAGTTCATTACAAGAAAGGTATGGTAAATGGTTAGAACAAGAGGATAAGAGTTAGATTAGCATAATGTGGTATGGTCTCCAAATATTATTCATCGTCACTAATTTATTCTCTAGATGGTATACAGGAAAATGTTCATAAAAAAAGACATAATTCGAAAATACATAAACATCCTGATATCAACTGTGTCCCTATGTTCGGAAGTTGAGGAAAGCATAAACCATTTATTTGGGGAATGTTCTTTTGTAATACAAATATGGAGAATGTATGCTGCAAACATGAACATCATCAACTTTTCAGGAACATGAGAAGAAATTCAAGAGTCGATGTAGAATAAAGCAAAAGGAAGATCCTTCTATTTAAGTATGTTGAAATTCTACTTTGGAGCAGTATCTACAATATATGGAAATAAATAAATTCAAGAACTCATAGTGGAAGAAGTAAAACTGCTGAAGATATTTGGGGAGATATAAATTTAGATGGAAATGCACTTATTCAATCCTGAAGAGAAATCGAAAATAATGAAGAGAATTGAAAGCTCTACCAGATATGCGATATTTCATTTGAGAAAGTCACAAGTAAAAATGTTATAGACGCTAATTGATTGTTGTTGTTGTCTGTAATTTAATAATTGTTTAATTGTCAAATCTAGAAATTGTCTAGATCTGATCTTAAACTTTTGTATTTTTTCTCTCTTTTGAGTTTTTTATTTTAATAAAATGGCATTAAGATGTTTTATTTTAACAAAACAACACATGATTTATGACATGAGTCACATATAAACATTATTAACACAACATTAAAAACAAGAAGACTATGTAAACCAAATTTACATTTGATTAAAATTATATATTTATTATAAAAAATACTTATATAGGTCTATGCACCTTTTTTTTTGTGAATTTTACAACCTCAAATTTAATATAAAGTAAAAAGTAAAACAACACATTTATGACATGACAATATGAAAACACAATGTCAAATATAAAAAGACAGTTTATAATGGCTGTACTACCTAGGGGTGGGAAAAATTACCGATATTAAAAATATATCGAAAATACCTTACCGCAATATATTGAAAATATCGAATTTTAAGGTATAAAAAAAAATGTAAGGTATAATATTGTTACCTAAATTATTGGTACGGTAAATGTATGAAATTTTTAAAATTTAGTATATCGAGATATACCAAAATAACGAAATAGTATTTATAAGTTAAAATATAATATATATATATATATATATATAATTCTTAAAAGGAAATAATTAAATAGATTTGATATTAATTTAATTATACAAATATTATTTTTGAATAATATCAAAATATAATTATACTAAATTATTTTTCAATATATACAATCTCTAAAGTTGATATGTTTAAAATATATATATAGGAATAAAATTGATTTTTTTAAAGTTAATATATTTTTTAAGTATCAAAAGTATAATACCGATACCGTACCGAAATTAAGGTATACCAAAATAAAGTTAAGGTAATGTATTAATTTTTTGTATACCGAAATTAAGGTATATTCAAATCTAAGTATACCGAAATCAAGATAAGGTAAAGATATTAATTTTTTGCATACCGAAATTTTCGTTAAGGTATACGGTATGAATAAAACATTAAATTATACCGTATCGACCCACCCCTAATACTACCTAGACTAACAACAAAATCACATTCAATTTAAAATATAAACATATGAATATATTATACATAAAAAAATTAAATAAAATATAAAAAAATAATTTGAAATATACTTACTAATATAAATAATACCGAGCACGTGCATCTTAGTGACTCATAGTAATCTCAATTATTTGAAATAATACATTTACAACCTGACGATAGTATATTACAATATTAAATTTAGAATCTGAATTTTATTTAAACATCTTGTCTATTTGTGATTTTTTTACGGGAGATTTTCTTATTTATTTTGAAAATAACATATAATATTATAAGTTATTTTAGTCCTCAAAATTTTATATCAACAGCATTCGTGTAGACTTAAGAACAAAATTATCAGGTAAACATAATTTTATTATTTATAAACAAAACATATCTTAATTAAGGATCTCATTGGTAAATAAAAACATAATTTTCTCAATATTTTCTCACATAGATCGACCACAGTCACTTGGTGATCACACATTTACATTATATTAACAATTTTAAGTTCAAATTGATTTCCTTCAAAAACATTTATTTACCAAATGTTTTTCTTCATTTTTTTTTATTCCAAAAGATCATTATTATTTATAATTTTTCTTGGATCTTAAATTATGTATTTTCATTTTATGGCTAACTTGTAAAGTTGATGTCTATGATGATTTATATAGAATAACTAGAAATGAGTTTGAGATTGGGAATAGGTAACTAGTTGATTAAATAAATTAAGTGAGTTGATTTTGAGTTTAAATGTATTCTCCAATGTATTGTTCTTATTTCGAATTAAAGTTTTGTGTATATTAAACAAACATTCAAAATTATTAACAATTCATTGAAGAACACGTTCAAACTCAATATAACCTCATTTAATTATTTTTCAACAAGTTATACATTTTTAATCTTAAACTAATTTCTAATTATTCTAAAAATCATCATAGACTTAAACTTTATAAGTTAATAAAATAAATGACATAAATAAGAGTGACTAGCGTTTGTGAATTTATTTTCCAAAGCAAAAAAAAGTTAAATTTAATAGATTTATTAATTTAGTTTTTTTTAGAAAGAAGTAAATTTACACTAGAATTTAAATAAGCAATCAAACATATATAACTATATTTTGTAAAGGTGTCATTAAAAGACGATTCATTGCCAACTAATGAAAATTATGGTTAAGGAATGCATGTTTGTTTTTAAAAATAAAACAATTCATTAAGATATATTTTTGTTCATGAGAGGATACTACCACAATTAGCTTGTGATTTATTCATGCAATTAGCTTGTGATTAATTCATGCAGTAGCATGATTTCCTTAAATATATAATTCATGGACCAAAACATTTGTTTGTCTCCATCCAAGAATATATTTATTGAACAGATGAATGTGTTTAATTTTAAAGATGTGACATTGACATTGCTAAAATCGTTTTCTAAATCTTAAACAAAATTTTGTTATTCTATATAAATTATCATACGCAAAAATTTTATCATCTTAGTACTTAATATTTCATTATATGTGAATTCATTATAACAATTTATCTCCTAGTAAAATTTTGTCTATTGTCATTGTCTTAAAATCCTCAACCATAATAAATAACAAAATCACCCTAATATTTTCAACTATTGGTTATAAATTTGATTGATTAAATTAGGATAAAATTGAGAGAAGAGACTATATATGTTAGTTAGAAACTAATCAAGACTAGTGTTTCTTTTAGATATAAAGTAGATATAAATTTCATTTATGTGTAAAGATAACATCAGACATTAAATTTGATATCTATCATTTAGAATAGTTAAGTCTCTCTTTGATTTTTTTTTTGATTTTTTTTCCGTAATTTAGAAAGATGAAAATCGATATCAGTTTGAATTTTAAATAAATGGGTAACCCATATAGTTGTAGTCTATTATACACAAATAATTAGTTAATTATTTACCTCATTCACAATAACCCATTTTATATTACTGAAATGCTTCCAATAAAGTGTACATCCATATGCGGAAGAGTTTTAATAATTTCCTTTCTACAAAATAAAAAAATAATGAATAGTTAAAATTCATTATAAAAATAAGAATTTAAATTAAAAATGATTAGTAAAATAAAACCAGTTATGAAACCTATATTTTAAAACACAATAAAAAGTAAAATATAAGTGGATGTTAAGAAAACAATTTTTTTTTAAATGTAAATATTTATGACTTACAATAATTTATGACAAAAATACATATATAATACATAGATTAAACATACAAATTCAGCTATATTTTATTAGAATAATATATCTCAAATTATATATCAATAATTTATCCATCCAAACACAGCCTACTCATCATAATATCAATTTCAAAGTGATTTTTATTGTGATAATATACAAATACTAATAAAAAAAATAATAATATCATCTTACAAATAATCGAATAGTATTCACTTACCTCTACAAACTAGTTTCACTCTTCAAGCAAGAACTCTGTATTAACATTCTATTTTATAACTTGCAAATAAATTATTAAATAATCTTTAGACATAATGATAATCTTATATATTAGATCGAATATATACTCAAGTCTTTTTTAGAATTAAATCAATAAAAAAAACTTTAAAAGATCTTATAGAGAAGATTTTAAATCAAACAAAAAACTGAGAAATTTACAAACTTATTTTTGAGTTACATACAAAGTATAAACTCTAGTAATAGACTATCAACACAAAATAAATCTGAAAGAGTCTTTTACTTATATATAACTATAACATCCAACTATTAACAAATTCAAGTGTGCACATTTGTAGCCTACTGTCCTAGAATTGAGGAGTTGAAGGTGATGTCATTTGACCCAAAAGGATTTGTGATAGAAAAAATAAATATAAAGAGACGTTTATAGGGAGGAAGAAAATTAAAATAGAAAGTCCTATTTATGTTTTTCAAGAGGTGATGATAGTGTCCAGAATTAAAGGACAATGTGATTAGTATCGGACAAGTTCAATAGAAAAGAGTAATCATATTAGGATTTGCACATTGTACCATCCTCAGAAATGTCTGTTTATGACTTAGTAAATAACTAGAAATTGGATTTTTGTGATCAATACTGTTGCACTATCTAATAATGATGAAAAACCACTTAAAGTATCTTGTTTTCTAGTCAATGATGAAGATGTTTCTCAATTCTGGCACCATAGATTGGATCATCTCTATTACAAGAATCTTCAAATAATGTTGACAAAAAATTTGGTTAGAGGCTTATTAGATATTAAGGTAGATGGTGTGTACTCATTGTTTGGATGGAAAAAAAGACCAAAGAAAGATCCTGAATAAGAGCCCTTGGAGAGAATCAAAAAGTTTGTAGTTAAGTCATTATGATATTTGTGAAACAATAATACCAACATATCAAATTGGAAAAAATATATTTTCTCACTTTTATAGATGATTTAAGTAAAAAATTGTGGACATACTAAGTGAAAATTTTCAGATTTTAAAGTTTTTAAACGCTTTAAGTTGGTTATTGAAAAGGAGTGCGAAGAATCATTAGTTTACTTGTGTACTGATAGAGGGGGAGAGTTATATTCTCTAAAGTTTATTAAATTTTGTGAAGAAAATGGGATTAAGGGACAACTAAAAACTACATACACACCTGACACCACAATAAAAAGGTATAGCTGAACAGAGAAACATAGAATTATTAATTCAGTTTGAAAAATATTGTCGACTAAACTAGTTCTAATCATTTTCTGGCTAGACAGTTAGATGGAATACTCATATAATGATATAAGATTCACTGTTGCATTAATGGGAATGACACTAGAGGAAGATAACATAATATCATTCCATAAGTTTTTGAATGTCTTCCTCATGTGCATGTTTCTGTCAGAAAGATTAAAATTGGATTATTAAAGCCTTGATTGTGTCCTATTTGGTGTAAGTCGCGGTTTCAAAGGTTAAAGTCTGTATGATCTAATTGAAAAAAGGGTTATAATTGAAGAGGATAAACGCTGGGATTGGAAAAAAAATACTAAATAGAGACATGTTAAGAATTAGAATGGAAAAATCATGTTCTAGAAGATGAAAGGGACAATGAACTTGAAGAAGAAGAATATTGTGAACAATAATCAAATTTAGACACTTCCAATCAAGACACCACTAATGAAGTAGCTTAATATTCTATTTATGTGACTGAATTTGAAAGAATGGGAACATAAAATTGAAACAAAAATATTATGTACATGGAGATGGATTATCTGATGAAGACAAGAAAACAAGTGAATTATCACTCTATGTCATAATATACTCAAAAACTTTTTTATCAAACATTTATAATAATTAAGTCTTTGTTTAATTATTTTTATAGTTAGACTTTGGTAAATTGGAGAGATGAAAATCAATTTCAGTTTGAATTTTAAATAAATTAATAACACATCATCTCTTATCTCTGTAATTTACACAACTAACCGGTAAACAATTTACCTTATTCACATTCACTGTTTTTATATTTTTGAAATGCTTCGAATATTATGTACTTCCACATGCAGATGAGTTTAGATCATTTCCTTTCTACAAAGAAGAGAACAAACAATTAAAAGTCATGATATAAATAAGATATACAAATTAAACATTATTAGTGAAATAAAACTAGCAAAGAAATCTATGATAGTAAAACGTAAAATATAATTGGATATGAAGAAACCAATTTTCTTAAAACTAAATAATTAAGTGTTGCCTTTGATGAGAAAAATACATATATAACATATAGATTGCACATACAAATTAATGTCCTACTACTAAAATATTTCAACTCAATTAAAATCAACACTAATAGAATCTTAAAATATTTTCTTAAATTATAAGGATCACTAACATAATCATTATTTCTTTACAACAAAGAAAAAATACTCAATATTCACTATCAAAATTAAATTTTAAAAATAAATCATATAACATTCACTTACATCTACAAACTTGATTCACTCTCTACGAGAGAACTCTGTATTATCAATCTCTTCTATAACCTGTAAATAAATTATAAAATAATCTTTAGACATAGTAATAATAATATTATATATTAGATCGGATATATACTCAAGACTTGGTTAGAATGAAATCAATAAAAAAACTTCAAAGATCTTTTAGAGAAGAGTTCAAATCAAAACTGTAAGAACTCAAATCTAATGAAGAACGGATAAATTTATAAATCTATTCATGAATTGTATATACAAAGTATAAACCCTAGTATCTGACGATCTACAAATAAAAAATATGAAAAAGTCTTTTACTTACATATAATTATAAAATCCAACCAAATTCAAGCTTGCGCAAGCTTGAACAAATAGAATTGCGGAGGAGTGGAGGGTGGTCTCATTTGACCTAAAATAATTTGTGAGAGAAAAAAAAATATAAAGAGACATTTATATTTTGAGAGAGGAAGATAATTGAAATCAAGGTATTATTTAGGTTTTCAAGCAGTAATAATAGTTTTTACAAATACAAATGAGCCCAAGTAAACTATCGAACCTATTTGTCGGCCCACTTTCTTTTACATGAATACTCGAATAATTTAATTAAAAATACTAATATTTACAATAAAATGTGACTTTTAACAAAATATATATATATATATAGTTATATATATATATATAGAATTGAAACAAACCAATTAGTAAAAATTATAAAGTATAAAATACAATTTGAATTCTCAAGATTAAAATTTACACATACAAAATTTTACAATTATTGAGATAATCACAAATTATATCAGTATAAAACCGTCTTAGATATAAGAAAAAAAAATTATATCAGTATCAAAAATTAATATTGTTAATGTAAATGATATATGGAATAATAATCTTATGATTGAAACTACACATTTATAAAATAGTCTAACGTTAAAAATATTCGACCTTAGACAAAAAAATCAAAATTCTATCTTCGTCGTACCATAATTAATTTTCCTCTCGATTTTTGAGTCAGGTAATTAACTTAAATGGTAGACGTGATATAATATGTTTTAATCGTCTAAACCCTCTTTTCTGATAATGCTCTCCAACATCGTAAAATAAAAAGAGATATCGACTTTATGATAAAGGTTGTTCGAGTCTCAACATGTGAATAAAATTCATATCAAATTTGTCAATATGACATCATGTCTAGGTTAGGTCATGGTTTTGAAAATAAATTAATAAATAAACAAGACTTTAGGACAATATATAATAAACAAGAGTAAAAATAAAAATAAAATCCAAACAAGGCCTAAAGAAAATATTTATATAGTAATTTTATATGTTTTATAATTTATTTTGGGAATGGAGAAATAATAACTAATGACAAAATAATCAAAATACATTGGGTATAATCCAATTGGTTAGACTTATTGACCCACGGGCTAAACCAATAGGGCATGGATCCTAGATCAATGAGCGTAGTAGGCCAGTCTCTAAAGGCGTGGAACGATGCAAAAATTATTTGCATCAACAACAAGTAGGGCACAGGTTACTCAACTTGGTGGAAAACTTTTCTATTTGAAAATTTAATCTTGCATGTTTCGGGATTTGATCTCTGGTCAAACACCTATGTTGGGAAATTTAAAAAAAAAAGAAAGAAAGAAAGTTAATTATGAAATAAAAAGTTTGATTAACTAAAAAAAAATATAAAAGTTGTTTATGGAATGAAACACAATTTTGATGATGTTAATATGATCAAGCTAAGTTGTTTATTTATCTTGTGTAGGTGTAAATCTAAAAGACTTTGCTACTTGAGACGCAGTCTGAAATAGGTAGTCTTAGACATCTAACTACGTTAGACGAGGTAGTCTAACTCCTTTAGACGTTGTCTAAATAGAAACATAGTTAGACGAGGTAGTCTAACTCCTTTATACGTTGTTTAAAGAGAAATGTAGTTAGACACGGTCTATAATGGGAAACGTAGTTAGACGAGGTAGTCTAACTCCTTTAAAGCTGTCTAAAGGGAAATGTAGTTAGACGAGGTATTCTAACTACGTTTCCCTTTAGACGCTGTCTAAAGGGAAGCGTAGTTAGACGAGGACATCTAACTCCTTTAGACGCGGTCTAAAGGGAAGCGTAGTTAGACGAGGACATCTAACTCCTTTACACAAGGTCTAAAGGGAAGCGTAGTTACACGAGGATGTCTAACTCCTTTAGACGCGGTCTAAAGGGAAGCATAGTTAGACGAGAACGTCTAACTCCTTTAGACGCTGTCTAAAGGGAAGCGTAGTTAGATGAGGACGTCTAACTCCTTTAGACGCGGTCTAAAGGGAAGCGTTGTTAGACGAGAACATCTAACTCCTTTAGACACAGTCTAAAGGGAAGCATAGTTAGACGAGGATGTCTAACTCTATTAGACGGGTTCTAAAGGGAAGTGTAGTTAGACGAGGACGTCTAACTCCTTTAAACGCGGTCTAAAGGAAAGCGTAGTTAGACAAGGACATTTAACTCCTTTAGACGCGGTCTAAAAGGAAGCGTAGTTAGACAAAGACGTCTAACTCCTTTAGACGCGGTGTAAATGGAAGCGTAGTTAGACGAGGATGTCTAACACCTTTAGACGCAGTCTAAAGGGAAGTGTAGTTAGACGAGGACGTCTAACTCCTTTAGACGCATTCTAAAGAAGAGTGTGTAATGCCTCGCTTTAGAAGTGTTCTGAAGGAACATCTAACCACAATCACTTAGCTGTCTTCTCCACTTCGTTCAACAGTCTGACAAGCCATCTAATTCCATCAAATGAATGATTTCCATGTACACGGATATCTCTCACTCACCTTTCCAATATAGGACAAGTTTAGAGGATATCCGGTGCACTATCTGTTATGTACGGCCACGATCCAAATTCTTAGAGTCCGCTGTACTCTCGTACTATAAGAGACTGTCTAACGGACACATTCCACGTGTTATCAAAGAATATTCGACTGGATGTGTACTTTAACTATATATAGAAGCTCAAGGACAACGGTCGAGCCACTAGTCTGAAAAACTTAAAGTTTGAAATACTCTGCTAAATTTCTTACTGTCTAGCTGTGATCACATTGTAATTGTATACTGTGTTTTCTGTAAGAAGCCTCAGTGTTGTAATTTGAATAGAGGTTATTTTATTCAAAAGAGAGTTAGTTAGATTAGTGTGTTTTATTTGATTCAAAGTATTTAGTGGATATCCTTCCAATTGTGGAAGAAGGAGTGACGTAGGAGTTTTATCTCCAAATATCCATAAAACTCCTTGTCTTCTTTACTTTTTCCATTTGCATTTAGTTGTCTAAAGCTTCAAATCCAACGAACAATTCCGCACTTGAATTTGTTTTCAAGAGTTTAGAGGATTTTCGAAGAATATAAACAGATACTAATCCCTCACGGGATTATTATCTAAGAGTTTATTGTTAGCTGTTCAAAATAGTCAGACCCTAGTCTCTATTGTCAACACCGATCCTAACAAGTGGTATCAAATCCTAATTTTCTATTCTCAAGAACCAACAAGAACCCGAATCATGTCTTTGTATGCCACAACCAAGATTCTCATGTTTTCAAAAGAAAACTATGTCGTGTGAAAGAAGAGAGTCCATGGTCATCTATCTGCCATAGATGATGACATATGGATTGTCATCACCGAGGTCCTATAAAGATTGAGAAAGATAAATCTGAGTGAACAAATGAAGACAAGAGGAAGAACAACCTCGAAAACTTGGTCATGGATATTCTGTACAAAACTCTAGATGACAACATGTTAACCTACGTTATATCATGCAACTATGACAAAGAAATCCAGGAGAGGTTAACTCAACTCTGTGAAGGCAACGAGCAAACCAAAGAGAACAAACTCATGGTTGCCACACAACAATTTGATAACATAAATATGTGTCTTGAAGATTCAGCAAGATTATCACCACTCTTTCCACCTTGGGCAAGACTTACAGCAACAAAGAGGTTGCAATCAAAGTCATGCGTGCTCTTCCTAGGAAGTGGAATATCAAGACGATGTCGATGATGGAGTCAAAAGATCTTAATAAGATGGAGCTCTTTGACTTGCTAGCCGATCTGAAGGCCTACGAGTTTGAGATAAACTCTAGGAATGAAGAGGAGCATTCCACATTAGCTGTTGCAACCAAGGCATTGCTGACTGCTGAGGAGCCACTCGCTACCACTGGTGTGAAGACGGCTGCATAACAAATTAGAAGCAATGCCATGGCTCTCTTTGTGAAGAAGAGAAATTCTAACTCAAGCTCTTCAAATAATAACAATGATGATAAAATTAACTATAAGGCTAACTTAAAGTGTTTTAACTATGATAAACTAGGACACTTCAAGTCAGAATGCAGGAAGCCAAAGCGAAATGAGAAGAAGAAAGACAACAAGAATGATCTGAAGGCTCTCATGGAAGCTGACAACAAAGACAAGTGGGCCTAAAGCGACTTAGATGATTCATCATCCAGCGATAGTGATGATAAAGAGGTCACTTGTTTCATGGCAAAAGAAAAAGATGACTATGAGGTATTTGACTTCTCCTCTAAAGAATTTGCAAAAGATGAACTAACTAATGCACTCAATGACATGGTCAGTGAGTACAAGAAGTTTTCAAACTCTTGTAATGAAATAGGACTGAAATATGAAACTGATAACTCTCATTCATCTCAAATTTTGATACCAAAAGTTTTTGAAAACAAAATGGCTGAGCACTGTTCTAAGAATGAAAAGCTCAAAGAAAATGTTCAAACACTGTTTTCTAAACACCAACGGTTGACATATGTGGTCAGTTCCTGGATAAGGTCTAGAGACGCAGTCAGACAGTAACTTAGTGTGCTGAAGCTTGCCGGATGCAAATTAGGTTTAGTATTTGACAATGCTATCCCAGGCCAGTCATCTAAGAAGTAAAACCCAATGGAAGACAATATTAAGACTATAAGCTTTGTCAGGGGTAGTCTAACTGATAAAAGAACTGATCCAAACTGTGAGGACTTAATCTTAAAGGATGAGATTATCTATGTCAAGCCAATTGTAAGTTGGCTGAAACCTAAGAAGGAAGCAACCAGAAAGTATGGTAAAACAAAACCTTATAATAAGTCAAGGAGTTCTAACCAAAAACCATCCTCTAAAGTTAACAGTTCAGCTGCTGGAAAAAAAAAGTCGCTAAGCCTAGGTCATATGGATTAATCACAACATAACATGGAAAAACCATCAGGATAAATTAAATATGGATTCATAATGGACTGATTGACCGAGTACCCAAGTGAATGTGGGTACCAAGCTGTAAATATATATTTTTATAGGTGCAACAGGTCAACTGCATGGAGGAATATGGAAGCATACTCTTCTAAGAATATGTTCTAACAAGATCAGCAAGTGGCAGACGTGTTCACAAAGCCACTCCTCAGAATAAGTTTTCTTCCCATAAAATGTTTTGGTTCTTGTAGATCTCAAAATTATTTAGTTTTTAAGACATGCACAAATTGAAGGGAAAATGGTTGATGTTTTAAAGTAATCAGATAGACGTATGAAGGCGAAGGTCTCAATTAGACTGATTTGATTATTGTCTAAAGAATCTAAGTACTTAGACGAATATTTTCTTAAAACAACTTGCAAATTAAGTCTGGTTAGACGTCTACTTGTTAGACAGACGTCTAAAGAGACTGTAGATGCGCGTAGTTAGACGCCATCTGAATAGACGTCTACCCAACTTAAACGCAAGGTATGCAGATGGAATGTTAGACGTCTAACTACGTGTGACTTTAGACTTCTCAACTTCGGACTAAAGACAGTTGTCACTTTAATATGCGTTGTCATTCAATTTTCCCGCTCAAACAGTAAAACAATCATATGCTAAGATCATATAACTTGAAGACACGTGTCTGTCAATGTTAAGAAAATGACTAATATACTCTTCAATTAATTACCTCACGACTTTGTAATTACTTGGAATTTGGTAGAATACATTTAATAATGACGGTTTTTAATTCAAATGATGCCTTTTGAACACGTGACCGTTCAAATTCTATTTAAGGACATCTTGCATGTCTAAAGGGTTTTTACGTTATTTGCAATCTTAAACCCTAGTTTGATCTCTTCCTTCTCTCTAAAAGAAATCAAGATCTTGCTTGTCTACTCCTTTTCTCATACTCATAGATGACTGCTAAGAAAATTACCTCTCTCTCTCACAATATCTTACAGGTAGACTTTGATTCGGTCTACACCCTTGAACAACAAGATATCGTGGAGATGTTCAAATCTTTAGAGGCATCTGACCTCAGAAAATTTCTTAGTGAATCATTTATTCTATACGAAGATGAAGTCCGTGAGTTCTTCAAGACAGGGAAAATGGTTGGAGAATCTGTCGAGGAAATGGTGAACGGTGCAAATATCTCCATCTCTAAATCCAGTTTCATAGAGTTTTTCGAACTTCCTTCTAAGGATCATACCTTTGACATTGTGATTCCGGCTAAGGTTCTCGCAGACATGCAGATCGCGTTCTCAAACACCGATAGTCCAATCAACATCAATGGGAAGAATAAAGCGTCAAAGTCCCATTTCTTCCTTTTGAACGACGTTGTCGCGAAGACGCTTCAGGAAAGGGCAGGTCATTCGATCTTTACACCCAAGACAGGTTTGAATACATGGTGGCTATAATTAGAGAGATACCAATCAACTAGGTGTCCACTTTGTTCTCATCACTCTGCTAGATGGTCTCTCTAAGAAACAAGCAAAGTGCGGGTTTTGCAGACTAGTTGGCTGACTCTTAGAGCATCTAGGTGTCCCCATGGGTAGGGGTGCGATCATTAACCCCTATCGTATATATATTGGCATCTCAATAAGGGGTACCTTGGGAAGGATGAAACTCTCTAAGGAGTTGAATCTTGATTCCTCTAGTCAACAGACGAGTGGTCAATTGATCACTCGGTCCAAGTGCCCAACGACTTCTAGCCGCGTGACAAGCGCTAAGAGAGCTAAATTTTCATCCATGGAGTCCACTGCGAGCTCCAACTTCCAAAAGAGGGCGTCTATTAGGGACTCGATAAGTCGACTCCATCCCTGAAAAGATAAGACAAGTGAGAACCCTATTGCTGCCATCCCTTTATCCTCTTTATCGCCTTCGCCATCAGTCAGCCAATGAAGAAATGGGATAGGTCGTTTGCTCATGTTGTTGATCAGACAAAGGTGTCTAAAGCTTCCAAGACATCATCTAAGGTAACATCTTCTACTCCTAAGGCCGTAATGCCCAATGTTGAAATTCCAGTGATGGAACAAGCTGAAAGAGCAATTGTTGAGCAAGTTGGTCGAAATAATGAATGCATTAATAGGAAGAACACGTCTTTTTTGTTTGATGAATCGGTAGCCGCAGATGCTACCGGTAATGTTAACTTTACTGATGAAACAGAGTAGTTAGAACCTCCTACATCTACTACTGATACTACATCCGAACAATCACCCATTTAGACGGATGCTACGATGCATGTTATTGAGACTGTTATAGAATAGCATGTTCAGAAAGTAACTGGAATTATTTCTGAGCTTCTAGAAGGTGCGTTTCAAAAGGCCCTCTCTCCTTTCTAAATTCTAAGACTATCTAGAGGATTTACAAGCATATCTCTCAGAGAACCAATGCTTACTCCCAAACCAACCAAAGTTCTAGGTAAAGGGAAATGTGTTGTTGAAGACATTCCGGAAAACATTTCGGAAGCCAACCTTATCTACAATCTTATCATGGAGGATGTTGAGGTAAAAGCTGGTGTGAAGATCAAAGCCTTCGAAACCTGGAAGAATCATAAACTGGATTCACAATATGATGAAATTATCTCCAACAACGAAGTTGAAACTGAATGGAAGAAACTAGTAAAAATGGAGAAGTGTGTTCTCAAATGGGAAAAAACGATAAGTGTCCATGAGGCGCTTGAATGAAAAGAACTCGTCGTGGAAAATGCAATGGGACGTGCCCTTTTTCGTTTACTTGAGGCAAGAAAAACAAATTTCAACTCCCTTGACAGGAATGCCAACTCGGAGGAAAAGGCCCTTAAACGACTTGACCTACTCATGAATGCCTATTTCTCTACCGTCCTCCAATATGTTCATGGTATAGGATCCTCCAAACCTGAAATTTTCCACTCTGAATCATCTGGGGAAGAGTTAAATTGCGAAGATGAGGAGGAACTGGTTAATCGCATTAATGACATTCCTTCTCCACAAGGCGAGCATCACCCCCTTTCTAAAGCTGAGTAGACACAGTCTGAGTCTGAAACTCTTCAAGATCCTCCAATTCTATAAGAAGAGGAAGTTATTGCCCCTGACGATGAGCATGAACCTCTTTGTCAGAAAGAGATGCCTGAACAAAGAAAGTCTCCATCCGTTGACGGGGAACCCTCAAATACTATAAAATAGGCACCGGGTTCAAAAGTTGAGGGGGAACCTTTGAAGCCATCTGATCAAGAGAAGACTCCATCTGCTGAGGGGGAACGTTCTCGAAGAGCTTCGGAGTCCGAAAAAGCTAAGTCCTCTTCATCTTTAGAAGAAAGATTACCCTCTCCTCCTAACACTCGTAACCCATCTTTTATGAGGATAGCCGACTCTCTTCATGAATACTTTTGTGAAGATCCTCCTCAAGATGGGAATATTTCTGAATTTTCCAATTAGATGGATAGTGAGATCCAAGACAACAGAAATGACTCTAGGACTATGAAGGATACTCCTCTAGAACCCACCCAAGATAAGGAACCAGAGAAATCCATTTAGGTAAATCTAAGTGTCGATCATATACGCTCAACTCTAGCACACTCACATATTGTATCCTCCGCCCATCGTTCGTCTGAGGAAGCCTCTCCAAGAGATGTAGGCTTTCGAACTGCCATTATGGATGCATTGGGTGCTATACAGCAGAACATAATGGACATGTCGTCCGTACTACAAAATCTTGAGGAGGGGTCCGCAACGAATAATGAAGTTGGCTCGTCCATTGTTGACTATTAAAAGGAAACTGAAAAAATTCTGAAGCGAAACACATATGAAGTTAATCTTCTCCATACTCAATACAAAAAGCTGGAGAAGAATTTGCACAAATAATTCTCTGATAATCATGCTGAATCAAAAAAATTCAATTTAGAGCTTCACCAAGAGACAATGTCCATGATTGAATATATTCGGTCCCAAGTATTGGAGGTTTCCAATTCTCTAAGGAGTGCAGAATTTGAACGTCTAGAGCAAGTCGATGTTGCTCTAAGGCATTTCTAGGCTGATGAAGATGTTGAAGCTGCAGTTGCAAAAGAAAGAGCCCTCATTGTTGCCAACCCTGATAATGTTAAAAAGAGTGAAGGAAGCAATATGGATCAACTTCTGCTCGTAGATCACGATCCAAACAAAAAATCACTCAGTGTGGCAGAGGCAGTTGCCAATTTGATAAAGGTGGTCGAAAATTACCTCATCTACAAAACCTTCTAACCGGGGAAGATATTCTTCAAGCTCCTGATCCAATAGTTAAAAGGGAAGGATCTTAAATCTACTATCTTGTTTTTTGTACTATGAACGATGTTTAATACTTTGGTTAATTTACTGTTCGACAAATGATACTTTGGGTTGTTTCTCAGCTGGCGTCTCAACTAGCACTTCAGTTGAAAGAAAAAGAGGGATTTTAAATAAAGGAACGGTAAAGCATGAGTTTCCTCCAATCTAGCCTTCTTTGAAACGGAGGCAACCTCAGCGACTTCTCTGATAGAAGCACGCCTATGGCTCGTTGAACTAGCAGATGATTCCTACATCCTCAACCTTTTTCTATTCACTGGAGCCGAACAAGTAGAAGTTACAGGACGCTTGGACAGAATGGTTAACTAACCACTCGTCTGTTGGACTGAAGAGGTGTATTTGGTTTCCTTGACCAACTTCATTTTGACAATATAGTTCCTGATTGTGCTGCTGGTTATGATCTTACTAATGTTGATGCTAGAGCCTTTGCCCAAGGGCACATTCAGATGTTCAAGTTCTCTGCTGAGTTAGACTGAGAAACCCACACACTATTTACTTAGTACAAACAACATTAAAAAAAGTATTGAAAATAGGACAGTTGGCCAATTGATATCCATCCCCTTCGATATGGCCACCATTATCTTGAATCTCTCATGGGTGTAGGCGTCGAATGACCCTACTTTCCCATGAAGAGACATGGAAATGATACCGTTAAGAAGATAGTACTCAAATTTGAGATACTTCTTCTTGTTGTTGATCGTGACGGGACAATCAACGTCTGAAAAGACTTCTTTCATATCTGAGATGTCCTCGGCTGGAATCTCATCAAAAGAGATGTCGCCTTCCGTCGGAAGCCCAAGAATCTAGGCAAAGAGAGCTTTGGAGATAGAAATGTCAGTGCCTTTCACTATTGCTGAAATAGAGTCACCGACAAGCTTTACTATTCAAATAACTAGTTCGTGAAGAATGAACGGACCGCCTAAAAACTTCCTGAGGTCGGAAGCCTCCAAAGTTCTAAACATCGCCACCATCTCTAGCAGCCTAGACGCATATAAATATTCAAAATATACCTGCATTGTGATTTGAGCGAAGGAAACTTTCTTATTCATCTTAGGATTTAGAAAATAAACAATGAAGAAGACGATTGTTCTTGAGAGAAGGCAGAGCGAAATAGGAGACTTAGTGTTTTGGGTTTCTAAAAATCTCAAATAGAATGTGAGATGTCTTAGGCGTGCAAGATACCTTTTTATAGACTTTAACCGACACGTTTCAAGAGACATTATTAAAATAAACCGTCATTATTTAAACTAAAATACGTTATTAAAAAGTCATTATTAAAAGACGTCATTGAATAGAAATAAAAGACATTATTAAGGGTAATGCGTGTGGTAATGAACCATTAGGCGTGTTGGTCTTATTTTAATGAAATGAGAGACATGTGTCTTCATGTTATTTGTTATTCAAGGTATTTATAATATAATATCAAACAAATATTTTCCCTCCAATATTTTGAAATGTGACCATTCACTTTTTAAGGGAGAATAAAATGACAATGTATAGTTTTGGGAAAAAAGAGTAGAGGTTCAAGAAACCCTTCAAATTCTTCAATTCTGGATGGAAAACGAAAAATTCAAGAATATTTTTGAAAGTGTATGGTTTAAAGAATCATGGGTTCTAACATGTACAAAGTATCTGAAAAGCTAAAGCTCCTGAAGAATCATCTACAAAGCTTTGACAAGAAAAAGTTCAGTAATATCTCCAATAGGGTTCTGATTGTAAAAGAGGAATTGAATGAGGTTCATAATATTTTATTAAGGGATGATAATGATTAACAACTCAATGAGGTAGAGAGGGATGCGCTCGAAAACTTCAAGAAACTGAGTGTTCTTGAAGACAACTTTGTTTGGCAGAAATCAAGATAGAGCTGGCTCTCGCTGGGTGATAAAAATACACATTTCTTCTATAGAAAATGCAAAGCTAGAAACATGAGAAATAATGTGTACATGATGAAGAATGATGATAGTGAATATGTTTAGGGTCAAAAGGGTGTACAAGATCTGGCTATTGAGTTCTATAAGAAGTTAATGGGTATCAGAAAAAAGCATCCAAGTCACCTGAATACTCTGTACCAGATTATCGATAGGAAAATCTCTACTGAGGATAGTCGTGAGTTAATAAGGGTTGTCAAGAGGGTTGAGGTTAAAGAAGCTCTGTTTAGTATAGATGGAAATAAAAGCCGGGGTTCAGATGGGTTTAATGCACAGTTCTTCAAAGACAATTGGTAGGTTGTGGGTAATGATGATACTGATGGGGTTCTGGAGTTTTTCAAGAACAGGAAGATGTTAAAGCAATGGAATACAACAGTCCTGACCTTGATCCCCAAAACTGAGGTGCCTGAGAAAGTACAAGATTTCAGACCAATTTCCTGTTGCAATGTGGTTTATAAAATCATTTCAAAAATCATTTCTAAATGTTTTAAAAATGTCATAGGAAAAATAATAAATCTTAATCAATCTGTATTCATCCCTGGTAGAACAATCTCTCATAATATTCTTCTCATGGAGAGCCTTTTAAAAGGCTACAGGAAAAAGAAAATATCCCCGAGAGTGGTTTCCAAAATAGATATCAAGAAAGCTTCGACTCTGTTAGATGGGAAGTCATTCGGGACTTTCTGGTTATTTATGCTTTTCCTATGATTTTTATTGATTGGATTATGCAATTCATTTCTTCATCTTATTTTTTCTTAGCGTCAATGGAGTCCACGAAGGCTACTTCAAGGGTGAAAACAGAATAAGGCAAGGGTCTCCCCTCTCTTCTTACCTTTTCGTAGCTATCATGGCGATCTTTAAGAGCATCTTCGCGATGTTCCGAAAGAATCGGAAATACATCTTTAACCCTTTCTGTGAGGTGGAGAAAGTAACCCATTTATGCTTTGCTGACGATTTGTTCATTCTAGTGCACGCAGAAGTCGATTCCATTAAAACTATTAGGGTCGCGCTAACGTTTTTTCTGAGGTTATAGGTCTTACTATAAATGAAAGCAAAAGTGTGGCATTTTATGGAGGAGTGAAAGACAAAACAAAGCACTACATCTTCAACATCATGGGCATTGTGGAAGGCAGCTTTCCCGTAAGGTAATTAGGGATTCCATTAACCGCGAAATAGATCGAGATCTCATACTGCAAGTCGATGATTGAAAAGTTAATAAACACGATATCTGAGTGGGCAGCGAAGAAACTTTCTTATGCAGGGAGGATTGATCTTATCAAAACTATAGTCATGGGCATAATTGGATAATGGGCTCAATAGATGGTCATTCCGAAGAAGGTAATGAAGGAGTTAAATATGCTAATGAAGAACTTCATCTAGGAAAGTAGCGGGAGAGGAGGAAAGAAAATCAAATGGACCGCTCTCTGAAAACCGAAAGAGGAAGGAGGCATTGGCCTGAAGAACTGCGTCAAATGAAATAAAGCTCTAACATTCAAGCATTTGTGGGTAATGCAACCAGGAATCACTATGGATCAAATAGGTACACACAAGATTTATGAATCAGGAAACCAGTATCTGGACGTGTAATATCAACAAAGGTATGAGCTAGTCACTAAAGAAAAATCTTAAACTGAGAAGTGAGATTGCAGATCTTTACGACATTCGGCTAAGGGACGAGAATGGCACTCTGTTCTGGCACGATCCTTGGTTTGAAAACCATCCAATCATTCACAAAGAGGAGTTCAGAAATACATGTATCAGAATACATTATGTGGTGGAGAAAATCAGAGACGTCAAAGATGGGAATTGGGACTCACTTTAAAGAAGAAATCCATAATGACAAAGGATACTAGATCACATTAGTAACATACAATTCCACGACAGACCCAATGTTCATGAATGGAAAGCGGATGATAATGGAAAGCTGGTCTCAAAGAGAATATAGGAGGTAACCCGGGAAAAATAACAAAAAGTAGAATGGGCTCCTCTTGTATGGTCAACCAAGATCATTCCTCGACACCCGTTTATCCAATGACTCGCCTTATGGGAAAGACTTAGCAATCATGATCGTATCAGTAAGTTCATGAGCATCCCAGATGTGAGATGTCTTCTATGCAATGGAATTGAAGAAATCATAGATCACCTATTTGGGAGCTGCAGCATAGCATTGGAGTTTTGGGACAAATTTTCTAAAATCCTGGAGCTGATCAACTTCCCGAAGGAATGAAAAGAAATCAAAGACACAACTCTACTCAAAGCCAATGGAAACAGATTCGCAACAAATGTATTCAAGTGCGGATTTGGAGTACTAGTTTACAATATTTGGCAGGAACGAAATGCAAGAGTCTATGAAAGAACTCGAAGGAGCGTTGAAGAATTATGAAAAGACATCGTCTCGGATTGTGGCGCCCTAGTGGGAACGTGAAGTAGAAATCCAATTACGAAGTAGAATTGAAATATTAGTAGGAATTGGAATTTACTTTTACTCAAATCATTAAAATCGAAAATATTATAATCAGATAATTCATTTACATTTTAGTTTTTTAGCTTTTATATAGAATGTTACGACTTCAAAATCATTATAAGTCTGTCTAGAATGATCTCTTAAACTCGTAGTTTTTTTCTCGTTTAGGGAATTTTTAATGAAATGACTCTAAGTTGTTTTTCCAAAAAAACGATAGCATATATATATGATTAAAATTGTGTCCCACTCAATTTAAGAAGAGTCATTTGAGATATACTCTAGACAGACGTCTGAGATAAATTCTCTAGACAGGCGTCTGAGATATATTCTCTAGAAAAACGTCTTACTACGTTGTCCGCATATCTTACATTTAAGGTTAGTGAGACGTTTGTTCTAAAGGCATCTGCTGACTTATAGAAACAGTTGTGTTAGAAGATGTTTCCCTAACATTTGAGCATCTCACTATGCTTAAATGCAAACTTCTTAAGCACAACCCGTCTTTAGACGACTGTTCTTTTCAGCACGATTTAAGAAAATTGTCTTAACGCGTCTGACTTATCAACGAATCTGTTGGAAAAATTAAAACAAAGTAAAGAAAACAGTTAATTAAGTGAGAAGTAATTAACATAGAAATAAAAATAGCTATGAAACATGAAAAACGGAAATTTGATGATGTTTAAATAGAATAAAACTAAGTTGTTTATTTGTTTTTGTGAAGGTGCATAAGACTATGCTACTTTAGACGTGGTCTAAATTAGGCTATCTTAGACATAGTTAGACATGGTAGTCTAACTCCTTTATATGAATTCTAAGGGAAAATATAGTTAGGCGTGGGAGTCTAACTCCTTTAGACGAAGTCTAAATAGAAACGTAGTTAGACGTGAAAGTCTAACTCATTTAGTCGAAGTCTAAAGGGAAACGTATGTAGACATGGTAGTCTAACTCCTTTGGACGAAGTCTACAGGGAAACGTAGTTAGACGTGGTAGTCTAACTACTTTAGACGAAGTCTAAAGGGAAACGTAGTTAGACGTGATAGTCTAACTCCTTTAGACGAAGTCTAAAGGGAAACGTAGTTAGACGTGGTAGACTAACTCCTTTAGACGAAGTCTAAAAGGAAACGTAGTTAGACGTGGTAGTCTAACTCTTTTAAACGAAGTTTAAAGGGATACGTAGTTAGACGAGTTCATCTAACTCCTTTAGACGAGGACTAAAGGGATGCATAGTTAGGCGAGGATGTCTAAATTCGTTAGACGAGGTCTAAAGGGAAGCGTAGTTAGACGAGGATGTGTAACTCCTTTAGACGAGGTCTAAAGGGATGCGTAGTTAGATAGGGACGTCTAACTCCTTTAAATAAGGTCTAAAGGGATGCGTAGTTAGACGATGTCGTCCAACTCCTATAGACGAGGTCTAAACGGATGCGTGGTTAGACGAGGTCGTCTAACTCTTTTAGATGAGGTCTAAAGGCAAGCGTAGTTAGACGAGGTCGTCTAATTCCTTTAGACGAGGTCGTCTAATTCCTTTAGACGAGGTCTAAAGGGATACGTAGTTAGACGAGGACGTCTAACTCCTTTAGACAAGGTCTAACGGAGCACATCTAATGTCTTGCTTTAGAATTCGTCTGAAGAAAGCATACGTCTATCCACGATCAGATAGTTGTCTACTACTCCTACTCCACTCACTTACGTGTAGTCTATCAAGCCATCTAATTGTATCAAATGAACGAACGTCATGTACGCAAATACCCTTCCAACTTCCTTTTTAGTACAAGACAATATTAGAGGATATTCGGTGCACTACCTGTTCGGTACGGCCATGATCCATTTGCTCAGAGTCGGTTTTATTCTGGTACTATGGGCAGCCTTCCAACGGATACTTACCACGTGTCCACAAAGAAGATTCGACCGTTGGAGTCCTTCTACTACAAATAGATGCTCAAGGACAATGGACGAATCTCTCAATCACTCGGTTACTGAATTCACAAGTCTACTCTTGCTCTTACTAATTTCTATCATCATTAAAGCTTAAGAGAGAGATTCAATTACTGTCTAGTTGTGAGAATATTGTTGAGAATATTGTTAGTTGAATAGAGGTTGTTCTGTTCAAAAGATAGTTTTCTAGTTTAGTAAGTTGTATTCGATTCAAAGTATTTAGTGGATATCCTTCCGGTTGTGGAAGAAGTGGTGACGTATGAGTTTTATCTCCGAACATTCATAAAATTCCCTATGTTCTTTACTTTCTTCCATTTACATTCAGTTGTTCTAAGGATTTGTTTAGAATAGAAACAGATACTAATCCCTCACATGATTATTATCCAATCGTTTTTCATAAGTTGTTATCAATAGTTAGACCATAGTCTCTATTGTTAGCATAGATCCTAACAAGTGGTATCAGATCCATGTTTTCTATTATCAAGATTCTAAAGAACCTGAATCATGACTAAAGATGTTATCTCCTCCATGATTCCTATGTTTTCGAAAGAAAACTACATCGTGTGGAAGAAAAGAGTTCGTGCTCATCTTGCTTCCTTAGATGATGACATGTGGAGTGTCGTCACAAAAGGTCCTATAAAGATAGAGGACGACAAATCTGAGTGGACAAATGAAGAGAAGAAGAAGAACAACCTCGACAACTTGGTCATGGATATCTTATACAGATCTCTTGACGATAGCAAGTTTAACTACATCATATCATGCGAGTCTGCCAAAGAAGTTTGGGAAAGACTCACTCAACTTGTAACACCGTTTTATCCCCCCGGTCTATGTCCCGTTCCATAGCTTATCACGTGTTTGTGAGACACGTGGCAATATGGAAGGACTACCGCGAGGCAACTCGAGGTTCAATGATTTCAACCTTGATTTGCGTACCAGGCATCTTTTAAAATGAAACATTTAATTTTAAAAGATTTTGAGAATACCTAGAGCAGTAATAAATTAATTATGTAAAATAATTAATCTTTTGTTCAAACATTAATAATCTAGGAGGCTGAATAACAATTTAACCTGGCCCAATTTAAATCAATTAAACATAATCAATTTAAAGATTATTTATTTGAAAATCAGAGTCGCCAAGAGATTTTATGAAAATCAATAAAATGATACGTGTACAAACGTATTTATACCAAAGTTTCTGAAAAAAGTAGTTCGTTATCTGTTTACGCTCGGGAAAGGGCTTTCGCGTTATGTCCTCTGCGCCCGCCTAAGGACGGTTTTCAAAATCCTTCTAAAATAGACAAAGTCTGGCTTCTATAAATCTAATTATAACATTCCTTATCTTTAATTAGTAGTCCAGGGGTCCTAAATGAGGATAAACTTTAAATAATTGTACAAAATTATTTAAAGGAGGTGTGTACCTGTTGCGTTGGGGTTCAGATTTAACAAAACTTGAAAATATCAGAAAACGATGTTAGAGAGTATAACCAAACAAGACCTAGCAAAAGAAAATTGCTTTGGGAAACATCCCAAAGAATCTTGAGAGTTACTTTATGACCTTGAAAATACAATTTTTTAGAAAATGGGGGCTTGGTTCCAAAATATTTTTGGATTTTTGAAAATTGGAACCAAACGGGCCTAAGGATTAAACCCTAGGTTCGAGTCCAATGTGGTCAATTTGGGCTTAGTAAGGTTGAAGAGGTTCAATTTGAGAAAGTGTTCGGACTTAGGCCTAGGTCTATAACGGTCTTAGGCTAAATGGGGGTTTGATCCTAGGCTAGGGCTAGGGTTTGGCCTAGGCTAAGGTGAGGCTAGGCTTAATTGTTGGTCTTAGGTTAGGTGTCAAGGTCAATCCTAGGTCAAGTGGCAAGGTTTGTCCTGGGTTAATTTGGTCTAGCCTAGTTTTGTCGGCCCTAAGACAACTCTCTCGGTCGGGTGGCACAGTCCTGGGCGGTTTCCTCGCTCGCGCGGTTCGGTCCTGGCCTGTTTTTCTCGGTCCGAAGGCAAAATTTCAGGACATGGTGTTCTTGTTTTGGTCTGAAACTTCAGAAGTTCATAACTTTTGATTGGGATGTCCAAATCACAATCCGTAAGCTGCAGTAGGTTCATATGATCATGAAGAACAAAAGCCCTAACATAAATCACGATTTTGAAAATCATAAGAGGATCTTTTAAATTAGGCCATTTCAAGGCCTGATTTTTATTCCATTAGCTTGGAAATGATGAATATAGTTGATCCATACTAAAACAAGAACATCATTACACCATTAAAATGGTTTTTGAAGATTGAATCAAAATCTAACTTTTTTCAAAAACCAAATTTGATCAAACATGATCAAAAGGGTGAAACAGTTACTTGGAATTCATCCCTACATGTTAAGAATCATGTATAGCTACTAATTGAATCAACAAATCCAACTTAGAAGCAAGAACATGAAATTTCAAAAATCCAGATTTTTAATCTTTTTTTCCAAAATTTCAATTTGATCAAAACATGATTACAGTTACTTATAAATCATCTAATCATGTATACAAACATGTAATACAACTAATTGAACCAACAAAATCAGATTAAAAGCAAGAACACAAAGTTTTGAAATTCAAAATTTCAAGTTTTTTTCTCAAATTTCAATTTTGATCAAACATGATCAAAACTTAATTACAGTTGTTTTGAAATGATTCAAACATGTTTATAAACATATATAACAACAATCTGGATCAACAAATCAAAGTTTAAACCAAGAACACAACATTTCAAAAAATCAAATTTTCAAACTGATTTTTGCAAAATTCTGTTCTAGGTTGATTTGATCGGTTTTTTTCAACATAAAGCTTACACATGATATATATAATGATTCTGTACAAAGAAATCATACAATCAAGCATAAGAACACGACCAAAGTGATCAAACAAGAAATTTTGAAGAAATTCAAAATTTTCAATTACAAATCAATATTAAAAGCTTCTGGAATCATACCAACAACTGGAAAACATTCTTGGGAGTTGCTGGAAGTGATCTAGAAGCCTGGATCGAAGCTTGGCTCGCTGGAGAAAGTTTTGAAAAAAACTGTTCTTCGCCGGATTCTGCAGGTCTTCAATCAGATTGAATTGATGTGTAATTCTTGGTTATTATTTGATGGATTGGTAGTAGAGGGGTAGGGGAGTATTTATAGTGCTCGAAGGTCGGCTGTAGAAAGCCAATTTGAGTTTTCTTTGATCGCTGGTGTTCTTATCCCTAATTCGTGGCAGCCTTATCCCGGGGAAGATAAGGTTTCTAGATAAGGGGGAAACGTAGGCACTGACGAGGGGATCACGTGGGATAAAAAATCAACGGATTTGATCGCCTGTAGCCGAAGTTAGAGCTTCTGGAAGAAACTCGCCGGCGAGGTAGCGATTCTGGCGACCCCTGCCTTCCAGCGAAGAAGATGGCTGGAACGACGTCGTTTCGCCTGACGTCGTCAGCGTTCCGTCCGCGTTCAGCGGTCTTGACTAACGGGGTTAGTCCATCCCGTTAGTTGATCCGGTGCGGGCGCACGCACGTGGTTCTGCTACAGCTGGATTTCTGGCGCGCTCTGGGCTATCGGATGTGATCTGGGCGCTCATCTGATGGTCCAGAATCCTACTGCAAAGTTTAAACATAAAATCAGCCACACAGGATTATGCAATTTTAATTTCATTTAAAATGTTATTAAAATTCGAATTTAATTCCTTTTAAAACCATTTTTTCGCCAAAAAAATAACAATTATGATCATATTTTATTTTTTTCGGAATTTTTGGGAATTGTGGGGTATTTTATTTAATTGGTTTAAGTCATGAATTAAACATAAATCATGAATAAATCCTAATTAAAATTTTTTAACCCCTTCCTTGGTCTAATTTGGGCAAAATATATACAAATACTTTATCCTCAAATTATTTTTGGAATTTTGGAAAGTTTCCTTAATTAAAGTTTAATTATCACAATAATTAATCCTTAATTAGGTTTTAATTCCTTCTTTCAAGTTATTTTGAATATAAAAATCCGAAATATTATTTTAATATTATTAAACATAATAATATTATTTTGTAAATTGGGTAAGTCAAATTTTCATGCTTACAGAATGCCCCTCTTGAACCGAGTTTGAATAAATATGTGTTAGTTTTTGGAAAACGTGGGTTCGAGGTTTGATCATAAAAATTTGCACCCTAACCTACAATGATGTAGAAGGATAAAACCTGGATAGTAGTGGCTGCTGGTGGGGAGTCATCACAATGACTCATGGTTGGGGAGAGTACGTGATCTTCCTTCGCTTGTAGTCTTCTGTCGGGGATAGACTATTACAATAGTCTTATCATGCACCGGGAAGATGACAAGGTGTTGTGAGGACGAGTCATGACAATGTCTCATTCTCTTATTTACTAAATCTTGCATAAGATAGGCTACGACAATAGTCTTATCCTGTTGGGGAGTAAACGGGACTCCAAATGGGGATGAATTACTATAATAATCATGTCATAACAATGACTAATGATGCCTATCAACAAATAAGACTCACCTGAGGATTTAAAAAACACTTTGTGGGGAGGAGTCTCCTGTCAGCAAGACTATCTATCGGGAGGTACGACTCTCATGAGGAATTCTCTCTTGGGAATACAATCCCACGGGGACAGAGGTACAACTCTCGGGGATAATGATAACCATTATACCGCGTCCATCAACAAATGGAATCCACTACTAGAGAGCAGTCATTACAATGACTCTCGAGGATGCCTATAATATGATAGGACTTACTATAAGAGATGATATCCACAACTAGGACCTTTATGGGGAATGAAGAGAATTCTCCGTTGAGGATGAAGGAAGACCTTCTAGGTGATGTGACAACAATCACGTTGGGTGGTGATAACAATCACACTGTCGTGGGAACTATAGCAACCATCACTTTATGGTGATGATTACAATCGTGTCGAGGATATAAGTTATAACAATAACCTATAGACAAAATGAGTGACAACAATCACTCTAGTGGGGAGTTGTCATGGCAATGACCGATACAGATACCTATCAAGAGATAGGTCTTACTCTTGCCGGGGATACATGATCACATTCGCTCTGAGGGGAATGGGTTAGAACCATAACCCTGATGGTCTCCAACCTGTTGGGGATAGGTTATAACAAGAACCCATATGTGGATGCCAATCTATTGGAGATAGGTTATGACAATAACCTATATAGATTCCTATTGGAATAGGGCTTTAAGAATCACAACAATGATCTTATGTGACTATTAACTAGGGCTTTAGATAAGTCTTGTACGAAGTGACCTTCACATTTGATTGAACCTTTTGCTTCCTCTAGGGATTGTTTACGAGAGGAGTTGTCATAATCGTCAACTTATCTTTCTTGGGCATAACAAAGTGTCCTTCTCAACTGGATTAAAACCGTTGATTCTGTGGGGATTTAACACTCGGGGAGCTTCCCATAGAGTTTTTCCTTTGGCCTTGCGAAGGGTCCTTCACAGCTGGGTGAAATTGTCGACCCTTTGGGGAGTTAAAGGAATGGTTTAACATGAACTTTTTTCCTTTGGATTTACAAAGTGTTTTTCATAACCTAGTTGACACATTGACCAGTTGTTTTATCACTCAATAAGGTGGAGAGCTTTAATAAAAGTTGTTGGGGGAACAAACTATTCTTAATTCTGTCTCGGACAAGGTTTGAAAGTAGAAGAAACCCTGGTCTTATCTACGTAATAGGGTGACTTGGATTCGAAACGTGGTCGTGGCTAAGACATGAGCATTCATGTGTTGAAAGAGATTGTCTCGTTTCTAAAAGATCTCGAGCTCCTTATTCTCCTATATTAAGATATGGATGATAAATTCGCTCTCGTGCAAACGATTATCCAAGATATTAACTTGTGGGGAAAGTAATCATGAGAATCATGTTCAGTTATATTTTTGGTTGCTTTTGTCGTGGGCCGCAATTCTTTGAAAGTTCGATTATTCCGTGTATCATCACAGAGAGAGTTTCAACTTTCCGGTTGGTGGATTTTTCTCTTATTTTTGTTTTTAACTACCGGGGTATATCTGGTGGAATCGATAAGTTTTGCTCTTGCGATAGACATCGGGACAACCGCCCGAGTGAGCATAAACAGTGATTTCAACACCTCAACCTACATGGAAGTGTTTTCTATTTTTTTTGGCCCTGTGGGTATCGACACCTTCTATTCTTGCGATAGTCATCGGGACAGCCGCCCGAGTGAGTATGAACAATGACTTTACCCTGATCCGCAGAGGATTTTTTTTGTAGATATATATTTTTTGGAGCCTTGAGTCTAGTTCTCTCTGTTCTCTTATACAAATGGGAATGAGACGTCCTTTCTCAAATTGCGGCTTTGGCTTGGCTTTTGGTGTTTTATTCCATTTCTTTTTCAAAAGCCTTCCCTTGAAGGTTAGTTTTCTAGATAATCGCATAACACGAAAACAAGCTTATTAAGAATATCCATCGATAGAAGTTTTCTGGAAACTCGGGGTTATGATTCAGGAGATCAATCATGGTTTAGTTAAAGGAAATGCCCTTGAATTTCGCCCTTACTTGTTTCCTAAAATCCTTATCACCAGTTGGTGGAAAGAACCAGGGTTCCCACTGTCCTCAGACCCTGTGGGGATAGAACTAGAAATAGTTCATTTATTTTGAGTTTGAGCATCTTGAGCTTACTGAGCTTCTTGAGCTTACTGAGCTCATTGAGACCGGACCTGTACAAAGGCTGCCTACGTATCTTCCATTTGTTCTTGATATATTCTTTTATTTTCATTGGAAGAATTAGGTCTCACGTAGTTCTCCCACTATTGATGATGACATAGTTGTACAAAACTAGAGGTCGACTAGTTCACTCCAAGTTGAGGACTAACTGGGGATTTCCAACGTAGTAATACAATACTAGTGGTTGATTAGTCCACTCTCAGTTGGGGACTAACTGTTGGGGAAATGCCTAACAAAGCTAGAGCTTCAATTAGTCCACTCCTGGTTGGGGACTAGCTTTGGGGAATTGTCTAACAAGTCTAGAGCTTCGATTAGTCTATTAGAGGACAAGACTAGAGGTCAATTAGTCCACTCTTAGCTGGGGACTAACTGATGGTAGTTATGGCATAGACATACACCATTGAAGGTTGGTTGGTCCAAGAGGACTTAATCCTGGTAAGGCTGGATCGAGAGTCGTCGTGATCCTGCTAAGGCTAGATCAGAGCCGTTGTGATCCTATTAAGGCTAGATTAGAGTCGTTGCACGAAACGATATTATACATAATATCGTTTTAGGGCGTCCAGATTGCTAGGAGCAACAAATTCTTCGCCTTCAACTGTTGAAAGGCGAATCGTACCTCCAGAGAGGATTTTCTTGATGAGGAAGGGACCTTCCCATCGTGGTCGGAACTTGCCCCTAGGGTCTATCAGTTCGCGGGTTACTTTGAGCACTAGCTCACCTTCTTTTAGGCTTATGGGTTTGACCTTTCTATTAAAGGTATCGACCATTCGTTTCTGGTAAGCATGGGTTTTGCATAACGCATCCAACCTATGGTCTTCCATCAATGTCAACTGGTCGTATCGAGCTTTTACTCAATCTTCTTCAACAACGTGAGATTCCAATAGGATTCTCAGTGTGGGGATTTCAATATCGATGGGTTGTACGACATCCATGCCGTAAACTAGAAAATAGGGAGTCTCGTCTGTCGATGCTCGAGCAGTCGTATGATATCCCCATAAGGCGAATGGCAGCTTTTCATGTCAATCCTTATATGTGTTGGTCATCTTCTTGATGATCCTAATCACATTCTTGTTTGTCGCTTCGACCGCGCCATTGGTTTGGGGTCGATAGGGTGAACATTTGTGATGTTCGATCTTGAATTTTTTAAGAAGGGATAAAACCTTTCCTTTGAAGTGTCTTCCATTATCCGAGACAATAGCATGAGGTACTCCGTATCTAGCTATGATATTAACATAGATGAATTTTGCTACCTGAGTAGACTTGAGGATCTTATAAGACGATGCCTCGACCCATTTAGAGAAATAGTCGATGGCTACGAGTATGAACTCATGTCCATTGGAAGCATGGGGATAGATTTTTCCAATGACATCAATGCCCCATGTCGAAAAGGGCCATGGTGATGTCATGCAATATAGCAGAGATGCTGGAGTATGCTTTAGATTAGCATAGATTTGGCGTTGGTGACAACTTTTCACATAGCTGACACATTCTTGCTCAATGTTTTGCCAATATTATCCGAGGCGGAGTATTTTCTTAGCAAGGACGAGTCCATTCATGTGTGGACCACACACACCTGCATGTACTTCTTCTATGATCCTTCGTGCCTCGGGACCATTTACGCAAAGCATGTTTTGACCATCAAAAGATCGTCTATATAGCTTATTAGCTATCCAAGCATAGTTGGTGGAATACTGGCACAGGGCTCTTCATTCCTTAGCTCGGAAGTGGGACGGATATTCTCCATACACAATGTAGTTTTGAAGGATATCGAACCATAGTTTAGTGGGCACTTGAACGGAGGCTTCCACTCCAACTTCGAAATCGGATTTTCGTTTTTGACGGATCTTCAGAGGTTTGACCTTAATTCCAACAGGAATTTGGGTCATAGCTGCTAGCGTGACCAAAGCATCGGCAAAGCGATTTTGGCTTCTTGGGGTGTGTATAAAAGACACATGATCGAACTTGTCGATAAAACGGAGTAGGCAAGTGTGATAAGGTTTGAGATTTTTTCCTCGTACTTGCCATGTTCCGTTAACTTGGGATATAACCAGATTAGAGTCGCCGATTACGTCTAATTTAGTTGCTCCTCTTTCGTATGCGATTTTGAGACCTGAGAGACATGCTTCGTACTCAGCCTCATTGTTGGTTACAGAATACTCTAACTTAATAGAGATGGGATTGTAGGTTCCTTGGGGATCTATTAAGAGAATTCCAATTCTGTAACCATGCTTGGAGGAGGCTCCATCAAACATTAACTTCCATGTGTCTGAAGTTATAGACATTATGGAGTCATCAGGAAAGTCGAGTTCGAAAGAAGGCTCGACTATGATAGGTTGATCTGCTAGGAAGTCCGCGATAACACTTCCTTTAACATATTTTTGAGCCATATACGTGATGTCGTATTCGGAGATCATCATCATCCATTTAGCGAATCTAGGCGACAACAACGTACGTTGAAATAGATAATGGATTGGGTCAAGCCTGGACACCAACTTGATGGGGTGGGCTTGCATATAATGTCTTAGTCTTTTGGTGACCCATGCGAGTGCCCAACACACTTTCTCGGGTGTTGAATAGTTCAATTCGTACCCTGTCATTCTCTTGCTTAGGTAGTAGACGGCAGTCTCGACCTTATCCTCGTTTTCTTGAGCCAACAAGCTACCCATAGCCGAGTCTGTCACTGTGAGATAGAGAATTAAAGGGATACCGGGCCTTGGAGGCATAAGGACCGGTGGTGACTTTAGATAGTCTTTGATTTTGTCAAAAGCTTGTTGACAAGTGTCATCCCATTATAATTTCTAATCTTTTTTTAGTAGCTTAAAAAGAGGATCACAAGTAAGAGTTAGTTTACTGATGAAACGACTGATGAACTGGATTTTTCCGAGGAACCCTCGGACTTCTCGCTCATTCCGAGGTACAGGCATAGCCGTAATGGCCTCGATTTTGGAGGGATCGATTTCTATTCCACGTTGGGTGATGAGAAATCCTAGCATCTTACCGGAAGTGACTCTGAAAGCACACTTCTTCGGGTTCAGTCGAAGCCCATACTTTCGAATTCTTTGCAAGAATTTGTCTAAGTTGGGAATATGACCCTGTCGATCCTTAGACTTTACGATCATGTCGTCTATGTAGACTTCTACCTCTTTATGGATCATGTCGTGTAAGATCATCGTTACTGCTCGTTGATATGTAGCTCCAGCGTTTTTGAGACCGAAAGGCATGACCCTGAAACAGGACGTGCCTACCTCCGTAATAAAGGTAGTCTTTTCTTTGTCTTCTTCCGCAATCAGAATTTGGTTATATCCTGAGAATTCATCCATGAAAAACAAGAGCTGATTGTCGGCAGCATGATCGACCAGAATGTCAATGTGGGGCAAAGGAAAGCTATCCTTTGGACTAGCCTTGTTCAAATCGCGATAGTCTACACACACGTGCATCCTTCCGTCCTTCTTCAAGATGGGAACCACATTGGCTATCCATGCGGGATAGTCCACAGTTTCGAGGAATTTTGCTTCCAACTGTTTCTGGACCTCTTCTTTAACCTTGGCGACAACCTCGGTTTTTATTCGTCTTAACCTTTGTTTAACGGGTTTTGCCTCTAGATAAAGGGGAATTTGATGTCGAACGATTGCAGGATCCACTCTAGGCATATCCTTGTAAGACCAAGCGAACACGTCTTTGTTGGTCTTTAGTAATTCGATCATCTCACGACGCTCGTCATCACTCAGGCTTTGTCCAATCAACACAATTTGATGATCGTCTTGAGTATTGAGGTTCACTTCGATTGTCGTCTCGGCTGCGGAAACGATCTCGTCCTCGTGTTCTAAGAAGTTTTTCATTTCGAAATTAAATTTAGAGTTGAATGAAACATCATCATTATCTGACATATATTCAAAACTATACTCTGGAGTTTTATTGCATGCTTTATTACAAAAAGAAGATGACATCTCATCAGGATTGTCATTACAAACTTCTTTATTTATTACAACATCAGACACTATTTCACAATCCAAAAAGGGTGTGATGTTGCTATCAACACTCAGGTTGATTACAAGAGCTTTATCAACTGCCAGAAGGTTTGTGGAGTTTATCTTACAAGAGTGTTCATCAACAACCACGTCCTCGTCCGTCAGAGAAAGATCTCTAACAAGCTTTTCCAGGGTTTCATGCCATTAAGCAGTCCTTTTCCTAATCATATTAAGAGATGAATTAGGATTAAAAGAACAATCTAGAAAGATTTCGAAACCTGGAGAGCGAGTTTGTAAAACTTGGTTGAAGAAAGGTTCGGGGAACTCGAAACACAATGTGGTTTCTCCTGCTCGCACAAACTGTCCATTTAGGGTTTGAGGAATAGGTATAAATTGTTTAGAGATTTTACCTTTCCTGGATTCCTCGCCCTCTGTCGGAGTATAACTGATGCCGAAGTTGTTTGAGTCGTAATAAGACCAGGGGAAGGAAGTCATGCCGGTAGCATTCGGTCCTAGACCCATTCCTGGGAAATATCTCATTTTCTGCATGAGACGCATGGAGATTGCGCTGTAGGGAGTGAAGTCAGGAGTGGAAGATGAGTCTTGACCTTGCCTAAATATAAGACAAATGTCGAATCCACTTAACTCAATCTCTGGGTTAGTGGAATGAGTTGAACCGATGATGGTTGTGACGTATTTCTCACCTTCTATGGTGACGAGTTTGTCGTTAGCCATGAAACGAATTTTCTGATGCAGGGTGGAGGCAAGAGCCTTAGCCTGATGCAACCAGGGTCGTCCCAAGATTAGGTTGTACGATGGTCGCATGTTGATTACACAGAATTCCACCTCAAAAGGTACATCAACTACATAGATCGTTGTTAGGTAGCTGCCCATAATCTCTCGACGAGAATTGTCAAAGCCACGGACGCACAGGTCTGAGGGGAGGACTTTATCAGCATAAATGTCGAGCTCTTGGAGAGTCTTCCAGGGACATATGTTCAATGCTGAACCATTGTCGATTAGAGTCATAGGAATGACTTTATCAGACATTTTTACAGAAATATAAAGAGCCTTAACATGGGGTTCATCGGGAGCAGGTAGGTCTTTGTCCTTGAACCCTATCATGTTGATCTGAGGAGTTGATGAGATGATACCAACCAACTCTTCTGGAGTCGTGTTGGCTGGTATACTAGCCTGGCTTAGCACATTAAGAACAGCTTGCCTGTGTTCGATACAATACATAAGGATTTCCCAGATGGAAATGTTGGCATTAGTCTTCTTGAGCTGAGCAAGAAGACTATCACCAGGATTTAAAGCTCTCGGCTCGTTTTCCCTTCTTGGATCGTTAGATGGGCCGGGAAGATTAACTGCAGGGGTTGTTTTCATGAAACTGGGCTGGAAGTCGGCTCCGCTCTGGGTTGCTAAAACTTCTCGTTGTACTATCTTGGGAGCGCTTGAATCGGGGTTGTCAATAATCCACCAATTTCGAGGTATTACCGGAGGATGTGGAGCTCCTCTGTCCTCCTTTTTGGGCCATGGGTTGATCATATTAACCTCCAGAGGGTTAACCGGTTCGTTGGCAGAAATCAGGTTGACCTGATGTTCAGGCAACAGATTGCTCACGATTTCGGGTTTAGGAATGATTTTCTGATCAATTAGGTCTTGACACTGATGTTTAAGGGCACTACAATTATTAGTAGAGTGCCCTTCATTTGATGATATTCACACCATGCCCCTTCAAACTTACCAAGGGACTCTACCCCTTCTCGAGGAGTTAAAGGCTTGATGAGGTTCCTCTGATGAAGGAGGGTAAAAGCTTGACTCAAGGTCATGCCTAGATCATCAAAAGTTCTGGGAGGTCTTGGGACCCTCGTAATTGGCGGCTTAGGCGTCGTTGGGACATTTGTTTTGGCCAATACCGGTTTGCTTGGACTAGGCTTAGGAGGAGTAGGAGCATGCCAGGCAGTTGTGACTAAGTGAACTTCGGTTTTGTCCTTCGGTTTACGGTTTTACCCTCTTTCCTTTCCTTATCAAAGGCTTCGTTGAGGTTACTACCTGTTTAGAGGAGCTTTTTCATGTTTTGGAAAGTCTTTACGGCGAATCCAACAGAATATCGACCGTTAACATTATCCAGAATCATGTCGATTTGTCTTTGTTCGCTAGGCAGGGAATCAATCTTTTCAGCAACCGCTTTCCACCGTTCGATAAAGACCGTAAATTTTTCATTTTCGCCTTGCTTGACATTCTTGAGCTTCTTCTCTGACCGTTCTAAGCTGAGATGCATGCTGAAACGTTCTATGAAGGCAGACGCGAGTTCGTCGATAGTCTGAAGATAAACTATCTTCTTTTGGTGATACCAACGTAGGGCCGCACCATCTAAATACTGGGGAAATAGATGGAGGACTGTCGGTTCTCCCAAATATAAAGGTGTCATGGCCATGGTGTATATCTGGAAGAAAGCAACAGGGTCAGTCTTGCCTACATACTTTGATAGAGAAGGTAGCTTTATCCCAAAAGGGATTATTGCTCGTTCGGCATTTTTTCAATCATGGTGTTCATTCAAACTGCCTTTGGTCAATTGATTGAGTTGCTCTTGAAACTTGGCCTAGTTAGCATTTAATTGAGCCATATGGATCTCGTATTCCATAGGAGGGATGATCGAAGGGTTTGCCCTTTCTTGGGCATTAGGGTTGTCAGCAACTTCTGGCTGAGTCCTTGCTGACCTGTTATAATCTTCAGGAGGCTCTTCATAGAGAGAGGCTTCTTCGACGCGACGATTCTGAGGATTGATCCTGATCGGAGTGGCAATAGGCGTAGCCAGTGGCGGCTATCGTGACGAGGATGGCTGCTCCGGGGCTGGGATGGCAGGCTTAGTCATCAAGCTCGTTAATATTGCCAACTGTTCAGTGACTTGCTGAAGAGTAGCTTTCATCTCAGCAAACTCATTTGGGGATACTGTGTCCTTAACGCTTTTTGGAGTTCCTTTGGCCATGACTTGGCGTACAAAACGTCCGGTTCTTGGATCTCTTTTTCGTGGGGCCGTACTTGCACGAAAGTGACTGGCGCACTGTTAAGAAGATAGAGATAGATGAAGCTTTGTAGATGTAGTACAATACAAATGCAAAATGCGAGACATGAATTTAGGAAAGCAAGGATTTCATTCATGATCAAATAGACAAACATAGAGCTGTATATAAACATACAGGCAGCGTTTGTTACAGAGAGACTCTCTTATTTATATTTTTATAAAAGAGTCTAAATGGGAAAAAGTCTCAGATGAAAGCGAAACTTCTTAAGTCCAGACATAGTCTGGTTCGATATGAGCATTCTCCTCTGCTTCAGCTTGGTGAGCTCTCTCATACTGGTTGGTGATAAGATCCTGGTATTTTCTTCGTCTTGTTATGACATTGAGCTGGAAGGCATCGTGCCACTGACCAAGGTACTCTGCGTGGAGTCTTCGGGTTATAGGTCTGTATGTTGCAATAGCAGGTTCGACATGGTTGTATCCAAACTGTTTGAATAGTTCATGGGTATAGTAGTAGGTGATCCATTCTAAACCCATGAGGAGGACAAGCGCCTTGTCGTTCATCATGAAGGTCATCTTCTTGATGGGGTACCAGGGAAGGATGTCCCATGTTTCATTATCATCCAGTATCGGGATTTCATGGAGAGCTTCCCTCATTCTTTGGTATTGAACAAAGGGAGATAGAGTATTTCCGGATAGGACTGGCGGTAGACGCTTGAGCTTGTCAAGCAGCCATATGTATAGGATCAAGGGAGAGCCCCTCTTACTCATGGTGGGAGAGCGATATGAGCTATTCAGACCCATGAGTGTTTCTGCCAGTATAATGCCAGAAGGATCTTTGTTTCCTTTCCGTAAGTGATGTGCCACCTCGATGATCCTTGAGGAAAGATCGCCGTTCGCTGGCCTGATGAAGTAGTGAGCAAGTAGGATAGACATCGTGATTATGGATGATCCTGCTTTTATCGGGACTTCTCCGCCCTTGATCTCTAGTTCAGCCCAAGCCGGAAAGTTGATGCTCATGCCAGAGATGATGGCATCAGAGGTTTTTTCAGAGTAGTCGTACTCTTTTTGTAGAAGTCTTCCGATAGACATCGAGTCTAGGAATGGCTTTAGATGTATGACATTCTTGTTATCTATCATGAGAATAGCCCGGAATTCTTCTATGGTGGGGCACATGATCTTGCTACCGAGTACGTAGGTTCTTTGATCAGGATTCCACCTTTGTTGCATTTCCATCATGAAGTTGGGGTTGACTTCGTACTTCAGAAACTTCAGGATAGGATGGAGACCGTAGTCTTCGAAGTACCACCGATTTTCACGAAAGTTCTTCGCCTAAGGGAGCAACTCGGCATCCGTCAACATGGACATCGTTGTTGACTGTGACAGTAGGAGAGAGAAGGTATTGCAAATATAACAACAAATACAAATGTGTATGCAAACAATATGACATATAGATAATCATCCCGTAAGGTTTAATACATATTTTCTTTCAAAAGAAAGAACTTCCGATGTTACATTTCAAAATTTCAGAGTTCTTTGGGGTTTGTCTACTTGACTATACTAGGCTTCTAAGTTTTTGGTCGTCTTGTGCAAAAAGGGTGAAACTTGGGGCTCCTCTTCAGGGGGAGCGAGTTCGACTACAGCGAGTGGAGGTAACATAACCTTCACTTTCTGCTTCTATTTGTTGGTGGTGGAATTCGTCCATGATCTGGTCGATGTAGTCTTTGCGATCCTTAGGGATTCCCATTTTGACGCAATCATTCCAAAGATCCAGATAGTCGGAAAAGTCATTGTTCTGGATTGGCCTATCTATGGCTACCATGCAGTCAAGGCAAGGGGGCATGCAGTCGTCCAGTATGAAGTAATACACTCGAGGCCCATTAGTATGATAATGGGTTGGTCGCTCATCAGATGGACCATCTTCTTAATACCATACCATGGAAGAAGCTCTCGAATGGGATCATCATCGTGGACAGGGAGCTCTGGTTTGATGTGCCTGAAGCGTCGATTCTGGAGGGAAGTACCCATCACGTTGCCAGGAAGTGGAGGAGGAATACGCTCCATCTTCTCTAAGAGCCAGATGTAGAGGATGATAGGAGCTCCCCTTTGGTTGAGAGAGTAGGAGTAGTATGACTCATTGAGACCCATCAGTGTCTCTGCCAGAATGATCCCAGTGGGATCCTTATTTCCACCTCTAAGATTATAGACCACTTCTAGGATCTTTGCGGATGGAGGGCGATTGCTTGAGGGAGCGAGGAGGAAGTGAGCTACCATAATGGACATGGTGAGTAGAGAAGCGTCGAAGCTTAGTGGAGGGATTTCTCCATTTTGGGTTGCCACTTTGACCCAGCGAGGAAAGTCCAAGTGATTTCTGGTGAGGATTTTCTTTGCCACGGTTTCCGTGTAACCCAGCTCATATTGGAGGAGTTGTCTGAGAGACATGGCTTCGGCCGAGGGTTTGAGCCTCAGGATGTTCTTGCTTCTGATCATCATGATGGCCTTGAATTCCTCAATTGTTGGGCAAATCTGGCGATCCCCTAGTATAAAGGCGCGGTGCACCGGATCCCATCTGCGTTGCATATCCATCATGAAGCCATGGTGGAGACGGTGATTAGTATAGTTGAGAGCGGTGTTGATCCCAAAGGAGTCATAGTACCACAGATACTCATTGAAGTGGTGAGTCCACATGCTGAGGTCCTCGTTGTCTAATAGGGCCATTCTGCAAACGCAATCAACTTATACAAACATGTCCAGTGATTTTGATGAAAGCAAACATGCATAGAGATGTTTTAGTATATCTATTATAAACGTATGCATGTATAATAAATAAACACGTACTGAGTTGACTTGTCGAGACCTTGCTGTTTGGGCACGTCCAAACAACGGTTGGATAGAGTAACCAGGTTTTGTGTGCTAAGGTTTTCTGTCGAGGTTTGAGTGGGAATCTCTCCCCACCATCGCTAAGATCGCATCCCGGAGGATGTATCAAAGCCGATAGAAGGGATCCACTCCGGGTTCCTAGTCTTTCCTCACGCAACATCTCTCGGTCACAGACCGGTATGATCGGTCTTCACGTAATTATAAGAGTACAGAATTCCGACCTAGTATTCCTTCACGTAAGTCTGGGTGATGTACCAATCCGAAGCAAGTATTAGGGTAAAACTTAAGTATATGATAAAACCTAAGTACCTGTTGGAGTGATGGACCCCATGAGGTGGACTATTGTGAGAGTGTAATGTTATAAATATCAATTTATAAATAGCCAGAACTTTGTCTATTTTATTCATTTTAAAATAACAAAGATCCCCCACAGAGTCGCCAAGAAAGTTGTAACATCGTTTTATCCCCCCGGTCTATGTCCCGTTTCATAGTTTATCACGTGTTTGTGAGACACGTGGCAATATGGAAGGACTACCGCGAGGCAGCTCGAGGTTCAATGATTTCAACCTTGATTTGCGTACCATGAATCTTTTAAAATGAAACATTTAATTTTTAAAAGATTTTGAGAATACCTGGAGCAGTAATAAATTAAATATGTAAAATAATTAATGTTATGTTCAAACATTAATAATCTAGGAGGCTGAATAACAATTTAACCTGGCCCAATTTAAATCAATTAAACATAATCAATTTAAAGATTATTCATTTGAAAATCAGAGTCGCCAAGAGATTTTATGAAAATCAATAAAATGATACGTGTACAAACGTATTTATACCAGAGTTTCTGAAAAAAATGGTTCGTTATCTGTTTACGCTCGGGAAAGGGCTTTCGCGCTATGTCCTCTGCGCCCGCCTAAGGACGGTTTTCAAAATCCTTCTAAAATAGACAAAGTCTGGCTTCTATAAATCTAATTATAACATTCCTTATCTTTAATTAGTAGTCCAAGGGTCCTAAATGAGGATAAACTTTAAATAATTGTACAAAATTATTTAAAGGATGTGTGTACCTGTTGCGTTGGGGTTCAGATTTAACAAAAACTGAAAATATCAGAAAAAAATGTTAAAGAGTATAACCAAACAAGACCTAGCAAAAGAAAATTGCTTTGGGAAACATCCCAGAGAATCTTGAGAGTTACTTTATGACCTTGAAAATACCATTTTTTAGAAAATGGGGGCTTGGTTCCAAAATAGTTTTGGATTTTTGAAAATTGGAACCAAACGGGCCTAAGAATTAAACCCTAGGTTCGAGTCCAATCTGGTCAATTTGGGCTTAGTAAGGTTGAAGAGATTCAATTTGAGTAAGGGTTCGGACTTAGGCCTAGGTCTATAACGGTCTTAGGCTAAATGGGGGTTTGATCCTAGGCTAGGGCTAGGGTTTGGCCTAGGCTAAGGTGAGGCTAGGCTTAATTGTTGGTCCTAGGTTAGGTGTCAAGGTCAATCCTAGGTCATGTGGCAAGGTTTGTCCTGGGTTAATTTGGTCTAGGCTAGTTTTGTCGGCCCTAAGACAACTCTCTCGGTCGGGTGGCACGGTCCTGGGCGGTTTCCTCGCTCGCGCGGTTCGGTCTTGGCCTGTTTTTCTCGGTCCGAAGGCAAAATTTCAGGGCCTGGTGTTCTTGTTTTGGTCCGAAACTTAAGAAGTTCATAACTTTTGATTGGGATGTCCAAATCACAATCCGTAAGCTGCAATAGGTTCATATGATCATGAAGAACAAAAGCCCTAACATAAATCACGATTTTGAAAATCATACGAGGATCAATTTTAAAACACCATTTCTAGATCAAATTTTGCGATCTTTTAAATTAGACCATTTCAAGGCCTGATTTTTATTCCATTAGCTTTGAAATGATGAATATAGTTGATCCATACCAAAACAAGAACATCATTAAAATGGTTTTTGAAGATTAAATCAAAATCTAACTTTTTTCAAAAACCAAATTTGATCAAACATGATCAAAATGGTGAAACAGTTACTTGGAATTCATCCCTACATGTTAAGAATCATGTATAGCTACTAATTGAATCAACAAATCCAACTTAAAAGCAAGAACATGAAATTTCAAAAATCCAGATTTTTAATCTTTTTTTCCAAAATTTCAATTTGATCAAACATGATCAAAACATGATTACAGTTACTTATAAATCATCTAATCATGTATACAAACATGTAATACAACTAATTGAACCAACAAAATCAGATTAAAAGCAAGAACACAAAGTTTTGAAATTCAAATTTTCAAGCTTTTTTCTCAAATTTCAATTTTGATCAAACATGAACAAAACTTAATTACAGTTGTTTGGAAATGATTCAAACATGTTTATAAACATATATAACAACAATCTGGATCAACAAATCCAAGTTTAAACCAAGAACACAACATTTCAAAAAATCAAATTTTCAAACTGATTTTTGCAAAATTATGTTCTAGGTTGATTTGATCGGTTTTTTTCAACATAAAGCTTACACATGATATATATATATAATGATTCTGTACAAAGAAATCATACAATCAAGCATAAGAACACGACCAAAGTGATCAAACAAGAAATTTTAAAGAAATTCAAAATTTTCAATTACAAATCAATATTCAAAGCTTCTGGAATCATACCAACAACTGGAAAACATTCTTGGGAGTTGCTGGAAGTGATCTAGAAGCCTGAATCGAAGCTTGGCTCGCTGGAGAAAGTTTTGAAAAAAACTATTCTTCGCCGGATTCTGCAGGTCTTCAATCGGATTGAATTGATGTGTAATTCCTGGTTATTGTTTGATGGATTGGTAGTAGAGAGGTAGGGGAGTATTTATAGTGCTCGAAGGTCGGCTGTAGAAAACCAATTTGAGTTTTCTTTGATCGTTGGCGTTCTTATCCCTAATTTGTGGCAGCCTTATCCCGGTGAAGATAAGGCTTCTAGATAAGGGGGAAACGTAGGCGCTGACGAGGGGATCACGTGGGCTAAAAAATCAACGGATTTGATCGCCTGTAGCCGAAGTTAGAGCTTCTGGAAGAAACTCGCCGGCGAGGTCGCGATTCCGGCGACCCCTGCGTACCAGCGAAGAAGACGGCTAAAACGACGTCGTTTCTCCTGACGCCGTCAGCGTTCCGTCCACGGTCGGCTGTCTTGACTAACGGGGTTAGTCCATCCCGTTAGTTGATCCGGTGCGGGCGCGCGCACGTGGTTCTACTACAGCTGGATTTTTGGCGCGCTCTGGGCTGTCGGATGAGATCTGGGCGCTCATCTGATGGTCCAGGATCCTGCTGCAAAGTTTAAACATAAAATAAGCCACACAGGATTATGCAATTTTAATTTTATTTAAAAGGTTATTAAAATTCGAATTTAATTCCTTTTAAATCCATTTTTCGCCAAAAAATTCACAAAAAATATTTCTAGAATCATAATAACAATTATGATCATATTTAATTTTTTTCGGAATTTTTGGGAATTGTGGGGTATTTTATTTAATTGGTTTAAGTCATGAATTAAACATAAATCATGAATAAATCCTAATTAAATATTTTTAACCCCTTCCCTAGTCTAATTTGGGCAAAATATATACAAATACTTTATCCTCAAATTATTTTTGGAATTTTGGAAAGTTTCCTTAATTAAGGTTTAATTATCACAATAATTAATCCTTAATTAGATTTTAATTCCTTCTTTCAAGTTATTTTGAATATAAAAATCCAAAATATTATTTTAATATTATTAAACATAATAATATTATTTTACAAATTGGGTAAGTCAAATTTTCATGCTTACACAACTCTATGAAGGCAATGAGCAAACCAAAGAAAACAAGATTACGGTTGCTACCCATCAGTTCGACAACTTTAAGATGCATTCTGGAGAGACGATGTCTGTGTTTGATGCAAGATTCAGCAAAATCGTCACCACTCTGTCTATTCTGAGTAAGACTTACAGAAACAAAGAGATTGCTATAAAGGTCATGCGAGCTTTGCCCAGGGAATGGGACATCAAGACTATGGCTATGAGGGAGTCCAAAGATCTTAATAAGATTGAGCTCTTTGACTTGTTTGTCGATCTGAAGGCCAATGAGTTCTAGTCGAACTCTAGGAATGAAGAGGAGCACCCCACATCCACCATCATAAACAAGGATTTGGTGACTACTTAGGAGCCACCAGTTGCCACTAAAGTAAAGACGGCTGCCCAACAGCTCAGCAACGATGCGATGGTTCTCTTCGTGAAGAAATTCAGCAAATTCATGAATAAGAGCAATTCTAATCAAACTCTTCAAACAATAACAATGATGATAAGACTAACGATAAGGCTAACGTGAAGTGTTTTAATTGTGGCAACCTAAGTGATTACAAATTAGAGTGCATGAAGTTAAAACGTGATGAGAAAAAGAAAGACAATGAGAAAGAGATGAAGGCTCTCATGGCAGCTGACAGTAAGGCTAAGTGGATCCAAAGAGACTCAGATGACTCATCATTTAGTTATAGTGATGATGAAGATGTTTCTTGCTTTATGGCCAGAGAAGAGGAAGACTTTGAGGAATTCGAGGTATTTGATTTCTTTTTAGAAGAGTTTACACGAGATGACATAGTTATTACACTCAATGACATGGTCATGGAGTACAAAAAGCTATCTGACTCTCAAAATGAAATAAGGTCAAAATATAAAATCGATAAACCTATTTTATCTCAAACTACTGAACCAAAAGTTTTCGAAAACAACATGGTCGAGATCTTATCTAAAAATGAGAAACTTAAAGAAAAGGTTCAAACAATGTTTTCTGAAAACCAACGTTGAACTTATTATCAGTTCTTGGACAAGGTCTGCATAAATGAAATAACACAATGAGTTTTATGGATATTCGTAGATAAAACTCCTACGTCACTCCTTCTTCTGTTCTAGAAAGTTTTTCACTATAAGTCTTAGATTCGTATAAATACTACACAAACCTAGTCAGACACACATGACTTAACAGATGCCTGTTTCTGAACTCCTAGCTAACACTCTGTTGAACAGACAACCTCTGTTCAACTTATAGTACTGATAATAATCTCAGGAATAAAAGTAAACAATAGATTTTCTTATCTTAGTGAATTACATAATTATCACAGAGAAAGTAAACACAAAATTTAGCAATTCGTGAATTAGTGTATTTTAGAGAATGACTGAGAGAACCAAGAGATTCACCATTGAACTATGATCGCCTTTTATAATAAAGTCATAGCAATGGTCAACTCCTCCTCTTGGATACGTGTCAGCTATCCGTTGGACGTATGCTAGGTGTACGAGATCATACAAGAGAATATATTTGTTGGATCGTTGCGTACCGAATTGTACTGCAGAATATTCGCTAGATCGTGGTGTTTTTGAAGGTACAACGTGGGCTAGTGGAATATTATCATACCTTTTAGTTAAGCAGTTATAGCGTGATAAGCTGACTTAGCAGACGGTTGATGGTGAGAACATATGATCGCTATGTTGATGAGCTGAGTAGATAAGTAGACGCTTTTTCAGATGGTTGTTGAAGTAAGGTGTTTGCTTGTGCTTCTTCACACCAGAACGTCTAATGAAGCAGGATGTCTGCTCGCGCACTTCTTCAGACTAACACATATGTAGAAGTTAGACATCTTCTCACGCACTTCTTCAGACTAACACGTCTTTAGAAATTAGACGCCTGCTCGCGCACGTCTTCAGACTAACACATCTGTAGAAGTTAGACGTCTACTCGCGCACTTCTTTAGACAAACATGTCTGTAGAAGTTAGACATCCGCTCGCGCACTTATTTAGAATAACACGTCTATAGAAGTTAGAAGTCTGCTCACGCACATCTTTAGGATAACACGTCTATAGAAGTTAGACGTCTGCTCGCGCACTTCTTCAGACTAACACTTCTGTAGAAGCTAGACGTTTGCTCATGCACATCTTCAGACTAACACGTTTGTAAAAGTTAGACGTCTATAGAAACTAGATGTTTGATCGCGCATCTTGAGCTGTACCTGTGCAAAGACAATTTGATAAATTAGTTTTATTCACAAACACATCATTAAAACTATTTTGTATTAAACTTAATTCACCTAAGTTCATTTTAGTGAATTAAAACATTTTCATTAATTAATTATTTCTCTTTAATTAATTTCCTTTTTCTTTATATAATTTAATCTAACAACATTCATCCCAATTTTTTTTTGCCTTAACCCATAATTAATTTGATTAATTAACACAATAATTAATTCAAATTAAGTGTTTTAAATAGGTTTTTGCCTTTTTGGTCATGGGGTCAATTATTTTGATCTTATTTAATTAAAAATAATTATCTTGTCCAATTTACAAAGTGCCCCTCTCTAGTCGAATTTGAATACAACAAACTAATTTTTCGAAAACGCTGATTTGAATATAACATCTAACACTAGGTTATCTTGTTCAATTTATAATGAGGAAGTTAGGAAAGATGGAACATGTAGCGTGTTGTTGTTGGAGTGACCTATTGATGTTGTGTGTAGTAGTTGTTGAGGTGCTTCCTAGAATTAACAAGGATGATTCTTGAAAAACTTGTTTTTACCAAACTTGACAAAGCATCTGTAAAATCCATGAGGTGAGGTTAATCATAGGTATTGAAACATCAATTCTTATCTAGAATTAATATCAACAGATGATTCATGTTTTAGTCATGTATAAATGGATAAAGAGTTAACATTTATGAGACATGCAGGGAATATGAAAGTTTTAGTAACGTTTCACGTGGATTACTAACATGTAACCTTTTCGGGGTGATCAAAACATATGATCATGGTATCATCAATTTTTATAGCAGAAGTTAACAAACTTTCCATGAAGATCACTCATAGGTGAGTTTGAAAATGATAATGTATAAATGATCATGGTGCTATCAACATATAGACTTTAGTATCGGGAAAATGGAACATAACATTATTGGGGTACCGATCGTGAGATATGATTTTGAACGGAACCTGAACTTAACAGTATTAGAGAACATGAACTTCATTGGGGTACCTATCGTGAGAAATGATTTTGAATAGAACTTTGTGAGATTACCTATCCGAATATAGGATTTGAACATGATTATATACAAATAATCGTTGTGCTTATCGATAAACAAGGCTTAAATACCTATCAAGAGATAGAGTTTGGAATATCTATTCAAATGATAGGGTTTATGTCGGAGTACCTACCAAGAGATAGGGTTTTCTTAAGTGTGCAATCATGATATGGGGTTTTGGTTACTTTTCGAGTGATAGTTCATTGTTCGAGTACCTATCGAGTGATATGGTTTGGGGTTTGGACAAGATCATGTACGAATGATCGTTGTGCTTGTTAACAAATAAGGTATACTACTTATCAAAAGAGATGGGATTTTAAGATACATGTTCAAATGACAGGGTTTGATTACATATCGAGTGATAGAGTTTGATTGGGATCATGTACGAATGATCTCTTTGCTTATTAATAAACAAGGCTTAATACTTTTGCGACTTGGGAGATGTACCTATTGAAAAATAGGGTTTGCTTGAGAACCTATGTGAGTGATAGGGATTAGATTACCTATTCGAGCAATAGAGTTTTTGTTAGGACCGGGATCGCCGAAGGAGACTGGGGTCTCGCAAGGGTGAACGCTTACACACACGTCGGTTGATAATAACCATGTTAGAGGTTATTATTGGTCTCAATACTACGCAAGTTGTCACAAACTCTTGAACCAAGTTCAAGTGCGGAACTGTAAGTTTCAACTTGAAGCAACACAAGCACAGTTTAGATAGCTACAAGAGGACACAAAGTAAAAGAGAAACACAACACAGGATTTATGGATGTTTGGAGATAAAGCTCCTACGTCACCTCTTCTTCTTAAACTTTGAGAAGAATATTCACTCAGAATATTCAAACAGTTTACAGTACGTACGTCGAACACCCGAGGCTTATTTACTGCTCGTTTTCGACTTCTTACTACGCTCACTCTGTTGAACAGAAACATATTCTGTCAACTTACAAAACTCACTACTCACACAGAATAGATGAACTTGTAATACACTTAAATTCTAACACACACTAATTTGAACGCTTAAGCAATATGTGAACATGAGAAAAGATGGTTCAAAGGTTCTATTAAAGTTCTTAGTTCAAAAAGGTTTCAAGGTTGTAAGGTTGTTTATCCGGTTGAGCCGAGTTTTGTTAAATAGGAATATGACAACGATCATATTCTTCTTCTTCAACGGATATATTTCTTTGATAGTATATCGTTTCTTGGATCTAATTCGTTGAGTACCGTTGTAGTACATTCTTGGGATATCCGTTGATCTTGTAGATTAATTGAGTTAATGATTTCTGAGGAGCAGATCATCATGCAGATTTGTCTTCTAATGATTTGGCTATCTAGAATAGTGTGACAAATATCTGCTCCAAGTAGACTGTATTGGACTTATACCGAAATAGTAGTCTGATCTTCCTTTAGCAGACTTCTGCTTCCCAAAATATTTTATCAGACTTGTATTAAAATGGAAATAGTACAATCTAATCATGTGAAGGCTCCCTCTTATAATTACCAAAAATGTTCTGTGTTGCACTAAAAGGGAAATTGTCGGCTCCTCTCAGTATAAATCTGTCTTAGCATAAAACCAGTTCTCCCTCTTGGATCTGACCGGTTAAACTACAAATCATATTACCGATTTACTCTTTTTGTAAATAACTGGCCAAGTTACCGTTGCATAGATAATACTGATTCTACTTCCTAGGGTAGAAACCGGTTAAATAATCGATTATGTGTCTTGTATAAGAAACGAAGATTTTACCGAATAAATTACCGGTCAAACTATCGGTTCGCCGTCTTTATAAAACAAAAGATATAAAACCGGTCATACTACATGTCGGTTTACCTATTCTGCTTCATAGCATATAACCGATAAGTTTATCAGTCAGTTGATTGAGCGGTAAAACCAATTTCTCACTACCGAATTGATTTGCACCGTCTTTATGAAACTAAAGATATTACCGGTCACACTACTAGTTGGTTTACCGATTCTGCTTCATGATACATAACTAATAAGTTTACTAATCATGTTGCTGAGCGGTAAATCCGTTTTTCACTAACGGTTTTGTTTCTTGTATAAATAGCTGAATGTAAAGCCGATCAGATAAGACTGATTTGTGTCGTCTTTATAATATCGGTCAACCGGGCTGAGCGGTAAAACCTATTTTCATTTCCAAATCGAACATATAATCGGTTGCTCTTCTTTAGTAGATAGCTTAATATAATGCCAATTTGTAAAACTGAAGGAGTAAAAACCGAAGGAATAAACTACCGGTTGCGGTTTTACCGATTTCTGCATTTCCTGTTTTAATATAAACCGAACTTCTTGGCTTTCCGATTTCTTTTTATCCTGCACAAATGATGAATTTGGTTAAGTTCTTTAAATAATTAATTACTCACTAATTATTTATCTAATTTATCTAACAATTTTGTTTGAGGATCTATCGATGGATAGGGATTGATTTACCTGTTTGGATGACAGGATTTGGAATACCTATTCGAACGATAGGGTTTTGATTACTTATTTGAATGGTAGGGTTTTGGTGATTGTCTCATGTATAAATGATCTATTGGCTTGTCTATTGACTTCAATTAGGGTTTTAAAAGGAATTGTATAAAAGCGATTTACCACACCTATCAACATATACAGTTTCTAATGGAATCGTGTTTGAACGATTTCTCGCACCTATAAATATATAGGGTTTGGAAGACCTAACTACAATTAGGGTTTTTAGCGAAATCGTATAAAAACAATCTATTATACCTACCAACATATAGGGTTTTAAAGACATAACTACAATTAGGGTTTAGATGGGATTGTGTATGAACAATCTTACGTACCTATCAACAGATAGGGTTTGGAAGACCTAACTATGATTAAGGTTTAAACGGGATGTGTACAAACTATCTCATGTACCTATCAACATATAGGATTTGGGATACTCGATTTTGCTTATTTTTCTTTTGCAGTATCTGTCGTGGCTAAATGCCTTTTAAGGGAATATTTTAACAGAATATTCTCTAGCTTTATTTATGGAAAAATGACTCATGTTTTTGGATAAAGAAATATTTTTTTTGTTTCCCCACTTTTATCCTTATTTATCTCTTTTGTTTCGAGATTAGAATGAACCTTGATCCTTTTAAATGAATCATGACGTTTTTAGATTCGAAACGTATTCAGAGCTAGGCTTTGGGTATCTTTTCCGTCTTTGTGATGCTTTCTCATTCATCAAGGCATAAGATTTATTTCCCCCATTTTTTGAGATATTAGCTATAAATTCGATCTCGTGTATAAATGATTAAATATGATCATAACGCTCGAGGAAGGCAGTCAACATCCTAACATTTTGATAAAAGAGTTCTACTTATTTTTTGTTGATTGGCCCTGAACCAAATTTTTTGAAAGTTCGTCTCATTGTAAAAACATTTGGGAGAGGCTTTCAATTTTCTACTTTGGGTTTTTATATGTCATTTTCTCTTTTATTGGTTGGGTCGCGGGTGTATCCGGTAGAATCGGTACATCCATGACTTTTCTATATACAATCAAGATTCATATCTTGGTTAAAAAACAAATGGTGATTTTAATACCTCAACTACGTAAGCCTTTTCTTTTTTTCATTCCCAAGGTGTATTTAGTAGAATCAATATATTATGCTATTACCGTAGCAATCAAGACTAGAGTCTGAATGATCACAAATGATTATTTCAATACCTCAACCAACATAGGAACATTTTTCAATATTTTAGAGATTTTTGGAGTTTATTCCGATTCTCTTTTTGACATTTACATGTTTTGTTTTTTCTTCCCAAAGTATGAGTTTCAAGCATCTACTTCTTTAACAAAAGTAGCGATGATGTATCCTTTCTCAATTTGGGGCTTTGGCCACGCGTTTATGGGATTTATTCAGGTTCTTTTTCTTAAAAAGCCTTCGTTGAGGGGTTTCTTTAAGGATAATCGTCTACAAACGAAAAAAAAGCTTATGGTCGATATCTCTTGAATCGGGTTTATTGTGATATCCTCATTTTATTTTTGTTTCTTTGCCCCTACTTATTTCTTAAAATCCAAAACATCGGTTCTTAATGAGATCGAGGTTTTCTTCCTTTTTCAAAAGATTTCTTTGTCTAGAGGAAGGAACTAGGGGTTTTATTTATATATTTAAGACCGGGCCCACAAACATGCGGGTTGCCTACGTATCTTCTCGGTTTATTTTTCTACAAGAGAAGAATCATGTCTCCGTAGTTTGGACCTATAAGTCATTTGTCCAGGTTGTAAGTTATACAAAACTTGGGATTGGATTCAGTTGAGATAAGATTCTTTTGAGGTCGATCATTAAACCATTCTACAAATGCTTGATATTATACAAAATATCTTTTAAGTGCATCGAGATTGTTTGGCGTAATAAACTCTTCACCTTCTAGATTAGATGGGCGAACAACTCCTCTAGGAGGATTTTCTTAAGTAGAAAGGGTTCTTCCCATTGGAGTCAAAACTTGCCACTAGTGTCTAGGAGTTCCCGTGTTCATTTGAGAACTAAATCACCATGTTTGAGGTTTACAAGTTTTACCTTTCTATTGCAGGTATATGACATGCATTTTTGGTAGGCTTGGATTTTGCATAAAGCGTTTAACATCTTGTCATTCATTAATGTTAGTTGGTCATATCTAGATTGGAGCTAGTCTTCTTCTATGACGTGGCTGCTTAAGAGTACTATTAGAGTTGAAATCTCTATTTCAATGGGTTGTACAACGTCTATGCCGTAAACTAAACAATATAGAGTTTCGTCCGTTGATGTTCGAGCGGTTGTACGATATCCTCATACGGAGTATGAAAGATTCTCATGCTATCCCTTATACGTGTTGGCCATCTTTTAGAGGATTCTAATAACGTTTTTGTTTTCCGCTTCGACCGTACCACTGGTTTGGGGTCTATAGGGCGAAAATTTGTGGTGCTCGATCTTGAATTCGTCGAGAAATTTCAACACAATTTCGTGGAAGTATCGACCATTGTTCGAAATTAGGAAGTGATGAACTTCATATCTAGCGATGATGCTAGTTTAGTTGACCTTTTCCACTTGAGATGATTTCAAGACAATGTAAGAGGCTGCTTCAACCCATTTGGTGAAGTAATCTATAGCAAAGAGTATGAAATCGTGTCCGTTTGACGCATGGGGATAAATTTTCCCAATTATGTGGATGCCCCATGTGGTAAAGAGCTAGGGGGATGTCATGTTGTAGAAGAGCGAGGTCGATGTATGCTTTAGATTAACATAGATTTGGCACTAATGACAGCTCCTTACATAACTCACACATTCTTGTTCGTGATTTTGCTAATAATATCCTATATAGAGTATTTTCTTGGCTAAAGTCATTTCATTCATTTGTGGACCACATGTCTCTACATGCACTTCTTCCATAATCTTCTAGGACTTAGGATTGTCTATGTAGAGAATTTTTTTACCATTGAAAGATCGATGGTAAAGCCTATTGGAAATCCAAGCTTAGTTGGTGGAATACTAGCGCAACACCCATTGTTCCTTAGCTCGGAAATGAGAAGGTTATTCTCCACACTCAATGTATTTCTAGAGAGTATCATACCAGAGTTTATCAACATTCTTACAAGAAGTGACCGCCCCTGATTCAAAAGTAGATCGTTGCTTTTATCGGATTTTTAGAGGTTTGACTTTGATTCCTTCAGGAATTTGAGTCATGGCTACTAAAGTAGCCATAGTATCCGCGGAGCGATTTTGGCTTCTTAGAGCATGAACAAATGATACTTGATCGAATTTTCTCATAATTTTGGTTAAGTTTGCGTGGTAGGGTTTCACGTTTTCCCCTTTCACTTACCACGTACCATTGACCTGGGATATAACCTAGTTAGAGTTTCCAACAATGTCTAGTTTGGTTACTCTTTTTTCATATGTCAATTTAAGACCCAATAGGCATGCCTTGTATTCAACCCCGTTATTAGTGATGGGATAGTTGAGTTTTATGGATATTGGGTTGTACATCCCTTTTGGGTCTACTAACAAAATCCTAATTATGTAACCTCTCTTTCAAAAAGCTCCATAAAATGTTAATTTCCATGTGTCTAATATTATACTCATAAGTCCTCGTGAGAGAATTCGAGTTCGTCTTCTGACTCAACAATGATGGGTCGATCAGCAAGGAAATTTTTAACAATGCTTCCGTTGACACAATTTTGTACCCTATAGGCAATGTCATATTTGGATTATATCATTATCCATTTGGCTTGCCTTTGTGTTAAAAGAGTTCGTTGGATTAAGAAATGGATCGGGTCTAGTCTTGATACCAAAATGATGGAGTGGGCTTGCATGTAGTGTCTCAACCTTTTGGTGACCCATGCTAAGGCCCAACATATTTTCTCACATGGAGTGTAATTAAGTTCCCACTCAGTCATCCGTTTATTAATATAGTACACAGCCATTTGGAGTTTATCCTCGTTTTCTTGAGCCAACAGGCGTTCCATGGTTATGTTTGTTATAGTAAGATATATAATTTCAGTTTAGGGAGGCATGAGTATGGGAGAGGATTTTAAATAATCCTTGATTCTTTCAAAGGTTAGTTGACAATCTTCATCCCATATGAATTTTTTTATCTTTCTTCAGCAACTTAAATAGAAGATCGCATGTCATAGTAAGCTTACTGAAGAATCGACTAATGAATTGGATTTTACCCAAAAATCTGTGGATCTCTCTTTTGTTTCGAGGGATTAGCATAGACGTGATTGCTTCAATCTTAGAGGGATTAGATTTGATTCCCCTCTATATGATTAAGAAGACTATCATTTTACCAGTTGTGACATTGAAGGTATAATTCTTCAGGTTGAGTCGTAGATGATATTTCATAATTCCTTGCAGGAATTTTCCGAGGTTTAGGACATGTCCTTCAGGATCCTTTGATTTGACAAATTTTTCATCAACATATATTTTCACTTCCTTATGGATCATTCCATGAAGGATCATAGTGACTGCCCTTTGATAGGTGACTCACGTTCTTAAGACCAAAAGGTATGACCTTATAACAGAAAGTTCCTACTTCTATTATAATTATGGTCTTTTCCTTGTCTTAAAGGGCGGTCATGATTTGGTTGTATCCCGAGAATCTGTCCATAAATGATAACAATTCATTACCGGCGACATGATCGACTAGTATGTCGATATGTGGTAGTGGGAAATGATCTTTAGGACTAGCCTTGTTTAGATCCGATTATCTACACACATGTAATCTACCGTCTTTCTTCAGGACATGGACTACATGACAATCTAGCTAGATATTCCACTACCTCGATAAATCCAACTTCGAGTTACTTTCGGACTTCTTCTCAGATTTTATTCATGACTTCTTCTTTCATCCGTCTGAGCTTTTGATTGACATTATTAGAGTCATGATATAGAGGAATATGATGTCGTGTGATTTTTGGATCAATGCCTGGCATATCTTTGTTTGATCAGGAAAATACGTCTTTGTTGGCTTGCAGCAGCTCAACAATCTTCAAACGTTCTTGAAGGTTTAAACTTTGGCCAATCAATACGATATGAGGATTGTCAGTCGTTTTTAAGTTGATTTCAATTGTCTTTTTCGCGGCGGAGACAATCTCATCCTCGGTTTCTAAGAAGTGTTTGGTTTCGAAATTTAAGTTAGAGTAAAAGGAAATATCGTTTTTACTTAAAGATTCGAAATCTACTTCTTGTATTACATCGAGAGATTTATTACATGTAAGAGAAGATGATCCAACAAGATCATTATTGTTAGGTTTCTTATAATATACAATATTTAACATCTCTCTATGCATGAGAGGAGAAGGAGTTCTACTTTCATCGATCATAGTATTGATGGATAAAAGGGGATTGGTTTCTAGAGAACCGAGATATCAGGATTCTTGAGTTGGAGTAGTTTCCGTAAGAATCCGAGCCAAGTTGTGGATGGAGTCGCACAAATAGTCCTATATTTTCCTAATCACGTAAATAGAAAGGTTAGGATTATAAGGACAATCTGAAAAGATTTCGAGATCTGGAAAATATCTCTATAAATCTGGGTTGGTAAAAGGTTCGGGAAAGTTAAAGCACAGGGATGAACTGTCCCTCGCGGATGAACTGTCCATTCAAGGTTGGTGGAACAACTATGTGTCGTTTGGATATCCTTTACTTGAGGATTTATTTGAATCCTATAGGGATGTATCCTAGACCGTGTCAATCCATGTTACAACATGGTTGTGGGAATGATGTCATGCCTTTAGCGTTTAGGCCCAAACCCATGGAAGAGAAAAATCTCATTTGGCGCATCATTTGGATTGGGAAGAATCTAAACATACTAAAGTTAGAATGTTTGGATGAGTCTTTACCTTCTAAGAGGATTGGACATATCTCGAACCTGCATAGTTCAACCTCGGGGGTTTCATTATGGGTAGACCTTATGACTGTGGTGGTGTCCATTGCGCTGTTGACTATGATGACCTAGAAATTGGCGATGAACCTAAGAATTTGGTATAGGGTAGAGGCTAAAACCTTGGCTTGATAAAGCCACGATATTCTTAAGATCAAGTTATAGGAAGGTTGCATGTTGATGACACAAAATTCAAACTAGAAGGGGATGTTGACCACTCGAATGGTGCACTTGAATCAACCTATTATCTTGCGGTGAGAGTTGTCGAATCCTCTGACACATAGGTCGGATGGTATGATATTGTCTCGTGAAATAACTATCTTCTCAAGAGTTCTCTAAGTACATATGTTGAGTGAGGATCCATTGTTCATCGAGACCATTGGAATAGTCTTTTCCATCATTTGCACAGAAATATAGAGGGCTTGGTCATGATTTGTTTCGACTGATGCAACATACTTGTCTTTGAAGCCAATCATGTTGTGCCGCGAACTATCAGATATGATCCCTACTTAATCTTTAGGGGTGGTGTTGGCAGAGACATTAGTTTTGATTAAATTATTAAGAACTACTTTCATGTACTCAATAGAGTACATCATGATTTCTCAATTGGAAATGTTAACATTTGTCATTTTTAGTTGATTGAGGAGGCGGGTTAAGATCTTTAGGCTCATTCTCCCTTCTGGTTCTTATAGGAAACTTAGTGGTGGATGGAATATTGGTCGGTGTGGTTTTCATGAAACTGGGTTGAAAATTCGTTCTACCACGTATTATCGCGATACCAATCGGGCCATAAATGTGGGCAGTCGTATTTAACTTCTCTTTGGGCCATGGATTTATCATGTTGATCTTTGGTTCAGTGTTATGGATTATGTCCAATAACATATTGTTGTCAAAAAATGCTTCGTCGGTGGAGAGTATATTGAATTTATGATCCGGTAGTGGATTCTTTGCTATTTCTGGCTTGGTGATCACGTTTTGATTGATCAAGTTCTGGAACAAGTATTTAAGGGCGTTGTAACTCTCAATAGTGAGAACCTTTGCTTGTTTATAGTCACACCAAGCGTTTTTGTACTTTCCCAAGAATGGTCTATTTTTTATTAGGGAAAGTGGTTTGATGAGATTTTTTCCTTGGAGAATCTTTATCATTTGACTTAAAGGCATATATAGGTCCTCAAAGACTCTAAAGAGTTTATGTTCCTTTGGAGGTGTGACATTAATAAGAGTAGTTGTATCTACTTTGGGTAGTGGAGGCTTACTTGGCTCGCCTTTTGAGGCGATTGCTTCTGCAATGAAGCAATTACTTGGTATACTTGCGTTTTTCCTTTCTCGGGAAACGACTTGAAGGTGGGGTAGCTTTGACTACTTTTCACACTTTTCTTCCTTCTCAATAACGTCATTGAGGTTAATGCCAGTTTTTAGCAATTTCTTCATTGTTTGAAAATTTTTGATGGCGAATCTAATAGAATATCATCCATTAATGTTTTTCAAGATAATGTCGATTTGACGTTGTTCTCTCAAGAGGGAATTGATTTCCTCGACGACAGTTTTCCATCGTTTGATAAAGATGGAGAATTTCTCATTTTCCCCCTGTTCGATCTTCTTCAACCCCTAGTCTAGTCGTTGGAGATTGAGATGCATTGAGAAGCATTCTATGATTGCTGCACCCAGTTCTTCTGTGCTCTATAGATATACTATCTTTTGTTGGTTATACTAGAGTAGAGCATCATCATCAAGATACTAAGGGAATATGTGCAAAACATTTGACTATCCAATTTGCAATGGGGTCATTGTAGAAGCGTACATTTTGAAAAAGACATATGAATCTCTTTTTCCTATATACTTAGAGAGAGATGGAAGTTTGACACTTATTGGAATAATTGTTCGTTCAGCAACTTTTAAAGTGTCCTTCCAATCATGGTATTCTTCAGTGTTTTTCCCTTAGTTAACTTGTGTATCTGGGTTTGCATCTCTACTTACATGGCTTGGACTTGAGCCATTTAGCGTTCATATTCCGTTTACAATGGTTGATCAGCCTCTAGAACTTGTCTTCCTATAAACCTTGGGGGTTGATTACTTCCTCATGTTGTGCCCGTGTAGTTTGGTCGATATCCACTTCAGAGTCTTTGTAGAGAGAGACTTCTTCTTGAGCTCTTTGAACAATGGTATAAGGGTTAATAGGAGTGAACATAACCGAGATTGCCTGGTTAGGAAAACGAGGAAAAAGAGGGTTGTTCTAGGATATAGACGGAATTTGTTGATTAGCTAAAGAAGTGGTGATCAACGTGACTTGCTCCATTACATGCTTTAGAGTTTCTTTCATTTCCCTGAATTCGACCGCTGAGACCGATTCAGGTATGGAGGGTTCTTTGGCCATCTTGTGGCGTATAAAACGTCTAGTTTTTTATCTCTCTTTCTTGGGGCCGTGTTGGCTTGTCATAGTTGTGGACTGTTGCGAAGAGAAAGATGTGACGATTTATAGATATAATAAAGTACAAATGCAATGCATATAAAATGAATCTTATAGAATGAGCATCTCTTTTTGTGATTCGATTAAAAAACATAGAGTTGAATATAAACATACTCGCAAAGTTTGTTACAAACAGGACTCTCTTATTGATATTTTATAGAGAGAGTCTAAAATAGAAAATGTTTGGGATTACAGACTAGTAGTTCTACTATAGCCTATTCTTGCACTAGAAACTTCTTCCTCTTCATCTTTCTTGGACCTCTCGTATTCTTCTAGAATGATGGTGATGTAATTCTTTCGCTCTTTTAGGATACCTATTTGAGAAGCATTGTGCCATTTCTCGAGTTACCTCGTATAGGCCTTGCGATCGGTTGGCATATCTATAGCGATGGAGTTTCTTATATGAGGGGCATAAAATCATGATCGAACTATTTGTAGAGGTCGTGAGTGTATTAGAACGTGGTATATTCTAGGCCCAATAGCATAATCATGGGTATGTTGTCCATCATATATGTCATTCTCTTAATGGGGTACCATGGGAGCAAATCCCTGACTTAATCATCACTTTCTACGAGTGGTCCGGGTCAAGCTTTCTTCATCCTTCGATATTGAAGAGAGGGAGATAATATGTCTCTAGGACATACTGGGGTAGGCGCCCAAACTTATTAAGCAACCAAATCTAAAGGACTAGAGGTGAGTTTCTTTTGCTAACAGAAGAGGTTAAGAACGATTCGTTCAAACTCATTAGAGTTTCAGCCAAAATGATACCAGGGGTCTTTGTTTCCCCTTCGCATGTGGTATGTTGCTTCAAGGATATTAGAAGATTGCTTATCATCTGTTAGAGCCTTAAAGAAATGGGCTAGTAGGATTGTCATTATTATCAAGGAGGACTCTATTGTTAGGGGGACTTGTCCATTCCTGATTTCTATTTCCGTCCATTTTAGAAAGTCAATGATCTTGTTTTCGAGGATTATTTCGGATGTTGTTTTAGTATATTTGCATTCCTCTTACAAGAGCTTCCTCAGAGACATTGATTCTACACGTGGTTTGAGGTGCATAACATTTTTATTGTCTACCATTATGATAGCTCAAAATTCTTCTCTAGTTGGGCACATGGCCTTTTCTCCCATATAATAAACTCGTCTTGTGTGGACATACCTTCTTTGCATTTACATCTTGAAGGTGCGGTTTATTTTGAAATTTGTAAACTTCATGATGGGTGTTAGTCCCTAAATCACATGGTTTCACTCATTTCGTGGAAGTTTTCAATCCATGGGATTAGCTCGACATTCGTCAGTATGGACATTGTTTGTGATTGGAAATTCAAAACATTTACAAACATGCGTCTATTTTGAATGTAGGAAGGGAACATGTTTTGAATGCTCATTTGGATTATACATGCATACACATAATACATATATAGTAGTCACATAAGGGTAGTAGTGACAATGTATTTGGGTTTTTTGGGCACGATAAACAACCGGTTTGGTGACAGTAACCATGTTTTTTGTTTTAAAGGTAGAATGGGTAAGAGAGTCTCATTCATCGATAGTAGAAGGGGTAAACCCCCGTCATAAACTAGGGAATATCAACTCAATTAGGAATTTACCCCAACCTCCACAATATTTACGTCATATCGGACGACTCGTCGCCAAAGGGTGGGTCGATACCGGTTACAAGTTGTCTTTCAACTTTGACAATCTTTGCACGTAAGTGTAGAAGTACCGATCCCAGTCGAGTACTTATTTACAAGAAGAGGGTGATGTACCCTTTACACGTAAAGGATAAAGACTTATAATAGGGGTAAAACCTATGCGTCTTTTAAGGTGTTGTACCTTGTAAGACAAGCCTATTATGTTTGAAAACGTGATACAAACGTTCTAAAAGCCAAGTTTATGTTTTTGAGTTAAACATTTTAATCCTCAGTAGAGTCGCTAGAAAAACGGTAACCCCCAAGAAATCCCACTGTAGCTTAACACACACTTGGTGGACACGTGGCAATACGGGGAACCCGGGGTGGTTCGAGGTTCGATGGTTTCAACATTGGGTTGCATGTCAGACATCTTTTAATATAAAACATTATTTTTTAAAAGATTTTGATATTACCTGACAACTTTTAAAATTAATTAAGTAAAAATAATTAATTATATTCAAATTTTAATTATTTAGGGATTTGCTATTATCAAATGACGATTTGATTTTTTATGAAATCCGATTTAAATTAATTAAACGTAATTAATTTAATGAAATATTATTTATTTTAGAAAAAGTAATAAAAAAGTGTAAGTGTACAAACGTATTTTGTACCAGAGTTTCGTTTCGTTCAAAGTTTAGTGATACTTGAGAAAAAAATTCACGCTTCATGCTTCTTTTTATCCGCAAGAAATGAATACACTACCTTATACAAATAATTGAATAAAGACTTCTAATAAGTAAGGTCTTCCTGCAAACATTTTTTCAATCTCAACTAGAATTTAGATTAAAAATTGTCACCAAATACTTTTTAACATTTTTTTTTTTTTGGGTCATATACTTAATCTTTGGATGTCTATTCACGTAAGAACATGTTTTAAAAAATAACTTAATTGGTTAGACGTAGGTTAAGAAATTTATTGATGATTTTTCACCTCCATTCCAATTCTATTCCAAATCTAAAAAATATTTCTATCTCAATCTTATATTTAAGGCCCTTAAGTAAATTATTTGGAAACACTTTTATCTCATATGCATGTTAGATCATGATGAGAATAAGAGTTAAATACTGTTTCAAAATTTTATTAATAGTTTCTTGTGTAGATTGAAATTCAATAAGAACAGAATAAACAGAATCCAAGTGTCTCATTCAAAAATAAACCATGGTTCAAAAAAATTAATAAAATAAACTCACTCAAAAACAGAATATTAGTTTTGTATTAAATTTTAAGCATCACATGAAATTTATCATGCACACAAAAAAGAAGAAGAAATTACTGAATGGAAAAAAAACGACATAATATACATAGACAGATATCAACATTTGATTTAAGATAGATGTTGTGAAGAAATGTACTAATCCCATATCATGACAATAGCTATGACTGTCACACCAAAAAGCACAGCTAAAAACTTGCAGAACGGAGTGTCAACTGAGCAAGGAGATTCAGGTTTGAATCCTTTCGCGATAAGATGATTGATCGCGACATACACGAAAACTCCGCAAGCAATGCCCATCGATATGGCGTAGGTCCAATCAGCCGCGTGCCCTTCAGTGGTTGCATCAATAGCAATCCCAATCCCAACTCCAATTGGGCTGGAAATGGCGAAAGCAAAAGAGTAGGCCACAGTCAACAAGAACGGCCTCTTGGGAATCATTTTCAACAATGCTATTCCCATTGCAATGGCGGCAAATATCTTGTGCAAAGATATTGTCCATAAGTTGCGCCATGCATCTGCCTTCGTATCTGCAATAAATGAATAAGCACTAAATTATATAAATTGATTCAAATTATATATGTCCTCTTGGAAATATTTTCAGACATCTCAATCGGAGTTTCTATGAAAATTTGTTACTAAATTTATTTGAAAACACATTTGTTTGGTCATATATCTCATCTTGTACTTTTGATTCAGGAAAGAAAACGGTTTGAAACATAAGTTAACTAGTTAGACGTGTGTTTGAAAAATTAATGATAGGTTTTCATCTCCACTGATTCATATCCGAATCTAGATAAAAGTTACACTAAGTAAATTTGGACTAAAATTTTGTTTATTTCATATCTCATTGTAATGAGAATTTGTTTCAAAATTTTATTAATAGTTTCTTGTGTAGATTCAGATTCAAATCCAGATGTTGGCACATAGAGTTTCTTTGACATACCAGACACTCCAACAGCAATACCCTCGAAGACAGAGTGAAAGCACAAAGCACTAATAAGAAGAATTGTGTCGCTAACCGACGTGGTCTTAACAAAACCCAAGCTATCATGATCCAACATTAACCCGACCTCCTTGGAAAGGTCACCACAAACCATAGAACTAATATCATTCTCTTCAACACTCACTCTACCCACCTCTTTCACGCTCTTTCTCGTAATCCACATCACTACACAATCCCCAAGCATGGTTAGAAGATACCCTGCGGACGCCAACATGAAGGAAAAAGGATAAGCCTTGTTGGTCAAGTCACCGAAGGTAGAGGTTGAATCGCTCAAGAAATGCATGAGGGATGTTCCCAAAAACACCCCTCCCGCGAATTGTGTACCAAGAAGGAGGAAAGATTCATCCCATCGAAAAAAATAGGGGGAGACGCCGCCAACAAAGGTGCTTACAAAGAGTATGAAGAGGCAGTACACTTTCACCAATATTAGCCCCCTTTGGTGTAGGTTAAGAGCCTTAGTACTGTTGTCTATGTCATCGTCTCCACTATCACCTCCATGGGCAGTTATCTTTGAGAGATATAAAGAGAGAATAATAGCCATCATCGCAAATGTTGACTTTATGATTGAAGCCATGAATGGAAGATCGAGTATGAATTGGTAAGGAACGGGGTATGTGCATTTTTAATTTATATGTTGTTACATAGAGTTGGTTTATAGATAAGATGGATGGTTGCATTCAATAATGAGTGGTTAATTATATTAAGTTGACTTAGATATTAATTTCCTTATTTATAATGTTATATATGTAGTACATATTTTGACTTTGAGAAGTTTGTACTGCCTATATAATAGAGAGGTGGGTAGCAGACATCATGCATTTCTTCACAATCAATGGAGGAAATAAACATCTAAGTAATAATCATGCTGACAAGTTATTTTCCAAATTTTTTATTTAGTTTATTTATTTATTGTTGGTCATTCTGTCCCCTTACACATTGTTTAATTCTGTCTCAATTAGGCATATTTTGGGGTAAGGGAGGATCATCAAATTACTTATTATAAATTATTATTATACTTGTCACTATAGCACGTCCCAAATATGTTTTGTATATTGCCCATAATGAATTTTGATGGAATTATTTTTCAATGTTATTATTACAAAAATTATTAGTACATATACTAGTCTACAAAATAGAAAATAAATAGAGAAGAAATTTATAAAAACACATGTTCTATACCATTACAAGCATTTTGTTATTATCGACTATAAAAAGAATTTGTTCTTGGAAAACAGTTTAATAAAAGAAGATGGCAATAGATTCAAATTATATGAAATAAATTATTTTAGAATTACATTATGGTTAGATTCTCTCTAAGAAATTTTGTAATTTTTTTTATATAATATGATATATAGATCATTAATTATTTATATTAATTTGGTAGGTATTACTGATTAATTTTATATTAATTTTGTAGGTATTAATCATTAATTATTTATATTAATTTTGTAAGTATACCGTATTAGTTTATATTATTTATTAATTAATTTTTTTTATATGTAACTCTTAGTTGAATTGAATAAGTATTCATTTAGATTGATTTATCATTTTTTCTTCTTAAATTACTTTTATTACTATCTTCATTATTCATTTTCTAAAAAATCTAGTTGCCTTTCTTATCAATATTTAAAAAAATTATATATTTTTTTATTTTTTTAATTTTAAAATTTATTCATTTGTGTAAGTTTCTGTTTTGAAGTTTAATTCATTTGTTATATTGATTTTAAATAACATTCTAAAGTTCATTTTTTTAATATGAAGAAGCCTTTGTTGGTTGCTTGTTCTAATTTAGGAGAAAAAATTCTGAACTTTTTTCCATAATAAGTATTGTGGCTCTTAAATTTAGTTTATCCTCCATTTTATCTTAGAATTGATTGCTCTAGATGATTTCACCACAGTTTGTTTAATTTTAGTTTTAATATCATATATTTTATAGGTCATATTCTAGATTAATATTTATTTATTAGTTTTAATTATTTCTTTTAATGTAAGAAAATAGTCATGACTTAAACTCTTTTTTAAAATAAAAATTAAATATGTATCTTTTAATCTCTTCAAAACATTAATCACCACTTGATTTATCTTAGTGATTTATCTTAGTGATTTTTCTATTTGTATAGGATGACTTTTTTGGTTTAACCTACCTAAAATTTATACTCTCAATTGTGTGTAGGACATTCCAAAATCAAAATGTACCTCAACAAGATAAAAACATCTTCTAACCCTTTAAATCTTTATATATTCTTAAAAAAAAAGTTAGAATATATAATAATTTTAAGGGCTAAAAGATGAAAATCAAGAGTCTCAAGGTGTAATCACCAAAAATCAAAACTCCAATTAATAATATTAAAATAATTATTTTTAATTATTTTTAAATAAATAAGATCAAAATAATTGACCACGTGGCCAAAACTTATTTAAAACAATTAATTATTGTGTTACTTAATAAAATTAATTAGGGTTAAAACAAAAAAAAATTATTTGAGATAAATATTGTAACCATAATGTCTCAAAATAATTTTAGAAAAATTAAAAGACAATAATTTTGATAAATTTTTGTATCCATTTCATCTAAAGAGAATTATCTATTTAAATCCTAAAAATATATTTAAAAAATTGTAAAATATTTGTCATATTTATTTTAATATTTTGTGTATTTAAAAAGATAAAAAATAAAGCCAAAAGGTAAAAGAAAAAACCAATTTCAAATAAACCCTTAAGGTTTTAAAATAAAAATAAAATCGTGATTCTATGTGGCCAAAACCAAGAGAATCGGTTGCAGCACACGCCGGGACCAACGGATCAGCGCTGAATTTTCATATAGCGCCAAACAACGCTCCGTGTAGCCCGTTATAGCCGAGTAGATGCGCGCCCAGGTCGCAACAGATCAAGAGACGACCATTAGCTGGAACGCTAACGAACCGCTCAAACACCACGGCGTCAAGACGAAACGCCAGGACGCCATCAAAACAACGTCGTTTTTGGCTTCGATCATCTTCTTCATCGCGACGCTGTATGGATAAGCGTGATGAACCCGTGATGATTTTGATCTTTTGGGACTCAACCATTGGTTGATCGTTTTGAATGATTGAAAGTCCAAAATCATCACCTTATGTTGGTGATTATTCTCCCTATAACCGTAAACCTCGTCACGGCCTACTCCAGCGACTACAAGTCAAGTACAGTCAAAAGACATTAATGTCTTTTGACTGATTCATCCCACTTGGCTTCTCCAACCGACTTAGGAGTAGTATAAATACCACCCTCAAGTCATTCTGAAGCTAAGGAACCAACACACAATCTTTAAATCGAATAAAATCAAAATTTGCCATTAAAGCTTCAAAGTTTTGGATTTTTTGAATTTATTGTTTTAGGCCTTAAAGTTTGGATCTGTGCATCTAGAAAGCTTCTCTAAGGATTAAGGAATGTTCTCCAATCCTTGGTAAGGTTCCAATCAACCTTAAATTCATATTACAGTTTGAATTTGAAATTTTTATATTTCAAATTGCTTGTATGCTTGTTGTTTATGTTGTTTTATGCTTGAGAATTCCCTCTTAGATGATTTATAAACTATATGGATATGATAGAACTGATCAATCGATCTAAATAACAAAAACCCAAATTTGAATTTTAAAAATTAAAAAAATGTATTTGTTGTTCTAGGGTTAATTCGACCGAATCACAGCCTAGAAAGCTTCCCAACATGATTGTAAACATGTTGGGAAACTATTTGGATCATGTTTGATCAATCCCGATCATGTTTGATCAAAATTAAAATTTTTAAAATAAAATTAAAATTTTGAGTTTTTGAATTGGTCAAAACAAGCAGGTAGTGTTCTTCTTTTGGTACCAATCAAGTATATGTGATATAAGAATGTTATTAGATAACTCTTTTCACTTCAAAACAACTTTAAAATTAAAAACCCAAATTTTGATCACAAACTATTTTGAACAAATTGATCATCATCCAGGTCGATCCATACCTTGAGATGATGATCAACATGTTACTAGGAGCTTTGTGAAGCTACCCAAGCTCTTGGATCAAAGAATCAAAGTTAAAAAACTAATTTAAAAAATGAACACTTGTGTTCTTGAGGACCGGGGCTTGTGAGCGTTGGACCGAGAGATCCGATAGGTGTTCTTGAGTTAGGACCAAGACATAGGACCATTGTTCTTGAGCTAGGACCGAGAAATTCGACCGATGATTTTCACTTAGAACCGATAAAATTCGGACCTAGGACCGAGAGGTCTAACCTGGGACTGAGACTCATAGAACTCACGACCAAAAAATCAAAACTTGGGACCAAGACTCCCAAGACCTAGGACCATGAGGCTTGAGTACGGTACCGAGACTCCTGAGACCTAAGATCGAGAGGTCTATCTGTGGGACCAAGAATCCAAGACCCAGAGTCTAGAGCTCCCAAGTCCAGGACCGAGGAACTTATCCCAAAGCTAGTCCTGATTGAGAAATTTATACATCTTGACCGAGAAACCTAGTTCCAGGCTAGTCTAAGACCGATAATTTTTTAAACCTAGAAGAGTAAGATCATCAAAGAATCAAGACTCCTTATCATCTCGATCGAGAGACTCCGGTACTCAGACCGAGAGCTCCCGATCCTAGACCGAGGTTTTCCGAACCCCGACCGACAAAAATGAAGTTCTAAGGCTCATTTGGATCTACTTTTCAAAATCCAAAATTATTTTTTTAATTTTGGGTCTCTAAATCATTTTTAAAATCCCTAAAAATTAGAAATGTATTTTAAATATTTTAGGATATTTTCATAAGGGTTTGTTTGATTTTATTTCTAAACACTAATGCCTTTAAAAATGAATGATATTCTTTAGATATTTACACCCTAGTTATCATTCGCAATATGTATTAGCATCTAAATAGTGTTGTTACAATATTTTAAATAACTCTAAACTTAGAAGCATGACTAGAACTAGAAGAATAATTGGTTAAAACTCAAACGTTATACAACCGATTTTCGAAAAGTTAATTTTATTAGTAGAGACCGTTTATAAAACATGTACTAAGGACATAGCGTGATAGCCCTTTCCCGAGTAACACCAAGCTTCGAACCAAAGAAAACTCTGGTGCAAAAATACGTTTGTACACGTACACTTTTTTTATTGATTTTTCTAAAATCAATTGGTGAATTTGTCTTCAAATAAATACTATTTTCTTAAATTAATTATGTTTCATTAATTTACATCGGAATTTATAAAAAAAATTGTCTTATAATTATAGCAAATCGCCAAATTATTAAAATTTGAATAAAATTAATTATTTTTATATAATTGATTTAAAATTTGCTAGGTACTATCAAAATCTTTCAAAAATAATGTTTTAATATATTAAAATGCCTATAACGCAAACTAAGGTTGAAACCATCGAACCTCGAGCCACTTTGGGCCCACATGCCACGTGTCCACCATGCACACCGCTATGTGATTCCTGAGGGTTACAACTTTTCTAGCGACTCTGCTAGGGATTAAATGCTTAACTCGAAAACATAAATTTTACTTTTAAAACATTTGTATCACATTTTCACACTTTAATAAACATGTCTTACAAGGTACACAACCTTAAAAGATGCATATGTTTTATCCTTATTTTTAGAGCCTTTATGTGTAAAGGGTACATCACCATCTTCTTGAAAAGAAGTACTCGACCAGGATCGGTACTTCTACACTTATGTGCAAAGATTGTCAATGTGAAATGACAACTTGTTACAAACGACTGATGTTACGAGAGGAAAAACTAAGTAAACGGGATCGACCCACCCTATGGCGATGAGTCGTCTGATAGGACGTAGGCATTGTGGAGGTTGGGATAAATTCCTAATTAAGTAGATATTCCCTAGTTTATGGCGGGATTTACCCTTCCACTATCGGTGAATGAAACTCTTTATCATTCTACACTTATAACAAAAAACTTGGTTAGAATCACCAAACAGGTTGTTTGTCATACATAGACAACCAAAAGACTTCGTCACTACAACCCTTTATGTGACTACTATATATGTATTATGTATAAGCATGTATAGTCAAAGTGAGCATTTTGAGCATGTTCCTTCCTTTTAAAACAAACGCATGTTTGTAAATATTTTGAATTCATAGTCACAGACAATGTCCATACCAACGAATGTCGCGCTGGTTCCCTAGATTGATAACTTTCACGCAAATGAATGGAATTGTCGATCTAATGGCCTCTTTTCTATCATGAGGTTTATAAAATTCAAAGTAAACTCAACCTTAATGATGGAAATACAACGAAGGTGGAACCCCATCAAACAATCTTATTTCCTCGGTAAAATGTCTATGTGCCCAACCATAGAGGAATTTCGTGTTATTCTTATGACGGACAACAAAAATCTTTTACATCTAAGGTCATTTATAGACTCAATGCCCATCGGAAAGATCTTACAAGAGGAGTACGGATACTCCAAAATCACATCTGATACTATCCTCGTGAGGACGCACATCGATTTCCAAACTTGGACTAAGATGTAAATAAGAAATAGAGAGATCCCTCTAACGCTAGGATCATCCATGATAACGATGTGAATCCTACTAGCTCATTTATTTTAACACCAGAAAACGGTAAACCCTCCTCGAGAATGATCGAAGTAGCACACCAAATGCGAAGAGGCAACAAAGATCCCTTTAATGATATTCTAGCGGAAACACTAATGGGCCTAAACAACTCATGTCTATCTTATACCATGAGTAAAAGGGGCTCCCCTTTAATCCTCTACATCTGGCTGCTTGACAAGCTTAAGGCTTACCGTCAGTTTTGCCTGATGGCATCATGTCCTCTTCTATCCAATATCGGAGAATGAAGGAAGTCTTGCATGGACCTACGGTATAGAGTAATGATGAAATCTGGGACATTCTCCCATGTTATCCCATCAAGAAAATGAATTTCATGATGGATGACAAGCCGCTAATCATGATTATGGGTCTAGAATGGGTTACTTACTACTACACTCATAGTCTGTTCAAACATTTCGGCTACTACTTTATCGAAGTTGTCTTCGCTGTGGATAGGCCCATTGACTGAATGGCCTATGCAGGATATCTCGAAAAATGGCATGACGTCTTTCAAATGAATATCCTGTCAAAGAGAATAAAGTACATGAATCTCATCCTCCAACAATATGAGGAGCTTAGGAAAACAAAGTGAAAGAAGATGCTAGTGTCGGAACAGGCTACAACTGAACTTAAAACCATGATTTCCGTCAGACACTTTTTCTTTTTTAGATTCTCTTTGTAAAATATCAATAAGAGAGTCATGTCTGTAACAAACTTTGCAAGTATGTTTATATACAAATCTATGCACAAAAGAGATGCTCATTCTCTAGGTTTCGTTTTATATTCACATGTATTGCATTTGTACTTTGTCACATCTTTCTCCTCGTAATAGTCCACGACTGCGACAAGCCGACACAACCCCTAAAAAGAGAGATCCAAGAACCAGACGTTTTATACGCCAAGAGATTGCCGAAGAGCCCTCCGTACTTGAGTCGGTCTTAGTGACCAAATTCAGAGAAATGAAGAAAACTCTACAACATGTAACGGGGCAACTCGCGTTGATCACAACTTCTTAAGCTAATTAGAAAATTTCGTCGACATCCCAGAACATCCCCCATTCTCCTAGTTTTCTTAACCAGGCAATCCTAGTTATGTTCACTCCCATTAACCTTTGTCCCACCAGTCAAAAAGCTCAAGAAGAAGCCTCTCTCTATGAAGACTCTAAAGAGGATATCGACTAACTTACACATATATAACATGAGAAAGTAATCAATCACTTTGGGTTCATAGGAAAAAACTCTAGTGGCTGACCAACCACCGCTAACGGAAGTTCAAGCCATACAGGCAGAGATACAAGCCTAGCTAAACAAGTTAGCTAAGGGGCACTGAAAAACACCATGATTGGAAAGATGTTATGAAAGTTGTTAAACCAGCATTTATTCTAATATTTGTCAAACTTCCAACCTTTCTAAGTACATAGGTTAAAAGTGATTCATCTGTCTTTTTCAAAATGTATGCTTCCGCAATGACCCCATTGCGACTTGGAGAACCAATTGTTCTCCACCTATTCCCTAGTATCTCGATGCTTCTGCTCTATGTTGGTATCTCCAGCAAAAGATCCTAAGATCATTTATAAACTTTCTTTCGTAATAAATCTGAATCAATCAATCTAAATCAAAAGTACCCAAATTTGATTTTGAAAATTTTCAAAATCGGGTTTCTATTCTTGGGTTATAACTCAGGAACAACAACCCACAAAATTTTCTAACACGTTTCTAAGGATGTTAGGAGTATATCCAGATTGATTCCAAGCAATCTTGATCATGTTTGATAAAAAACTATATTTTTATAAAAATAAAAATTTCAGTTTTTGAAATGGTCAAAATGAACAAGCAGTGTTCATGTTTTGGTTCCATTCAATCATATGAATTATAAGGAAACTAATGACAATCCCTTTACACTTCATGAAATCTTAAAAATCAAAAACTCGTTTTTACTTCAAAACTGTTTAATTTGAATGGAACATCATCCCGAACGAATGATGAATCAAGATGATGTTATAAATGATCCTTAGGACCAGGCAAAGCTCCCCATGCCCTTGGATCGAAGGATTAGGGTCATGTCGAAATCATCAAACCTGTAGTTTGATGTACTTCACGGATACCTGAGGGTTTTACTTGAGTTCGATTTCTGACCGAGAAAATCAAACCTTCCCTTACACCCAACCAACAATTTCTAGCCCTGACCAACGAAATCTAGCCTAGGACTGAGGGCTTCTCGCACCCCAACTGGGGAATCTCACACCCAACTGAGAGTTTCTATCCCAGAACCGAGAGCTCCTCGCACCCTGACCAAGGAATCTCGCACCCGATCGAGGATTCCTAGACCAAGACCGAGAGCTCTTTGCACCCGACCGAGGATCCTTAGCCTAGGACCGAGAGCCTCCCGCACCTCGATCGAGAGCCTCCCATACCTCGACTAAGAGCCTCCCACGCCTCGATTGAGAGCTTCCGCACCTCGACCAAGATGTCTTGACCTAAGAACGAAGGGTTTTAGTTTAAGATCGAGGGATCAACACAATCGACCTAGATGAGCTGTCCTGGGCCTGTTTGGTTGATATTTTAAATTTCAAAAATCATTTTTTTTTAATTTGAAGCCCTAAACTATTTTCTAAAAAGGGTCTGTTTGAGATTTATTTTTAGATCATAATACCTCAAAACTGATATTTTTCATGTATTTTTCTCAAAAATATTGACATCAATTGTAAGTATAAACATTTAAATATTATTTTATAATTTAATTGTAAGAAAAACATTTGCATGTCTAAATTTGAAAAATAATTGTTTAATAAAACCTAATAAAACCAAAATTTCAAAATCCAAAATTTTATAAAGTAGAGACCGTTTTTTAACGGAAATAAAAGATATAGTGCGAAAACATTTTCCCGATTATCACAAAACACTGAATTTAAAAAATTCTCTAGTTAAATATATGTTTGTTTGTATACGTATACAATTTTTTTTTATTAATTTTAAATTAAAAATCAATTAACAACTCTTTCATTAAATAAATAATATTTTAAATTAACTATCTAATAGATATGGTTTAAATTTTGATAAAATTTAATTATTGTTATAATTAATTTCATATGTTGAAAAATATATTTATAATTTTTTTAATAATATTTTATTAAAAAAGATTCTCGATATACAAATATAGGTTGAAACCTCGAGTTTTTTCGGGACAAAGAATTTTTTGGATACACGATTTAATTATTTATATTTTACAAAAAATATATATTTAAATTATATTTTATTAATTATTTATTTATGTTTTAATATATATATATATATATATATTTATACATTTAAATTATTATTTTATACAATATAATAAATAAATAAATTAATCAGTTACAAAAATATTTATTAAATATTTTCACCTTATAATTTTTAAAACATAAATAATTAAATTTATAAAAAAATATTAATTATATAATATAAATAAATTTAGAATGTATTTACAAAAATAAACTATGTTGATAAATTAGATAACTTCAATTGGTTTTATTAAATTATCATGTAATTATTTGATAACATTAATAATTAATCTTATCTTTTTAAAAAATAAAATAAAAGCAAAATCAATGTAAATTACCTAAGATTTATATTTATCACAAAATCGTCTGTGCTTCCAACTTCAGAGGATCATGGCGGCTTTACGAAGAGTGACGAGTTCTCTCCTTGCACAGTCAAACCCTAGGTTCTCACCGTGTTCTTCCCTCAAGACTACCCCTTCACTTCTTATTACTCGCAGAGGCATAGCTTCCAAGCTTTACGTAGGCGGTAAGTCTAAAACTCCTCCCTCTCCATCTTCTCATACTCTGTCTTTTCACCACCGCTACCGACGATTAATTCATATTTTCTTTCGTTTGGTTTGTGGGATTTCTATATGTAAATCTAAAGATTCAACGTAGCAAGAAATTATAAGCATCAGTTGATTATTGGGGAAATTGAGCAAACCTTTTACCGTCTTAAATGTTTGCAACTGACGGCAGATTGTTGAACTGATTGCATTGTTTGATTGTTTTCTACGGTATACTGAGACTCCCATTAAACTAAACAAAGTATGATTTAAAGATTTGAATAGATGAACTTGGGGATCGTGATACAGATGTTTTTCCAATGAAGAAGAGTGTTTTTCCTACTCAAAGCCCTATCTCCTTACACTCACCATCACCCTTCCCAAAGGAAAATAAATATGCTACTTTTTTTAAACCAAGATTATTATTTAACCATGAAAAATGTAAATGTGATATCTGTCACAGGAGCTTTTTCACCTAGGCCTTCTCTTTGTGCTTTCGAAATTTGTGAAATGGGTTTGAAAGCTTCTTCTTTCATCGAACTGTTTGAATGATTTTCTTTGCGCGTTTAGGTACTAGAGTAGAATAGAAAATGTCATCTTTTATTTGTTATAGCTATGAAGTTAACTGGTTCTTCATTAATTGTTCAACATTTACCTCGGTTCATTTAATACCTTGTCTATATTTGAAGAATAATTCAAATGAAATATTGTATTGATATCTCTGCTTCTTCAGTTACTTTGTTTCTTATTGACTAATTTTGGCAAGTATATTGTCAAGAATGTGTCTTCAATTACTCTACCATCTGCACGTTTTTTGGTATCAAGGTATTACGAATGCCACCTTGTAGAACTTTCATAAATTCAAATATTTATTGGTCTAGAACAAAAAGTACAAACATATGTTCAATCTTATGCAATGCCTGTTAATGGAATTGCATAAGATGCACAACATGATAATAACTTATCTCTGTGTATGTTTCTTGTTATTTTTGGGAAAACTATGTTTCTTGTTATTATTGTTATCATTTTAGGATGATTATTAGTCACTAGATTTGTATTTGACTTAGATTAGCTTATAAATATATGTTAATCTTATTATACATGTCAAGACTGGAATTTCGCCAAATTCTCTAAGTCTCATCTCCCTACTTTCAAGAACTCAAAGAATTCTATTAGAGTTCTGCATTAACATCACAGAGAATTTTGATTGTTTATTATTTCTACTGCAACTATATTTATTTGAAGATATATGGATGAAATATAGCATGAAATGGAAGTAATTCTACTATGACCCACAGGGTATTGGTTTTGTTTGTTTGCATATTTAACTGTTTATATATAATTTTTTGAAATGTTAAAACTTCATTATTTAGAGTTGTCAGACAACTTCAAATAGATAAAAACATTGTCCATACCAAGTCTTAAGCATATGACTTAGAACTTTGTTTATTTAACAACTCATCCAACATTCTACTTGTAGACTAAGAGGTTCCTTAGCAAAAGAAATATTAGGTCACCCATTGTAGTGGTAACTCTTGGTATTGGGGTGAATTATATTATTTATTGTTTCAACTTTCAAGTTTCAACACTATTTTTTTGATAGACACTTTGCACTGTGTTGTAGGATTGTCATTTTCCACAACAGAAAAGGGTTTGTTGGAAACTTTTTCTCAATATGGTCAAGTTGTAGAAGGTAATATCTTGTGAACATCATGAGAGCTGATAAATAGTAGTCTTGTGAATAATGAAAAAATGATGAACTGATTACCTACTAAACATGTGAGTTTTCCTTTTTGATCAGCTGTAGTTGTGACAGATAAAATTACAGCCAGGTCGAAAGGTTTTGGCTTTGTTACCTTTGCATCTGCAGATGAAGCTGAGAAGGCCGTAACTGAAATGGACGGAAAGGTAGGTGGTTTACTTATTATATTGATTTCCCCCCTGAAAAGATAACAATTTTGACTCAGAAAGATGATGGTTTTTAACTTGTAGCCCTTAAACGGCCGTGTTGTTGCTGTTGATTACGCAAGACCCATAACTTACTCAACCGGAGGAGTTCCGATAGCTAGAGGCCCACCTGAGGGAAAACAGGTTGACAATTCTAATGATTATTTTAGCTTATGAGAAAAAGAGGAGGCAACCCAGCAGATTTTGTGTACGTCTTTATAAATAGCATTTTGTTTTCAGATTTGGAATGAAGAATGATCTGTTTTTTGAATTTTGATTTTTTTTTCTGTATAAACTTGGAGCTTGGTTTATGTGATGACCTCTGCTAATCAAATACTAAACAAAAAAGGTTCAAGGTACGATAAGCCTAACTAACATAACAAAAGGAAAGATGTGACTGGTTGAGAATCATCATGAAACTGTAATTTCACAGCAAATACTTGAGAGACAGAGACTTATGTGGCTAATTGGTGTTCTTGTTTGAAGAAGGTTATGTGTTGAATCTAGATTGGGGAGTGGGGTTCCTGCCTCATTTGTTTCAAGATTTTGTCAACTTTTATGCTAAACTATTTTAATTAAGATTATTATAATATAAAAACAGTTTAATGAATTAAAATTTTAGGGATAAACCCACTTAAGTAATGTTCTGTGTTTTGAAAAAAAATAAAAGTTTCTTTTCTAAAAAATATCTAAAAACCTAAGTGGATTTAGCGTGACAAATTTGACATGGAAAAAATAAATGTTTATTTCTATTCGAAAATAAATAATTTTTTGATATTATTATTATTTCTTAATTATTTTCTTCATGTGTTACATTTTCTCAACCTCTTTCAAATTAAAATTTTAGAAATCTCAACCACCACGTCAACCATATTTCTCGAGCCACAATCTAACCATCTATTGCGACATTATTAAGGTATTACTCTCTATGAAGTCACTACTGCACACAATTTTAGGGCATACAATTTCCTTCTTTATAGTCAATAACAAATGGTATTATGGAAATGAGCCATTGGATTCCGATAATATCAATGGATAGAGAGTCAAAGTTGTTCTGAATTTGCTTAATTGTTCGGTAGCTAACCTCGTGTTATTATTGGTTATTGGTTATGCAGAAATGGAGCATGAGGTTTAGAATATTGAAATAGTTGATCATATAGAGGAACTTAATGATGGTAATGAAGATCCTAAGCGGATTATAAATGAAGAATTTGACTTTAGATCGTATTTGTGTGAGTTCAATCAAACTGATAATGAAGACTTACTAAAGGAATTTTATTTTATTTTTGTTGTAAGACAGTTTATAACTGAACATATTTATGATAGCGATGATGATAATGTGATGATACCCGAGTTTGAAAAAGTTTGGGGATTTGATAATCCTAGACTAGGCTTAGGTATAGGTTGGAGGACAATTTGTTGAATTATTTTGAGAGATAGAAGAATTGATAAGTTGATAGGCTTATTTTCTTTTATAGGTAACCAGTCAAGCTACATATTAAGCCTTTTTTTCGGCCAAATAGTTAAGTGTAGACCGAGTTACAATATTTTGAAGTTAGACCATTTCAGGTTTCGATTTCAGGCCAATAACTTTTGACTAACCATCATTTGTGTTGAGTCAGAATGAATTGGAAATGAGAGCTGGAAATGAGAGCTTGTTAGCATCCACTTTGATGATGGAACAAATTTTCAAGAATGGCCGTAGGTCTATAAAAATCTCATTGGAAAGTCGGGGGTCTCAAAGTGAACAGCTTGGCTTACGGGTGACCTCACATGGGCTGTATATCGACACATGAGTGCTACTTAGTATCAAATAAAATCTAACTCAAAGATCTTTCCAACGGTACCTCGTTTGCTTAAAATGTTTAAGCCACACAAAAGATATGAATTTTTAAAGTCACCACATGCTTCAGTTCACTCCTAGAACAAAGTGGATGAACTTCCATTGGATTGTCGTGCTAAATTGACCTCCTTAGCCATTGAATGGAGACACATGACCATTTCCATTTGAACGGGCTACATTTTAGCTTTCTAACCATATGTCACAATTCAAAAATTAAGCCTTGTAGCATTAGTTATGAATTAAACACCGAGATCATGTCTAGTTCGATGTCTAGTTCGATCCTAACATGGTCGTATCGTCTTCAACCGCTGATATGAAGGGGTTAAGAGAGTCGAAGTTATTCAGGAAATGAACAAACATGGTAGAGAATTCATTGAGGATAGCATCCTAGGTGAATTTTTTAAGATGAATGAAACTCCAGATTTTCCGGCAGAAATCAACCGAAAATACATGATTTTAAGCTTTATTTTCAAATGGTATGCGCCTGGCATCAGCATGACATCAGCAAAAATGCTTCAGATTAATTTGAATGTTTCAAGTTTACCGAATTCTGACTCTTTTTAAGAAAATTGACGTTTGGACACACAAATGAGGCTTAAACTGGTTGTTCGATACATTTTGTCCAACAACAATATTACACTCAAATTCATGATATTTTAAGACGCTCATTCTGATCGTATGATATATGAAGATCGTATATTTTTGGAAATTGACGTTTGGACCGCTACTCAAAGGTCTCTCCGAGCCATTTTCAAAAAGTGATTTTTTTTTATAAAATTTTGTTCTCTTGGTCCAGTAATTAAGTATGAACATCACACTAAACCAGGCAGACCCATTTTAATTTGGGGTATAAAAACTGAGTTTCTACAACATACATATCCTTTAACAAAATTTATTATTTAAAACATTATTATAGATGACATTCTTGACATAATTATAAAGGGGACAAAATATTAGTGTACAAAATTATAAATAGGAGGAAGAAAGTGTTCATAATTATGACACGAAGGAGAGGAGTGAGTATAATTTTATAAAGTGGGGGAAGAGTGTTTGGAATTTGAAGAAGGATAAATTTTTTCATGAATTTCTCTAAGGGTGTGTTTGATGAGAGGGAATTGGAATTGGCATTGGCATTGAAATTCTAATTCCAATTCCATGAGAATTGGCATTGAATTACAATTCAATTACTATGTTTGGGAAAATTATAGAATTGTAATTTAATTCTAATTCTTATGTTTGGGAAATGATAAAATTGTAATTCAATTCCAATTCATATGTTTGTAAACTAAAATATCGGTTCAAAATGTTAACTTCTTAAATATGTTTTTACGTTTTTGGCACGTTTATTACGTTTTTGACATGTTTAACAGATTTAACACGTTTTGACATGTTCAACACGATTTTTACACGTTCAACACGTTTTTGGCATGTTTAAACACGTTTTTGACCTTTTAACATGTTTTCACACTTAAAATACATTTTCACACGTTTAACATGTTTTTCACGTTTATGGTATGTTTAACACGTTTTTTACATTTTTAATACGTTTAACATGTTTTTCACACGTTTTGACAAGTTTAACACATTTTTGGCACATTTATGACATGTTTAACATGTTTAAAACTTTTTTAAACATATTTAACATGTTTTTCAAATTTTGGCACATTTAACATGTTTTTGGCATGTTTAACACATTTTACACATTTTTGGCACGTTTAACACGTTTTTCACATTTTGCCACATTTAACACGTTTTCACGTTTAACACGTTTTGACTCATTTAATACGTTTTTGGCACATTTAATATATTTGACAAGTTTTAATATGTTTTTGGCACGTTTAACAAATTTTTGGCACATTTAACACGTTTTGGCACGTTTAACAAGTTTGACATGTTTAATGACACATTTAACACATTTTGACATGTTTAACGGGACGTTTAACATGTTTTTAGTACGTTAATTTTCATTACAGTGGAACGCGTTTTAGGCACGTTTAACATGTTTTTGACATGTTTAACATATTTTTGATATGTTTAACACGTTCAACACATTTTTTACACATTTAACACGGTTTTCATGTTTTTGGCACGTTTAAACACGCTTTTGACATGTTTGACACGTTTTCACACTTAAAACACATTCTCACACGTATAACATGTTTTTCACGTTTTTGGCATTTTTAACACGTTTTTGACATTTTTAATACGTTTAACATGTTTTTCACACATTATGATACGTTTAACACGTTTTTCACATTTTTTGCACGTGTAATACATTTTTGACATGTTTAACACATTTTTGGCACGTTTTACACGTTTTGGAAGCGTTTAACACATTTTTGGCACGTTTAACACGTTTTTAATATGGTTAACATGTTTAACACGTTTTTAACATGCTTAATATGTTTAACATGTTTTTGGTACGTTTAACACGTTTTGACAAGTTTAATACATTTTTGGCACGTTTAACACATTATTCACGTTTTTGAATGTTTAACACATTTTTAGCATATTTAACACGTTTTAAACTTGTCACAAGTGTGCTAAACTGGCCAAAACATATTAAACATGTCAAAATGTGGTAATTGTGCCAAAATTTATCAAACGTGTTAAACGTACCAAAAATGTGTTAAACATACCAAAACGTGTTAAACTTGCCAAAAACTTGTTAAACGTGTCGAAAATGTGTTTAACGTGCAACAACATGACAAACGTGTTTAATGTATTAAACATGTTAAAAACATGAAAAACGTGTTAAACGTATCAAAAATGTGTTAATCGTGCCAAATAAGTAAAAAACTTGATAAATGTGCCAAAACGTGAAAAATGTGTTAAACGTGTGAAAAATATGTTAAACGTGTAAAAAACTTGTTAAACGTGTTAAATGTATTAAAAATGTGTCAAACGTGTCAAAATCGTAAAAAAACATGTGAGACGTGTCAACAACATATTAAACATGCCAAAAATATGATAAACGTGTTTAATGTGTTAAAAACGTTTTAATCGTGTTAAAAACATGAAAACGTGTCAAAACGTGTTAAACATTCCAAATATTTGAAAAACTTGTTAAACGTGGCAAAACGTGAAAAAACATGTCAAAAATGTGGTAGATGTGTCAAAACCATAAAAAAATGTATTAAACGTATTAAATGTGTCAAAAACATGATAAATGTGTTTAATGTGTTAAAAACGTGTTAAACGTGTCAAAAACGTGTTAAACGTGTTAAATATGTGGAAAACTTGTTAAACGTGCCAAAACGTGCGAAATGTGCCAAAATGTGAAAAACGTGTTAAACCTGTCAAAAACTTGGAAGATGTGTTAAACGTGTTAAGGATATTAAAAACGTGTTAAATGTGTCAAAAACGTGTTAAACGTGTCAAAAACATGTTAAACGTGCCAAAAACACGAAAACAAATTAAACGTGTGAAAAACTTGTTAAACGTGTTAAAAACATGTTAAACGTGACATAAACGTGTTTAATGTGTGAAAAACGTGTTAAACGTGCCAAAAACATGTTAAACGTATAATAAATGTGTTAAACGTGCCAAAAATATGAAAACGTCTTAAACGTGCCAAAAACATGAAAACATGTTAAACGTGTGAAAAACGTGTTAAAAACGTGCTAAACGTGACAAAAACGTGATAAACGTGTTTAATGTGTGAAAAACGTGTTAAACATGTCAAAAACGTGAAAAATGTGTTAATTTGGATTTACAATTCCGACCTAAAAAGATTGGAATTGAGAACTATCAAATTACACTATATTGAATTCCATTGGAATTCTAATTTCAATTCAAATTCTTAATATTAAAGTGTCTAGCAAACATAAGAATTGAAATTGGACCCTCTAATTCCAATTACAATTACAATTCCAATTCTAATTCTAGGGTTACCAAACATACCCTAAATGAATTTCCTCTATAATCGGATAGCCTTCTTCTCTAATCTCTACTTTTGTGACACCAATATTTCTCTTAACAATATGTGATCCTCTTCATCGTTGTAGGTGTCATCGTGTCTGTAATAATCTAATTGCAGGGGTTCATTCTTTATGGCAAATAAGTCGGAAGTTCTTATGGATCCTTGTTGGATTGAGATTTACCCTTCGAGATCTTGAGTATTCAAGCAAGTATGTCAAGCCTTCCTTGTTAGTCGTTCACTTTTTTCTTGGTCATGCAAACAAAATGTATAGGTTGTTAAGGACAGTTGGGAAATATTTCAAGGCCTAAGAGTCTTTGGCTAGTGATTGGGTGAGTAAAGGATTCAGGAAATCGAAACATGGTAACTTTTCATCTTCCTTCACATAGTGCCCATTTAACGTTGGCAGAATTAGAATGTGACATTTAACAATTTTACCTCTCTCATTTCCCTCCACATTTGAGCCATAATAGTCTAATCCACGACGACCTATGTTGCCTTCATCTTCAAATATGGATACTTTACCTACACTAGTCAAACCTAAACACATTCCTAATAAGTAGCTCATTTTAAACATCATATTCATAACTGGATAATCAAATGGATAAAAATATACAACTTGTGAAGAAACCGTGCATATGACAAAAATTTGGCTATTAAAGACTCTACAATTAAAGAACACACTTGAGTCTCCTGGTTTTTCATATTCCATCTATTAAGTGTATTTATAATCTTTATATATTCTAACATTTCAATTTCTCTTATTTTTGTATAAATTCATACTCCTGTAAATATAATAACACACTGAAATATATTCTTAATCTACAACAAGTTCTTGCTTAGTTATCCCACTAACTTGGTATCAGAGCCATTATTCGGTTTTAACAAACCACTATATCCATGGCCTATTCTTCATCTTCTTCCGCTTTAACCACTCATCTCTTCCACAATCTCACATCTATTAAACTCGATCACCAAAACTTTCTTATTTGGAAATCTCAAATCTTACCTACCCTAAAAGGTTATGGCCTTTATCCATATGTTACTGGAACTAATTATGCCCCTGAAACCTTTCTCCAAGTCGATGCTGCTAACGGATCTAGTGTCCTTACTCCAAATCCTTCTTTTACTATTTGGGAGGAACAAGATCAGATTATCCTTTCATGGCTTCTCTCCACCCTTTCATAATCCATCCCAGCCCAAGTGGTTGGTGAATCATGCACTACATCTAAAGCCCTTTGGTCTGCTTTAGAACGCACATCTGCCTCTCAATCTCAAGCTCGTCTAATGCAGCTTCGTCTTCAACTTCAAACGGTAAAGAAGGGCTCACTTCCGATGACCGAATATTTACAGAAAATAAAATCAATCATCGATAGTCTCGCTGGTGCTGGGAAAAACATATCTCAACAAGATTTCATCCTTTATGCTTTAGGAGGACTCGGCCCTGAATACGAATCAATCACTGTAGCGGTAACCACTCGCACCGACCCCATTGCCACCGAAGACCTCCAAGGAATGCTTCTTACACATGAGATTCTCCTTGAATCACGATCCACTCTAACTCTCAAACCTCTAATCTTGCTTTTGGATCAAGAGAAATTTTGAAACCATTCCACTTCCAACGATCGCGACGTTCGGTCTCCTCTCCGAGTGATTATAGTGCAGAAAATGAAACTGTCAATAGATTGAGCTCCCATAATTCTAATGGATATCAAATAAATGGGCCTTCAATTTCATCTAAATTTTCACATTCTGACCGGGCTTCTACTATCGGGGCAACACCAATATTGTCACACCATAGAGTTGGAGGTTAAAGTGGGGAAATGCAAAGTTCACGTAGCAAGGATTGGAGCCAGATAAGTTCAGCAGTGGCATGAGCTAAAGCTCGATACTTAGACTCGGTACTAGACCGAACAATAACTGTTAGAATCTTTAATCTAAATCTTTAATCCTTAAGTCTATAATTTATATACTCTATTTCGATAAATTGAGATAAACTGTAATTGCGGAAACATACCTGGATCTTGAATGAAGAACGGCCCATTAAGTCGTTCTTCGTTATTCTCTTCTTCTTGATCTTCTCTAGATCTTGGATCTTCTTATTCTGAATCTGAACCTGAATCGGAATGTCTGATGTGGGTGGGGTTTAAGTCTTCCAACCCTATATTGATAGCCCAAATGAGTGTTCTTGAGAGATGAACATAAACCTTTTGTCTGATGAAATAAATAAATTAGGTAGGCTATCTATATGGGTAGGGGACTTAGCCCTAATATACCCATTTATTATTCGGCCCATCAACGAAATAATAAATGGTATTTCTGCTTCTACACAAATATATCCCCATATTTATTATAGATGTCTAAATAAGCCCATAATCTTTATACTTTAATAGATCGCATTAATTAGACTTTAATCTTTATATGATAACAACTAATACACAATTATTAAATAATATATGTACCCAAATGTTGGAAATAATTCCAACAATCTCCCACTTGGGTCATATATATATTTCCTTCAATTGTATATTACAACCTTAAGAGCTCAAAATATTGTTATCATTTCTGAATACATTTATATCAATCTCGTCCATTAATTATAACAACATAGGATTAAAGCGGTTTTTGTTACATTAATTCGTAACTAAACCCTCAATAGTCACATATGTCAATTCAATCAAATAACATAGATTAAACATGGGTTTGTAGTATGGATTAACATGTAGTGTGATCTTTAACATGTCTAATACCAACTGGTCCTCCTTTATTCCTTATAAAGATCAATCTGAACAACTTTATAATCTTGATTTCTTTAAAAAAAACTAAATCTTTAATTTCTTTAGAAACTGATTCTTTAATGTGCACATAAATTCCAAATTATATCTATACAAGCATCATAATACAAACTCCCACTAAAACTGTATATCATCTAAATATGCAATATCCATATGAATAATATATTCATGAAAGACCTCGGATAGCAAATATTTAGAGAACTGATCCGTAATTTTAGAGTTTGTCCAAATATTCTCAATAGATAAGTAAACATTCTGAATATTTTATTTTCCAAATAGTCCGACTTAGTCGAACTCATATTACTCTTAAAGTAAAAGAACTGCAAATTATTGTCACATAATATCTTTATTGGTCTTTCTATATCATTCATAATTTGCAACCCGTGACAAAACTTTGTAGTCATATTCTTTAATTGGATGCCACAAAACACCTAATAAATTATGTTATTATGTTGAAATAATTCTAGTGTCTGCTTAACACTCTTACAAGAATTAATTCTTTACACTAATAATTAAACTAAAATTATGTGGAACGAATTTCCGACTGTTTTGGTATCCAACAAAATTCGAATAAAAATACAAAATGATCTCTATCCGATTTGATTCACTATATGAGTATGTAATGTTTTGTTCTTAAAAATGTCACATTATTTGTTTGGTTGCTTTCTTAATGATCCAAACTAGGATCCTTCAAGTATTTGTCCAACTACATAAATATACTTAATTTCTTGATTCATATAATCTTGAACATACATTAGATTCTTGTTTAAGGAGTATTATGTATATATTTATTTTCAAGGCTAATCTTGAAGTACTTATAAGACTAAATTTGTCTCTAGATCTTTCAGAATATCCAATAATTAACATCTAGCAATTCTTTAGTCTAGTTTATTTTCTTTAGACCTATAAGGCCTGACCTTAACTAGACAATCCCAAAAGAATTCACTAGTTGTATTAGTTGAATTTTTATTCCATATATAAGTTGTAATTCGTAATTCTTCCTTTCAAATGAATCAATTACATGAAGATATTCCATAAATATTTATTTCCAAATAAAGAGTATCTAAAGTAGTTCTTTATTTCTTCATCTTTAATATGAATTGTCAATTCCCACACTGATGTTTCTTTCACCATCAATTGACTTTTGACAACTAACTCAATCGTACATCAACACATTTACTTTATATAGTAATAATGAAGTTTACCATCAAATGTGTATGAGTACTAAAGTTAAATTACTCTTAAAACAAACAAAAAAATAAATTGTAATATGTATTCTTTTATGCACCACTTTCTTTAGTAAATTTCTTTTAGGTGCAACATCTGCAATTCTTACAACTTCATTTCTTTATTATCTTTTAAGTTATTTGCTAAGTGAACATTATTTATGTTATTTTTGTTTCAATCTTTTATTTTCTTACACACAATATGATTTGAGTTCATATAGAGACGACAATTCACATCAATTAACTTAAGTGTGAATAAGAAAATCCAAATTAGATGCATGAGAATACATTAGTGTAACTCTAACTTTAATGCATTTAATTTTGAAATAAAATAAAACATATGGTGTATTTTGTTTTATGAAATCTTTATTCTAATAATAACCTTAGCAATTTTAATCCTTTTAGATATAAATCTTAAAAAAAAATAACAAATTCTAGACACGCCTTAAAATCTTCATCATATAAAATGAACTTAAGATGTTGACAAAAAAAATCCGTATAAGCAGAATTGTTAACTTAGTTAGATAGAAAAACAAATGAACAACCATACTCACAAAATTTTAATAATCACATAAATTCAAAATAATGGTACGTCTCATCATAAGATACCAAACGCAACATTAATATTTAGTCTTTGAACAATAAATATTAACTTGCAAACGATACTCTTTTGTAGTAATCAAATATTAACAATAAGTCCTGTCAAACAATTGGTTATCTTTGGATAGTCCAATTATTCACATGGCACACCGAATAATTGTTACATATTTATTACCACATGTGCATAATGTTATTCTAACCAATTATTTATCTTTCTTTGGGCCGATTAAATAACCGCATGAATTACATACACACTATATTCTTAATTTATAAAACATATTAACATACATAAGAGAGCCTACTTTGGTAGGATGTTGTTTCAATTAATTGATTTAATAAATTAATAACTTATGTACATATTTTAAGTGTGTAACTCGACCAATTATTAAACTTCCTTTTGTCAGATTAATAATCGCATAGTTACAAACACAACCGTCTTAATCTTATAAAACAAATATGTTCTATAAATTAATAATTTGTACATTGTTTAAATTTACAATCCGACCAATTATTAACCTTCTTTTAGGCCGATTAACAACGCATAATTACAAATTTAAGTGGGCCTAAAATTATACCAAATTTTGAATGGGTTAATAATACCAAAATCCGAATATTATTTTATGTATCAAAATTGTATAAATTCCATATGTGTTACACAAAAACAAATAATTGTGATTTTACTAATCACTCAATTATTTTTTAATATCAATCAACACTATATATATATATATATATATATATATATATATATATATATATATATATATATATATATATATATATATATATATATATATATATATATATATATATATATATATATATATATATATATATAACTCTAAATTTCTAAATTTATCAATTATTATATTAATTGATATATCATAATCTATTTCCTTAATTACTGATAAATATGACAAAGAGTTGTTGATATTTTTATTTATTCTTTAATTATAGATTATTATTATTAATAAATAATAATAATAATAAATATCTTCTCTCTTTCTTCTTTAGTCTGAATAACATAAATAATAAATATCTGATAAATATAAATATGTATATCTTTCTTTAATTAATTCTCAAATCATAATTAATATATATATATATATATATATATATATATATATATATATATATATATTAAATTTTTTAATTTACTTTATTTCATAATTCATAATCTTTATTTTCATAAAATATTTTAACTTTATTCTTAATTTTATATGAATGTATTAATATATTAGCAGTTACTTAATATTTAACCAATTAAAATAATAATTATTATTTTAATTATTTAATTAATAATTAGTTATAATTAATTATTATTAATTAAAAAAATCTGAATTCCTTAATTAATTATTATTTTAAAACTGAATTTCTTAATTAAATATTCATATCTTAATTTCTTAATTATATATATAACTCTTCAAATCTCCTTATTAATAATTATATATATAATTCCTTATTATTATCAAATATCTCTAGTAATAATTATATATATAATTCCTTATTATTATTTTTTATTAATAATAATTCGTTTATATAGCGACGTTATTCTTAAACATATACATTAATTATTATTAATAATTAATATCTTAATTAAATTATATAAAATAAACTCAATTAGAATTTGAACAGTTCGCTGTCCCATAATTCCTCAACATATATAACTAATTCCTTAATTAATAATAATAACAATAATTAATTATTATTCTTAAAACATTAAATTCCTTAATTAGTTATAAGAAAAAACTCAAATTTCTCATCCCAATTATCCCATAATCAAGAACATCTGCCAAAGCATAATGAATTCGTTACATAATTCTCTAGAAATTGTTTATGAGTGTTAGTTATTTGGATCATGTAATTTTCGAGGATTCCAAAATTTCACGATCCACTTGATTAATATTTGATTAGGCTTCTAAATATATGTTCATAATCACCTAAATTTACTCTAGAATTTCTAAATAATTTAAACATAACTTAGACTGATAAAATGAAATAGTTATTTATTTGAAAGATGATCTAAAAATATTTTAATTACATCTGAGCGATTGTTGGATGGTAACTGCAACATTGTCCACATAGAATAGTTCACGTAGAATAGTTATTCGCTCTATTCAAGACGTTGAAGTAGAGAAGGTCGTAAGTTCATTAAAGGAATTCAGGTCTTGCTTGCAGAACTCAACAAGATCTTAAGTAGTAGTCTATAAGAGGTTAATCCTAATATAGATGGCCATGTAATTAGAAATCATAATCCACGTGGATGAAAGTTAAGGATAATTACAAATATACCATTGTACGCATTTTTATCAGTCCTCCTCCCTTTTTTGAAAAGCATTTTAAAGAATACACGTCTTCTAAGGTGTTTCATATCTTCAAGTTGGTATGAGCCTCATGCCTTACCTTCCACTAGATTTCCGTGGGTAGGAGCGATGAATTTTAATAGTAAGATTGACACGGGTATTATTTTAGAAAATTTGTTTTTAATGTTTTTTATTTTGATAGATAACCATAAATTATTTGTCTTACCTTCCTCTCGAATCTCGTAAAAATAAATGAGAAGACCACTCTCTCGAGAGTTTTTTCATCTTTAAATAATGTTAAATAAATTAGATAATTAATTAGTAAGAATTAATTATCTAAAAAACTTAACCAAATTCATCATTTGTGCAGAATAAAAAGAAATTGGAAAGCCAAGAATTTCGGTTTATGTCAAAACCAGAAATGTAGGAATCGGTAGTTTACTCCTTCGGTTCTACAATTTGGCATTATGTTTGGTTATCTATTAAAGAGAAGCAATCGGTTATATATTCGGCTCGGAAATGAAAAATCGGTTTTACCGCTCAGCCCGGTTAACCGATGTTATAAAAACGGTGCAAATTAGTCTTATCTAATCAGTTTTTCATTCGGCTACTTATATAAGAAACGGAACCAGAAGAAAATAGGTTCGGTAGTGAGAAATCGGTTTTACCGCTCAATCAACTGACCAGTAAATTTATCAGTTGTATGCTATGAAACGGAATCGGTAAATCGACCAGCGATTTAACTAGTAATATCTTCGGTTTCATAAAGGCTGCACAATCAGTTATATAATCGGTTCGGTAAAAGAATTCGGTTTTACCGCTTAGTAAGATCGGTAAAACTGATCGGTTATTCTCAAAGAAGATCCGGTAATTTATTCGGTAAAATCTTCGATTTTTATACAAGACACGGAATTGCTTATTTGACTGGTTTCTACCCTAGGAAACGGAATCGGTAATGTACATGCAACGATAACTTGACCGGTTATTTACAAAGGGCAAATTCGGTAAAATAATCGGTAGTTTGACTGGTCAGATCCAAGAGGCGGAACCAGTTTTATGCTAATACAAACTTATACTAAAAGTAGCCGGCAGTTTCCCTTTTAGTGCAATACAAAACAATTTCGGTAATTATAAAAGGGAGCCTTCACATGATCAGACTGTATTATTGCCATTTTAATATAAGTCTGATGAAACCTTTTGGGAAGCAGAAGTCTACTAAAGGAAGATCAGACTACCTATTTGGTATAAGTCCAATACAGTCTACTAGGAGAAGATATCTAACATATTACTCCATATAACCAAATCATTAGAAGACAAATCTGCATAATGATCTGTTCCTTGAAAATCATTAACCCAATTCATGACCATATTGACTTCTTATTAAACAAGATCAGAGGATATCTCAAGAATGTACTACAACGATCCTCAACCAATCAGATCCAAGAGACGATGTACTTTCAAGGAAATATGTCCGTTGAAGAAGAATATGACCGCTGTCATATTCTCTATTTAAGAGACCAGAGTTCAACCGGAAGAAGTACCTTTAACAACCTGCTTGAATCTTACAACCTTGAAACCTGTTGAACTAAGAACTTTGCAATCACTTTCAAACCATCCTTGCTCACATATTGCTTAAGGGTTCAAATTATTGTGTGTTAAAATTTCACGTGTATTACAAGTTCATCTATTATGTGTGAATAGTGAGTGTTGTAAGTTGACAGAATCTGTATCTGTTGAATAGAGTAAGAGTAGTAAGAAGTCAAAAACGAGCAGTAAATAAGCCTCAAGTGTTCGACGTACGTACTATAAACTGTTTGAATATTCTGAGTGAATATCCTTCTCAACGTTTGAGAAGAAGGGGTGACGTAGGAGTTTTATCTTCGAACATCCATACATCATGTGTCGTGTTTCTCTTTTACCTTGTGTCTTCTTGTTGGTGTCTAAACCGTGCTTGTGTTGCTTCAAGTTGAAACGAACAGTTCCGCACTTGGCACATTTTGATACGTTTAACACGTTTTGGACACGTTTAATATGATTTTCACATTTTGACACGTTTAATACGTTTTCACACGTTTGATGTCAAACGTGTGAAAAACATATTAAACGTGTCAAAAATGCCAAAACGTGTTAAACGTGACAAAAATGTGTTAAAACTTATCAAAACGTGTTAATGTGCAAAAAATATGTTAAACATGTCAAAAATATGTTAAACGTGTAAAACGTGTTAAAATGTCAAAAACATGTTAAACGTGCCAAAAACGTGAAAAACGTGTTAAACATGTTACAAACGTATTAAACATGTTACAAACGTATTAAACATGTTAAAACATGTTAAACGTGTTAAGAATGTGAAAAACGTGAAAAACATGTTAAACATGTCAAAAACGTATTAAACGTACCAAAATGTGAAAAACATGTTAATGTGTGAAAACGTGTCAAATATGTCAAAAACGTGTTAAACATGCAAAAAACGTGAAAAATATATTAAACGTGTGAAACACGTGTTAAATGTGTGAAAAACGTGTTAAACATATCAAAAACATGTTAAAATGTTAAAAACGTGTTAAATGTGCCAACAACGTAAAAACCGTGTTAGACTTATCAAAAACGTGTTAACGTGTTAGTTATGTTTAAAACATGTTAAACGTGCCAAAACGTAAAAAAAATGTGTTAAATTTGTCAAAAATGCGTTAAACGTATTAAACATGTCAAAAACGTGTTAAACGTGACAAAAACGTGTTATTATTATGAAAACGTGTTAAACATGTCAAAAATTTGTTAAACGTGCCAAAAACGTAAAAACGTAAAAACGTGTCAAAAACATGTTTTAAGTGTGAAAACATGTTAAAAAATTTAAAAATGTGTTAAACGTGTGAAAAACGTGTTAAATATATCAAAAACGTGTTAAAATGTCAAAAACGTGTTAAACGTGCCAAAAAACATGAAAATCGTGTTAAACTTATCAAAAACGTGTTAAATATTTTAAAACATGTTAAACGTGCCAAAAACGTGAAAATTGTGTTAAACTTATCAAAAATGTGTTAACGTGTTATATGTGTTAAAAACGTTTAGAACGTGCCAAAAACGTAAAAAAACGTGTTAAACTTGTCAAAAATGCGTTAAACATATTAAACATGTCAAAAACGTGTTCAACGTGACAAAAACGTGAAAAACGTGTTATTAGTGTGAAAATGTGTTAAACATGTCAAAAACGTGTTAAACGTGTCAAAGACGTGAAAACGTGTCAAAAATGTGAAAACGTGTTAAACGTGTGAAAACGTGTCAAAATGTGAAAACGTGTTAAACGTGTGAAAAACGTGTTAAACGTGTGAAAAACATGTTATAAGTGAAGCATGTTAAAAATATTAAAAACGTGTTAGATGTGTTGAAAACGCGTTACACGGGTGAAAAATATGTTAAACATGTCAAAAACGTGTTCGACTTAAAGTTGGAAGATGATTAGTTTATACTGGATTAATAATAGAGAATTAAACTAAATTTATATAATTTGGGTAATTTGGGTAACCCTAACCCAACCCAAATTAAACTCAACCCATACTCAACCCAACCCAACCCATATTAACCAACCCAAATTAATATTTTGTGTTTGGGTTAGGGTTGGGTTTGGGTAAACCCATATTATGCTCACCCCTACACATAATCAATCGGTCATTTACACTTTGTTTATGAGAAATCAAATATTTAAGACTTAGGTGACTCACAAGCACCTTGAATTACCTTAGAATGAAGTTAGGAATGAGTGTAGTTGTCTTTGTTTTATAATATGATTAATTGGTTAATTAGTTAAGATTATAGATTATTGATTCAAAGCATAACTCAAAGCATAGTTGGCAAAGTCCTAAAGTCTTTAAACTTCAACAAGCAAGGAATAAAATTCTTTCTAAATTAATTTTTTTAAGAATTATCTACTATTGTTATTAATAATATTAATTATTGTAATGTGATTAAATATTGGTATTAATAATATTAATTATTGTAGTGTGATTAAATATTTTAATGTAATTGTTAGTTAGAGAATTTGTTAAATGTTATGTTTGCCTATTTAAGTAATGTATGTTTAATTTTATATAAATATTTTTATTTTGAATTCATTTGTAGCTTTTTTTTCTTGTTATTAATATATTTAGTTTAAAAAATCAGGTTATTAATATATTTAGTAAGATAAAAATATTAGCAATTTCATTCTATAATTATATTTGGTTTAAATAATCATTGCTACTTTTAGAAATCGTAATTTATTAATGTAGTCTCTTTTTCGCGAAGATATTAATTTCTTTGACTATATTTGCTGGCGACGAACTTTTTACCGTGGTTATGATAATTTAACAATAACTACGGTATTTTTCTGTTGTTATTGTCTTGGTTTATATTAGTGTTCATTAATAATTTTATTTTATTTTTTAAAATTATTTATATAATTTGACATATTGATAATTAATTATTATTTTTTTATATTATAGATTTTATAATGTATAATTTATTAATTAATTTTTTTATTTAAATCTTAATTGAATTTAGTGATAAATAATTTTTCTATTAAAATCAATTACTTAAATTATGTAATTAATGAATAAATAATTAATTTGTTAAAATATTATATATTTAAAACTAATATAAAATCATCCAAATCAATACCTAAAATAAAAACTAAATCAAACAAGCTTTCAAAGTTCAAATTGGCACTTTTGATTCTGCTAATTTTCTTAATTCCAAAATCGTTAATATTTACGAATATCGTCCCGATCAAGACGGTCAAAATCGAGAGTTAACGTAAAATCGCTGATTAATTGTAAACTCTTAAAATATAAAGTTTAGATTAAATTATAGGGTTTAATTTGAAAAAATATTATTTATATATATAATTAAATATTTTATATAAAATTTTATTATAGTAAATTTAAAATTTCAAGAGTTTATCTATTTAAGAATTTACGTAAAATCAGACTTGTTAACCTTTTTTGAAATTGTAAAATCGTAGGATTTTAAAAGTTAACTCGAGATTTTAACCGTTTTGGTCCGACCTCCTTATTTTCGTAATTTCTCTTCCTCTTCACTACGAGTCTTTGACTGGTAATGACAGGGCCGACCCTGTGGTAAGCCCGCAAACTCTAGTACCAGGGCAACTCACTCCCCATGGCCGCTCATATGGCCGCTCATTTGTTAAAAAATAGTACATAATTTAGTCAAATTTATAATAATTTAAAATGTAAAATATGATAACTTAGTGGTTCAATATAAAACTTAAAAATTTTACAGGGTACAGTTTCAAATATCACCAAAAATTATTTTTTTAACAAAATTTTAAAATAAACATAAGATAGAAAAAATATAATGAACTTTTTTTTTTTTTTTTCCTTTGAGACAACTCAAAATTCAGCGACTCAACTAATAAAAAGAAAGAAGCATTAGGGTTTTTGTTGATAGAATAGAGGAGAGGGCATAAAGGTAAAAACATATAAGATCACTCAATCTTTCTTTCAGAGATGAGAAAACGAGTCTCCTTTATTTGCCCCTAGTAGCAAGCAAACCTCCTAAAGAATCAATTCAATTCAATTAAATCGCTACGGTACGTACATTTCACGTCCTAAAGAATGACCGTGGGATTTCCTCATTAAAATATTTACGCTTTGTACCACTGAGACTTCACCCTCATCCTTTAAGAACAACCTTCCTCCCTTCATACTTTCCCATCTCATTTCTCCCGGAAATTTCTCCTTCTTTGTCCCATTTCTAATGAAAATGGCTATGCAGATTCTTCTTACCCGCATCGCCTCCATTCTTCTCTTAACCATCACCCACTTCGTTGACGCAAGAATCCCCGGTGTTTACACCGGCAGTGCCTGGACATCTGCTCACGCCACCTTCTACGGCGGCAGCGACGCCTCCGGGACAATGGGTATACTATCTTTACTACAATAATGCTTAACAACTTCCAGATCTGTTAATAAGTTTTTTTTTAGAACGTTGGGTTCCGCTACTCTTATGGAGTGCGACTAATCCCCGCGGGTTAAGTACGTAGTCCGCAAACATACTTAACCAATTAACCAGGCGTTGAACTTACCGCCTGACGGGCTCGAACCCAGGACCTTATGGAGACCTGGAGGATATCCACCTCTTGTTGCACTAGGCTAGAAGAGGGGATCTGTTAATAAGTTTAGTGTTTGATGCAGGGGGAGCATGTGGGTACGGAAATCTGTACAGTCAAGGGTACGGTGTGAACACGGCAGCTCTTAGTACAGCTCTGTTCAATAACGGGTTAAGCTGCGGTGCTTGTTTCGAGATCAAATGTAACGACGACCCACAATGGTGTCACCCCGGTAGCCCATCTATCTTCATCACAGCTACTAACTTCTGCCCACCAAATTACGCCCTTCCCAACGACAATGGAGGTTGGTGCAATCCTCCTCGACCCCATTTCGATCTAGCCATGCCTATGTTCCTCAAGATTGCCGAGTACCGCGCCGGAATTGTCCCTGTCTCCTTCCGCCGGTAATTAAAAACATGTTCTTTTTCTTGAAAACCGACATCTAACAATTAATGGGTTTATTTATTTACACAGTGTGCCGTGCCGGAAGCAAGGAGGGATAAGGTTTACGATCAATGGGTTCAAGTACTTCAACCTGGTGTTAATCAGTAATGTCGCTGGTGCCGGGAATATTGTGAGGGTGAGTGTGAAAGGGACTAAGACAGGATGGATAAGTATGAGCCGTAACTGGGGACAAAACTGGCAATCAAATGCAGTCCTGGTTGACCAAGGGCTATCATTTAGAGTCACCGGAAGTGACCGCCGGACCTCTACTTCTTGGAATATCGTCCCATCGAATTGGAATTTCGGGCAAACCTTCACCGGAAAGAATTTCCGAGTTTAAGGATATGTTAACCCAAAATTGGGATAATTATAGCCATTGAATTGAGCTATATGTTTTTTCTTTTTTGTTTTGTGTGTGTCTTCAGATGTGAGGGCTGAGGTGGCTGCAAGAATTAACAAAGTTTAGTAGCCCGCAGCTTCAACACTTACAATAATTATTATTACTATTATTGTTCAACCTCTTTATTATTGGTATCTAATCATGTTTGAACTATTGTTGAGAATTAAGAATTACATATGACCAAACTTGAGATGTTTTAATTGAAAACACAAGGAAAAAGCAATAACATTGTGGCTAAATCAACAAACATATACTATTGCTTCTATTTGCAAATACTTATGTTTTTGTAACTGGAATGTTTTCGGATAAATAAACTTGTATAAATTTCTATATTTATCTTACTAAATTTTGTATCTAAAATCTGTGTCTATTTAAAAATATTTGTATATACAGAAGAAAAAAAAGAGTGTTTCTAAATGGTAAAGTAATCCATGACTCATCATGTTGTCCCGACTTAATCACAACATATTGTAGCGAAAAGATAAAACATGAACACAAATCTTTCAAGTAATGAAACAAAAAGAACAAAATAAATTTGATAGCACAAATAAAACAATAAATCATATTCTATTTAAGAGTACAACCACTATATAAAAAATTTATGAGTTTAAGCGAGTGCTATGACGGTAAAGTTGTTACGTTAGTTCTCTTTTATTTAAAAAAAAAAACTAAATAAAAATTTTACATTCATGTTAAAAGAAAAATAGGCAAATAGAGTCTATTATAATTTAAAAAAACATCTATATGTTGTTTCTTTCTCTTTCTCTTTATTTTTTTCTATGAACAAAAGCATAAACAATAGTATCATTTTAAAAGGGAAATTTGAGGAAATGACCCTCCAGATGGGCCTAATTACGGATGGTACGGGCCCATAATTTTAATAGCGCTGGTGACCCTTTTTTTTTAATGACAATTATACCCTTGCGTAACGCAACTTCAGTTGCGTGACGCAACCGATTTTTTTTTTTTCAATTTTTTTTTCAAAATTTTTTTTTCATCTCGCGGTTGCGTTACGCAACTGGAGTTGCGTGACACGATTGCGTAACGCAACAAGGGTTGCGTGACGCGATTGCGTAACGCAACAAGGGTTGCGTGACGCGATTGCGTAACGCAACAAGGGTTGCGTGACGCGATTGCGTAACGCAACAAGGGTTGCGTGACGCAACTGGGGCATTTTCGTCCAAAAAATTTCATAATTAAATTTTTTTGAAAAATAAAAAAATAAAAAATTGCGTCACGCAACCTGAGGATGCGTGACGCAATAGGGACATTTTCGTCAAAAAAAACAAGGGTCACCAGCGCTATTAAAATTATGGGCCCGCACCATCCGTAATTAGACCCATCTGGAGGGTCATTTCCTCAAATTTCACTTTTAAAACTATAACACCCAAGATAATGGAACAATAGATATGAGGATCATTATTTAGATTATAATATAAGTATCTAAAAATTTTAAAAATAAATTAAAAATCATAAGAAATATATCAAACAATTATATATTTCATGAGTAGGATGACGACACCCTACTGTAATCGTAACCAAACATTTAACAAGCTGCTAGGAACAAACATAAATAAATAAATAAATAAATATATATATATATATATATATATATATATATATATATATATTGTGAAATATTAATATTATTATTTTTATGTAACACCTTATGGATAAGAGATGCCACAAGTAAAATCGCATGCACATGGGTTAGTGGGAGCCGGAAAAGTACACAAGTGGTGGCAAAACTCTCAACACTAACCGAGTTTGAGCCAAGAAATTGATATTTTCAACTTATCAAATTAATAATCCTTGAAAAAGAACATTGGATCCTCTTTCAATCCTTTAACTTTTTCTGTTTTTGTTTTGTGTGATTTTCTTCCACATCCATAAAAAAGGAACAATCTAGCAAATTCCCCCTATCCATTATCTTGTTGGCACATAACCTTTATAAAATAATCCTAACCATCAATTACTAAAAAAAAACAACAATCAACCCATCACAATTTCCTAATAGCAATCAAATTTTCAAAAGCAACAACCAACAACAAACAGTTTTCCAACAATAAGCAAATTCAAGCAGCAACAAGTCAACAACCTATTTTTCAAAATAAGATTCAACTTAAAAAAATGTAATTGTTTTGTTTTGTCAACTGCAATCTATCTCTTTCCATCAACAAGTTTTTAATAGACTGGATAGATTGTTCCAAGGAATTGACATTGGATAAGAAATAATTTCTCAGTTTGATTGTTAAAATATAATAGTATATATTATTTATTATCACAATAATATTAAAAAATTAAATAGTATAATCTTATTATTATATTAATCTATTTATTTATATAATTTAATATTTATAAATTAAACACTAAGATATATAAGGCCCGGTTCTTATTCAGATTTTTTTAAATAATCCAACAAAATCAATTATCACATCACTCTTTCTCTCATTCATCAAATCAATCAATACATTAACCAAAATACTAAAATACCCTTTATTTTAAATTATTATTATTTATTTTATTTATATATATATACCCTTTAGGTCTTCTTATCAAAAAAACATCATCATTTTCTTAAAATCATCATCCATAATCATTATTTTCTCCCTTCAGGTTATTTAAATAACCTGAAACGAACAAGACCTTAGTTTAAAATTATTCAATATAATATATTTCTCTTTTTTTAATTTTTTTTATCTTGAATTAGATTTAGGTTTAGGTAAAATCTTGTTTAGGGTTTACTTTTCTAAATAATTTACTTGATTAATTATTTTTAAATTACTAATTTAGTTTGTTTTTATTGAACTTATTTTTTCATTTTATTACTATTATAACTTTTTTATTAAATAGATTCTAAATTTAATTATTAATATTATATATATATTATATTTAAATTATTTTTTTATAAATTTAATTATTTATATTTTAATATATATTTCAATAATAATAATTATTATTATTATAAAAAACTAACTTAAATCCCGTGCAAGTAAGAATATAAACAAAATATTATAAGGGACTAATTGAAACAAAACTGAGTAATGAAAGACTTGATACTAAACTTGGAATGTTGCAACAGATTGTCTTAGAAGAATCAACAATCCAATTGTTGTTAAAAATGGAGAAATCCCATTTAGGAAAGGTTCACCCTATTCTTCTCTTTCTAACGTTTTTTGTTTAAGGGATTCAAACAAGATAGAGGATGCTGGTAGCAATGGTTAGTCAAGAAGAGATCAGTAATGCTTTGTTTACAATGAAAGGAGGTAAAAGTTCAGGACCAGATATTGGATACAATGCGGATTTCTTCGAGGAAAATTGGGAGATAGTCGGGAAAGATGTAAGTGAAGGAGTCCTAGAATTCTTTCAAAATAGGAAAATACTTGAGCAATGTAACATTATAGTGTTGAATATGATTCCCAAAATCTCACTACCGGGAAAAATTTAGGACTTTTGTCTTATTTAATGTTGTAATGTAATCTATAAATCATCTCTAAATTCTTTCGCAAAGATTTAAAACTGTTATTTCAAAATTAATTTGTTTAGGGTAATCAACTTTTATTCTGAATCGCTCTATCTCCCATAACATACTTCTTATGCAGAGTTTATTGAAAAGTTATGGAATGAAAACTATATCTCTGAGAGTGACTTTAAAAATTGACATTCGAAAAACTTTTGACTCGATAAAATGGGAATCCATCCATGAATTTCTTTATGTTGTCGATTTCCCTAACATTTTTGTCGAGTGGTTAATGTAGTGTGTTTTGACCCTTCACTTCATTGTCAGAGTGAATGACATACATAGTGACTTCTTCAAGGGTGAATTGGGAGTAAGACAAGAAGATCCTCTCTCACCTTACCTCTTCGTTCTTATTATGGATATACTGGACTGCATCTTTAAAATGCTCTTAAGAAACAATAACACATGTTTGTTTCGCGGATGATCTGTTCTTAGTGACCCACGTAGATGTTGAATCTATTAGTGAAATCAAGGAAGAACTAACAATGTTTTCTAGTATTATATGTTTATTCATTAATGAATACAAAGGCATGCTATTTATGGTGGAGGAGTGAAGGAGGATTTGAAGCCGAATATATTTAATATCATGGGGATAAAAGAAGGAAGGCTTTCAGTCAAATATCTTGGAGTCCCCTTATCTACAAATAAACTTCAAAGCTCACATTTTCGCCCACTTATTGAAAAGGTTAGAAATTCTATTTTAAGTTGGGTTAAAAAACTCTATCATACGCAGGAAGAATAGAACTTGTGAAAAGAGTTACTATGGGAATCATTGGCTACTGGGCACAAAAAATATTGATTCCCAAAAAAGTCATGGCTGACTAGATAAGTTGATGAGAGACTTCATATGGGATACTCAAGGCAAAGGAGACAAAAAGGTCAAATGGGAAACTATATGTACCCCCAAAGGAATAAGGAAGGTTTGGCCTTAAAAATTGTGCCATATGGAATCGAGCATTCACAATCAGACATGTATGGGCCGTTGAGATGAAAGAATTTTTATTGTGGGTCAAATGAGTTCATACGAGATTCATGATAGAAGAAGTCAGCATATGAACTAGAAGAGAGACATATTAGATGATGAAGTTCAAAATCAGTAATGGAGTGAGAATATTATTATGCCACGATCCATGGCTAGAGATTAATCTCATAATTCTTTGGGAGGAATTCCAATCTATCAAAGTCAGAATCAGAAAAATTGTCTCTTGTACTCAGTTAGAGATATTTAAGAAGAAAAATACAGTTCTATTCTTGGGAGTAATCTAGAAGGATTTGAATTCTGATCAATAATATGCAATTCAATGGAAACAATGTTACAAAGAGCTGGGATACTATTATGAATGGAAAGTTCGTGGTAGAAAAATTATGGGAGATCATTAGAACAATGGAGGTGGTGGTCGATTGACATAAAGTAATGTGGTCTTCAAAGGTTATACCTCAACACCAATTCATCATTTGGTTGATATTCACGAAAATATTGGAGACAAGAGACAAATTAAGAAGTATATGAATACTTCAGACGTCAATATCCCAATATGCGCAGTAAAAGAGGAAAGTATTGACCACCTGTTTGGGGACTGCAATTTGTATCCAATCTGTGGATCAATTTTGCTCAGAACATGAATATCACTAACTTTCTAAGTACATGGAACGAAATCATAAATCTTGTAAAGAAAAAGGCTAAGGGAGATATCTTCTACGCGAATGTTTTCAAATGTTTCTTTAGAGCCCTTGTCTATAATACCCAGAGAGAAAGAAATAAAAGAATTCATAGCACAAATAAGATAATAGAAGGAAAAGTTTGGGATGATATTGTTTCTGATAATAACGCTCTCATACATATATGGAGGGAAATTCCGATTAATGAAGATAGTTGAAAGCTCAGTCAAAAGTGGAATATCCCTTATAAAATCATTACAAAGAAAGGAAGGTTAAAACAATTCTTGTTTGATGGCTTTTTTGTAATTCAATTGTTTGTTATTATGTTTGTTCTATAATTCAGTTGTTTGAAACTCACATTGTGTTTTCATCAAAGCTAACTAAGGTCTGTCTAGCTTTGTTTTCTTAAAACTCATTTTTCCTCTTTTACAGTTTTTTTAATGAAATGACACTAATTAATTTATATTTAGGTTATATTGAAAACATGTAATAATCTTATATTATATTTAACCTAATTAATTTAGTTTTTTTAGTTAAACATTAAAATAATTTATATAAGTTTTTAGATTTTGAAACATTATAATTTGTTTATTTTAGAAATCCTAGACTCCTGTACAGCTGCATAGCCTCACCCTGATTAGTGTAATGTATATGTTTTTGTGAACACACAATGTTTAATCAAATTATTATGGAAGAGTTCAAATAAATCTATTATATTTTAGAGTAACATATTCGTTTTGTGAACACACAATATTTAATCTAATTATTGTAAAAGACTTCTAATTAATAAACCTATTATATATTAGAGTAACGTATTCGTTATGATAAACACACAATGTTTACTCTAATTATTGTAGAAGAGTTCTAATAAACCTATTATATATTGATGCTCATATTAATCAGATCAGATCTTCTGCTACCGAATTGGGTGTTCCTCTGTTGCGGACCAATCAAAACTCAGCATTATTATTATATTAATAAATTAAAATTGGGTTGAAAGGAAAGAAAAAGAACCCGGAACCCGTATTTTATTCCGGGTTCAGTAGAAACAGAAATGAGTGAAGCTTCATTCGCTTCACTCTGTTTTACATGACCATTGAAGAGACAGTCTACACTGTTTTACATAAGGTTGTCCATATAAAACTGATTGATATATATTCACTCAGGTGAATATAAAATACATTCATGTAAAAGCAGTTTATATGATAGAAGTGAAGCAAACTTCACTTGATATTAAATTTGTATGATATTTAAATGAATTTACTTTAATTATTTTATATGATTATATATTAAATATATATATATATATATATATATAAACATGTTCAAATTTTTTTGTAATATATTTAAATAAATTTGTAAAACAAAATATTTTAAAATTTATTTGTAAAATACTTTTAAAAAAAATATTTAAATTATTTTATATTTTATATAATTATATATTAAATATATGTAAATGTTCATGTAAAACTACTAACACATTTATGTAAAAACATTTATACGTTAATGTAAAATCATTTATGCCTTCATTTAAGTCTGCAAAAAATATATAAAAAAAAATAAGCGCTACCAGGTGAAGCTGGCTTCAACTGGGTATTATCAGCGCTCAAATGAGTGAAACAAGCACTACCAGGTGAAGTTTGCTTCACTCAATATTTACAACGCTGATAGAAGTGAAGCAAACTTCACTTGATATTTACATTTGTAAGATATTTAAATTAGTTTATTTTAATTATTTTATATGATTATATATTAAATATATATATATATATATATATATAACAATATATTTAAATAAATTTGTAAAACAAAATATTTTAAAATTTATTTTTAAGATATTTAAAAACAATTATTTAAATTATTTTATATTTTATATAACTATATATTAAATATATATAAATGTTCATGTAAAACCATTAACACATTTATGTAAAAATATTTATATGTTCATATAAAAACATTTATGTCTTCATGTAAGTCTACAATAGAATAAAAAAACAAGCGCTACCAGGTGAAGCTTGCTTCACCTAGGTATTTACATCGCTCAAATGAGTGAAACAAGCACCACCAGGTGAAGCTTGCTTCACTCAATATTTAAAGCACTGATAGAAGTGAAGTAAATTTCACTTGATATTTACATTTGTAAATATTTAAATTAATTTATTTTATATGATTATATAATAAATATATATATATATATATATATATATATAATATGTTCAAAATTTTTTGTAATATATTTAAATAAATTTGTAAAATAAAATATTTTTAAATTTATTTGTAAGATATTTAAAAAAATTATATAAATTATTTTATATTTTATATAATTATATATTAAATATATATAAATGTTCATGTAAAATCATTAACACATTTATGTAAAAACATTTATATGTTCATGTAAAAACATTTATACCTTCATGCCTTCATGTAAATCATTTAATATCAAGTGAAGTTTGTTTCACCTGGTAGCGCTTGTTTTTTTATTCTCTTACAGATTTACATGAAGGCATAAATGATTTTACATGAACGTATAAATGTTTTTACATAAATGTGTTAGTGGTTTTACATGAACATTTACATATATTTAATATATAATTATATAAAATATAAAATAATTTAAATATTTTTTTAAAAATATCTTACAAATAAATTTTAAAATATTATGTTTTACAAATTTATTTAAATATATTAAAAAAAATTTGAACATGTTGTTTTATATATAAATATTTAATTTATAATCATATAAAATAATTAAAGTAAATTTATTTAAATATCTTGCAAATTTAATATCAAGTGAAGTTTGTTTTACTTCTATCAGCGCTGTAAATATTGAGTGAAGCAATCTTCACCTGGTAGTGCTTGTTTCACTCATTTGAGCACTATAAATCCCCATGTGCTTGCTTCACCTGGTAGGGCTTGTTTTTTTTTTTTTTTGCAGACTTACATTAAGGTATAAATGCTTTTACATGAACATATAAATATTTTTACATAAATGTGTTAATGATTTTACATGAACATTTATATATTTTTAATATATAATTATATAAAATATAAAATAATTTAAATAATTTTTTTAAATATCTTACAAATAAATTTAAAAATATTTTGTTTTACAAATTTATTTAAATATATTACAAAAAATTTTGAACATGTTATATATATATATATATATATTTATTATATAATCATATAAAATAAATTAATTTAAATATCTTACAAATGTAAATATCAAGTGAAGTTTACTTCACTTCTATCAGTGCTGTAAATATTGAGTGAAGCAAGCTTCACCTGGTGGTGCTTGTTTCACTCATTTGAGAGCTGTAAATACCCAGGTGAAGCAATCTTCACCTGGTAGCGCTTGTTTTTTTATTCTATTGCAGATTTACATGAAGGCATAAATGATTTTACATGAACGTATAAATATTTTTACATAAATGTGTTAGTGGGTTTACATGAACATTTACATATATTTAATATATAATTATATAAAATATAAAATAATTTAAATGTTTTTTTAAAAATATTTTACAAATAAATTTTAAAATATTATGTTTTACAAATTTATTTAAATATATTAAAAAAAAATTTGAACATGTTGTTTTATATATAAATATTTAAATGAAAATTTTAAAATATTTGTTTTATATATAAATTTGAACGTATAAAATAATTAAAGTAAATTTATTTAAATATCTTACAAATTTAATATCAAGTGAAGTTTGCTTCACTTCTATCATATAAACTGCTTTAAATGAATGTATTTTATATTCACCTGAGTGAATATATATCAATCAGTTTTACATGGACAACCTTATGTAAAACAGTGTAGACTGTCTCTTCAATGGTCATGTAAAACAGAGTGAAGCGAAGGAAGCTTCACTCATTTCTGTTTCTGCTGAACCCGGAATAAAATACGGGTTCCGGGTTCTCTTTCTTCCTTTCAACCCAATTTTAATTTATTAATATAATAATAATGCTGAGTTTTGAGTGGTCCGCAACAGGGGAACACCCAATTCGGTAGCAGAAGATCTGATCTGCATATTAATATTTCTCTTTCATGTAATTATTATACCCTAGCATGTATTCCGTGCATTTGCACGAGTAATAATATAAAAAACCGTGAAAAAATCTTACGGTAAAATTTTTATGGGCGGGTCAACCTACAATCCGACTCAAATATTTATTTACTCTCACATATATCAAAATTAACCACAACTCTCGACCCGGCAATCCGGATACTTTAAAAATTAAGCATCATTATATATATATATATTAGTTAGTTAAAAAGTTGAACTTATATTGTTAAAATGTCACGCGTTTATCAAATTTTGGGTTGAATTTAAAATATAAAGTGTTATTAGCCTAGTTGGTTAAAAGGTTGTACATGTTTTGGTAGGTTGCAAGTTCGAACCATACCTATAGCATTTTTAATTTTATTTTTAACCGTTTTAAATTTATGGGCGGGTCAACCCACAATCCGACCCAAGTATCCATTTACTCTCACATATATCCAAATTAACCACAACTCTCGACCCGTCAATCCAGAAACTTTAAAAATTAAGCATCATTATATATATATAGATTAGTTAGTTAAAAAGTTGAACTTATATTGTTAAAATGTCACGCGTTTATCAAACTTTGGGTTGAATTTAAAATATAAAGTGTTATTAGTCTAGTTGGTTAAAAGGTTGTACAAGTTTTGTTAGGTTGCAAGTTCAAACCATACTTATAACATTTTTAATTTTATTTTTAACCGTTTTAAGTTTATGGGCGGGGTCAACCCACAATCCGACCCAAGTATCCATTTACTCTCACATATATCCATATTAACCACAGCTCTCGACCCGGCATTCCGGACACTTTAAAAATTAAGCATCATTATATATATAGATTAGTGTTCAATTGATGTTTATTCCATCATTTGATTTATTGGTGTCATATTTTTTTTATGGTGATGATTATTTGATCTGGAGCACGGCTCTTCTATTAAAAAATTGTGGATCTCCTTAATTACATCCGGAAGCATTAAACATGTTTTTTTTTTTGGCCATTGTAGTTTTATAAATTAGAGTTTTTATGGGTTTTCTACGTTTTTTATTATCTTTGCTTATTTTTGTTCTTGAAATTTCTTTTTAGTTATTCCATTTTGTTATCGTTTTTATCACTTTTTAGCGACTATTTCTGAAAATAAACCTTTGTGAAAAAAGGAAATTGTTTGTCTTGCACAATTTATGTTAGATATCTTATCTTGAAATAACATAAAATATATATAAAATGATGTTATAAATAAATTAAATAAATACATTAATATTACAAAAAAACGAAATCACTAGATAAAATGTTGATTCAAGGCTTATGCTTAGCACATTTTCCTTCAAACAGTTTCACCGTCTCCCCTTGTGCTCGAACTTATCGCAGATGCCTGTCTTCCAGGGTACAACGAATCTAGTAGTGATTCAGCACTGGAATCACTATGCAACGAACTTGACAAAATACATGAATCAATCATCGGGTTTCAACGGAAATATGACGAACCAAAAAACTCGAAGAACACTCGACTGAATGAAGAACTCGAAGAACACTCAAGAAAACAAAGAAAATTCTAGAGAGATTATGGAATGAGTGAAAAAGAGATATGAGATGGTGTGAGATAGAATGTCTATTTAAATTGTTGAAATAATAAACTGTTCATTAAATCATCAATTGATCCAACGGCTGACATCAGTTGCTTCTTCATTTTCCTTAATATTTCTTCTTAACGAAGGGTAATTGCTTCTCAAAAATAATTAAGACATTTATTTTGCAATACTCACGTTACATGGTTTTTTCAATTGTTAATAATAATATTAAATTATCAAACAATTAATAATAATATTAAACTCATGTACGTTACACTACAGATTAACAACATTTTGTCAATTGGTTATCAAGATATTTTAAATTAATTAATTCAAATTAATTTATACATTTGGATCAAATTTCACTCTTTAAATCACGTTTGAATTTTATGTGAATTTGATTTAATTTTATTACCCATATTTTAATTTCCATTCATTAATGGAATTTATGAAATAGTTTAAAATTCCAACCATTTCCAGATAGATAAAAGGACTCTTTGGAATGCCAAAAGTGGGCACACAAGATCCTCTGCTACCGAATATTAGATGTTCCGGTGTTCCTCCACACAAATTTTGATATTAAAAAAAGTAAAAAATAAAATAAAATATGTATTTACTGATTTACCCCTTTCCCCTGTGAGAGAGGTACAGGGGAGAAGAAAACTTTAGTAACAGACTCAAAAGTGGGAGATAGTTTCACAATCCCAAAGCTCCAACAACTGGAAAGGACTAAATGAATTAAAATGATAGATGTAGAAAATAAAAAACTAAAGAAGAGGGAGTAAAAGAAGAAAACATCATTTTGTAGATTAGTTATATAATCAATGCCCACCCACATTTGAGCTGCCTTAGTTATACCGATTTTTTCATATGTAATAGCAGATCAATTGAATCTACTGTTTTGGCCAAAGAATGGGTATGATTCAGTGTAGCATCTCATGCAAAAATATTATCATATTTCATGATTAGAGTTACAATGGAAATTATATTTAATAATTTTATGACATGATCCTTCCATAGATTGTACTTTTATATGTTTTTTTCCTTTCAAAAATTAGACTTGGATTGAGTCATAATAAAATCATATATAGACTTGGCCCATAAGGAACATAAGGGGAAGTATTTATTGCTGATGATCTTTATATGTGTTGTTTCCCTTACAACCAACCATTCATCATCATACTCATCATGTGATTTTGTTTCTTTAATACAATGGGCCAATTTATTATTGATTACTTCTTAAGCATCCATCATCTTCTCCTATCAATCTAGTTATGACAAAGATATGTTTTTTTATTAAGACAATCTAGTTACAAGATAGTTCAGTGAACTACAAAAACACAAAATTTATAGTGTAGTCAAATATAAGGAAATGCAAATAAAATAACACAACAATATTGTGCAATCTAAATGTTTCTACAAATATTTTAGGATAAAATGTTCCTAAAGGTGCCATTGGTAATCCTGAAATCAACATTTAAATTAAAATTGAATGGTCAAATTCTAATTCTTAAATTTGGTATACTCTTTAATATTAAAAATAAAAATTGAAAATAGAATTGTAATGTATTCAAATATAGTGTAATTCTATAGTTCTCAATTGAGTGTTTTTTTATGTCGGAATTGCAATTTCAAATTTTATTTTATTTATGTTTTTTCAAACAAAAATAACTTATTATTTTATTATTTGAAACACGATTAATTTTAATCAATATTTTATTTTATAAAATTCAGGATGTTAAAATATTGAATCGATGTCTTTTTTTAATTAATTTAGGAAGTTAACATATTGAATTAATATAACTCTCTATATATATTAATTTAAAATATTAACATATTGAACAAATATTTTGTTTTTTAATTTAAGAAGTTAAAATGTTGAATCCATATTTTTTTATACGTGAAGTTAATATGTTAAACCGATAATTTCTCTAATAAAAATAAAAACTTAAACAAATTTATAAAATTTTGAGCCATCTTAACTAGTTGTCAAACTAATATTTTAATATAATATATATTAAAATTATTTTTATTATATTCATTTTACAAATTTAGAAATTGTAATTGAATTAATAAGAATGAATTATAATTTAATGCCAATTCTTTGAAAATCTAATTCCAATTTTACTCATCCAAACTACCCTTTACAACCATCGTTAAAAATATCACCAACGTTTATTCTTGCATTGCCAGAGCAGTTTTAGCACAGGTTATAATTCCATTTATTTAAGCGCCGCTAATATTAATTTAAGCATATACGAAAATCTTTTTAATATGAAAAAAAAATTATTTTATATTTTATTTTTAATAATAAAAGAAAATTTAGAAGATCAATTTCTACTCATTATTGACATATTAAATAATAAAAAAAATTATAAATTCTCTTAATAATATTATTTAATAAAATCATATTATAGTCAAATAAAAAATATTAAATAGCATATTACAAGTTTTTAATAATGTTCTAATAGTTTTAAAAAACAATCTATATATATATATATATAATAATAATGCTCAATTTTTAAAGCGTCTGAATTGCCGGTTCAATAGTCGTGGTTAATTTAGATATATATGTGAGAGTAAATAGATACTTGAGTCGGATTGTGGGTTTACCCGTCCATAAACTTAAAACGGTTAAAAATAAAATTAAAAATGCTATAATTATGGTTCGAACTTGAAACCTAAAAAAACAAACACAACCTTTTAACCAACTAGACTAATAACACTTTATGTTTTAAATTCAACACCAAATTTGATGAACGTGGTACATTTTAACAATATTAGTTCAACTTTTTAACTAACTAATATATATATATATATATATATATATATATATATATAATGATGCTTAATTTTTAAAGTGTCTGGATTGTCGGGTAAAGAGAGATATGGTTAATTTGGATATATATGTGAGAGTAAATGGATACTTGGGTCGGATTGTGGGTTGACCCGCCCATAAATTTAAAACGGTTAAAAATAAAATTAAAAATGTTATAGGTATGATTCGAACTTAAAACTAACAAAACAAATATAACTCTTTAACCAACTAGGCTAATAACACTTTATATTTTAAATTAAACACCAAATTTGATGAACACGGGACATTTTAACAATATAAGTTCAACTTTTTAACTTACTAATATATATATATATATATATAATTATGCTTAATTTTTAAAGTCTCTGAATTGTCGGGTCGAGAGTTGTGGTTAATTTTGATATATATGTGAGAATAAATGGATACTTGGGTCGAATTGTGGGTTGACCCGCCCATAAACTTAAAATGGTTATAAATAAAATTAAAAATGCTATAGGTATGGTTCCAACTTGCAACATAACAAAACAAGTACAACCCTTTAACCAATTAGGCTAATAATACTTTATATTTTAAATTCAACACCAAATTTGATGAACGTGGAAAATTTAACAATATTAGTTCAACTTTTTAACTAACTAATATATATATATATATATATATAATGATGCTTAATTTTTAAAGTGTCTGGATTGTCGGGTCGAGAGCTGTGGTTAATTTGGATATATATGCGAGAGTAAATGGATACTTGGGTCGGATTGTGGGTTGACCCGCCCATAAATTTAAAACGGTTAAAAATAATATTAAAAATGCTATAGGTATGATTTTAAACTTGCAACCTAACAAAACAAGTACAACATTTTAACCAACAAGGCTAATAATACTTTATATCTTAAATTCAATACCAAATTTGATGAACGCGGTAGTTTTATCAATAGTTTTTAATCGGTCATAATTCTCTTTTGACTATGGGCTATATATTTCACTATTATTAGTGAACAATAATGGAAGAATTTCGTCATATTTATAGAGATATGGGACATAATTCATATGGATATAGTAAGTCTCGTCTGGGCTATTTTAATGGTAGTCTTTACATTTTTCTTTTCACTCGTAATATTTGGAAGAAGTGTACTCTAAAAGTGAAACTAAGTGAGTTGAGAAATCAAACTGTATCAATGGTTTTAAAGATCGTTCTGCAATGTGAAAGTAAATGGATACTTGAGTCGGATTGTGGGTTGACCCGCCCATAAACTTAAAACGGTTAAAAATAAAATTAAAAATGCTATTACATTTTTACCGTAATATTTTTTTCATGGTTTTCATAATTTTTTATATTATTACTCGTACAAATGCACGGATAAATGCTAGTTAAACTAAAAAGACAAATTTGTATACTAAAATATAATAAACTTAAAATAGTGAAATAACCATTATTCCATAAACTACTGAAATTAAAATAATTTTTTTATATATCTTATTTCTTAGACACTTAAATTCAAACTTGTTCTCAAATGCTCTTCCATGTATGGACAACATTACCGCAGTAGATGTAACATGTAACCGACAAAATATTAAATATCTTAGTTAAATATCTATTCACCTTAATCAAAGTGTATTATTTAATTGAACTAATTATTATATTATAACATGTCCCTTTTATAAATATTGTCTCAGACATATACACAAATCCTATCATAAGTCTGGAACATTTCATCTTTAGTCAAACATAAATGTTTGCGTACTGCACATGCACACAATCAAAAGTAAATAAATCTAAAACGACCAAATAGAGTCCCATCATAAGGCTTCTATCTATAGATTAAACCATTACCCAGGAGCGTATTTGTGAAGAAACTGTATCGATGATTCACAGACAAAGCATACAACTAGGATTCTGAATGAAGAGAAACATAATTATAAATACTTACAATGAAATCAATAATAGGATGATCAGTACCCCATAAGAAATCGTGATGGACAACAATGAAGTTTCTGAATATAGAATCTCCCTTATAGAGAATTTATTCATACACACTCAAATTGGTTGACGGTCACTTAAAACACTGAGATTTTAGCTACAAAACTCAGCAAGTATAATTTTTACATCATATGCTCTAAACCTTTTCATGATTCGATGTGAACCTTGTTGTTCAAGCCACAAATCTTTTCTGATATTCACCTTTTACAAACTAAACACAACTTATCTTTAATAAGAACTCCACTTTTGTGCATCACACAAAATTCTTCATATAACCTTGTAAACTATGGAAGGAGAATTCCCCATGTATTCTCAATCCCATGAAGGAGCAAATCATAGTTGTAATGAAACCAGGGGAAAGATGGACAATAGAAGGATTACATTTGACCCATTATGATCTTGATAGTGGAAGGAAAGATAAGTAACTACCGAGAAATTTCAGTCACTTTTATTTTCATTTTTAAAATTGATGAATAACATACTTGGGATTGCTGGGCACCAACTCCAGCTGTAACGCCATTACGTCATTTGAACACAATAGGAACATATATTTGACCAGAAGACATGTAGTTCGATTTTGCAGCTGAATTAATTATGTGGTCTATTGCATGCAAAGAAATCCAAACTTGATTAGTAGATGCACAAAGAAAACTTGACAACATTAACAAATGGTGCCATCAGACAACAAAGTAAACTTCCTTAGAAAAAAAAGATGTCAAACACAACTCCTTTTTGTAAATACTCTCAACAAAAAGTGTTGGAGAATTTCTCAAATCAATGCAGTCTAAGAGAGACTTTAATACTAAATTGCACAAAAAGACAATTCATATTGAAATTCCAGACTCTAGATTGTTCTTCCAATAACACTATATTTTTAATAGCCGTGTCTCTATTCTCATTTGTACGTAGTTGATTATGTTTCAAAGTGGACATGTAACTCTAGATTATTCTTCCAATAACACGAACAATTTTCTAAAAAAACTGAACGTTCATATTCCTATTGAAATTGAACGTCTTCAAATGCAAGATAGGGTTATAAACTTCCATCACGAGAAAGTTTCTATGGTGCCTTTAAAGAACGGTCTTCTTTGATGTCAGAGCTTCATGAATACGCATGTAGTAGCCTATCCAGAAAAATTTGAAGGAATTCAAACTTATAAACATGATCCAAAAATTTGTGTCTACAACCCTACAAGTAAGGGGTTTCTTACGAAATTCAACATAAGGTCTTGTTATAAACAATGGATTGCCTTTTGATCTCGTTGACCGTAGTTTTCAGTTGGTGAGCATTCGATTACTATAAAACTGGCTCAATTTTACTTTCAATTATCATTTTATCACCTTTCAAATAAAAATTGAAGCCCCGTGAATCTATATGTTGTCTGGAACTATAATGAGCGGAAGAGGTCATCAAAGGATGTGCCTAGGAAGCTCGGAAGGATATCTCATTTAGATAGTTGTTCATCCTTCAAAAATCTGAATTTGGGATCTGAAAAGTTATAAAAAAACAGAGTGAGTTTTGGTGAACAAGATAAATATACTTTGGTGAATAAGATAAATATGCTTCAGATTTATTGACAACATGTGAATCAAATTAGTCCTCTAATAAATCTTCTTTTCATCTGTAATGACAAAGTAATTTAAGTGTTTGCTTTTTTTTCCAGATAAACCTACATCAAACAAGTCCAAAGTCTCCAACTCCACCCTTTCTATTGACTTAGCAAATACTCCAGCCTTTGGACAAATCGAACTCTTAGACTAGGGAGTTTTAGAGTCAAGACCTTCAAAGATCATAACTGATATTGATGAACAAACACATAATTTGCAGAAAAGATTCCCAAAACTCAAAGCATATATATTAAATAAAAGTTCCTGATTATATCCACATTATGCAACCATCATTTTTATAATTAAAAAAGGAAAAGAGAGAAAAAAAAACTTTAATATGCTTACCTAACAAATAGAACAAGTGAGAATGTAATCCAACTTAACAGAATCATGAAAATTAGAGGCTCATCAAAATCAAGATCACACCAGTAAGGGCATAAGAAGTTTAAGCACATTCTGTTAACTTCTTTATTGCAGTTAATAATGATTACTCATAACTTTATCAGCCAACTATGTTTGGTCTGCATCAACTATGTAAATTTCCTGCTGTAAACTGATCCAATTACTTGAACAATAATTATCAAAGTGTTAAGGAAATGGGTAAGTAATTTGAAAAAACATTCAAAATTTTGCTTACATGATCATACTTCTTAAGGATTTTGTGCATATTAGTAGTGTTCATTGTGACATATTAAATAAATGATTGAGCAATGTGAACTATGTGTTTCTTGCCATTTCTAAAGCACACCCCTTGACTCGTATGTAGATCGTGTAGGTGTCCAACACTAACACTATAAAACCTTGCTATTCTAAAGCTTACCTTCAACAATTCGAAAACTAACTTATGTTTGCACACTGCAAAAGAATTAAAGAAACTTGCTGAGATCATAGTTTACATGAAAATATATGTGGCTAAATCAGATGTTGTGGTTTTGGTCAAATTGAGTTTGCAGCTGAATTGCTAGATAGTTAAGTAATTCAGTAAAGATATTTTTGTAACAACAATCCCTTGCCTAAATCGAGCTACATTTATTTCTAGAAAATATAGTATCTTGCTACATAAATCTTAATAATCACGAACCAAGAAAATCTAACTAATCCAAGAAAAACAATGCAACAAAAACTATATTCAATTTGTTAAACCTATTTTATTGTTCCAATGTAAAATACCAATGTATCTGGTAAATAGTTACAGATCTTAATATTGTCCCTTGCTACATAAATGAACACAATTTTTATGACTACCCAGCTTCATAATATTATTCAAATATTGTGTCAGCTAAAGACAAAGGCCGCAAAAACTTATAATTTAAATCCAGGAATACAAGAAAATCAACAACTCAAATAGCCAGTCAAATGTTATGATGATTCTAGCTTTTCCAGATGAATACTAACCAAATTTAAATGGTTATTATAAATCCAATTACATAATCATAATAAGTCAAATGAATCACTAATCTAATGCTCCATTTGCTAAGTGTCATTAGCTTCATAACTCAGATAGATGGTTTACTGTTTACATATAAATGGGTAGTGCTTATAATTTAGGAATGATAGAACTAATAAATATATGGAATGATACCAACCTGGGCAATCTCTTTTAAGAAATTTGTCCATTTCAGCTTCATCAGAGCAGAAATGAGATCAACGATCCTTCAGAGCCCATACAACCTTTAAGAACCTTCTTAAGCCTTGTGTATTTAGCATGAGAGAGGAATTGCAAGTGCAGGACAGACTTAGAAATTAGATTGGGGTGAATTAATATAATCTCAAACTTTAATCTTAATTCTTCTATTTAGATAACTATCATTAAAAAATTCCACTAAATTAAAAGATGAAATTAGAAAATTTGCAATAAATTAATTTAGGAAGAGATAGTGGGTAGAGGGGCTTACATTAGATCTCTTTTCTCAATAATAAAATAAAATTAAGATGTAAAAACTAATCCATTTTCTAAAAAATAAAATTAAGATGTCAATATATATATATATATATATATATATATATATATATATATATATATATATATATATATATATATATATATATATATATATATATATATAAATAAATAAATAAAGTAGATTGATATATTCTAATTTTTATTTATATATACATAATTTATTATACATTATTATTTAGAAAAATAATTAAATGTTTAACTTTCAAATTATATTTATATTGAATTTTAAGATAAATTCAATTACTCAAGTTAAGTGAATATTTTAAAGAAAAGATAAAAAAAATTACGTATCATTTTATCATGTTAGAGTGTGAAGATAAAAATAAGTAAGGAATGTTAACTTAATAAATTTTGAAGTTATACATTTAATTAAACAAAAATAAAATCAATTGTAATATTATATAAATAATTAATTTGACAATTATACTCATTCAAAATATAGAATTAAATCAGAGAATTAGGAAATAAATTAAAAAAATGAGATTCTATTTGTTTAGAATTAAAAATATATATTAAAAAAATTAGATAAAAATAATAAAAATATAAAAAATGAGTGAAATAAAATATAAAGTAACTACTTATAGAATTGCAGGAAATTAAAGAGAAAAGAAGGGCTATATTCAAGAGAAAATATAAAATAACTACGTGGAGACATGCATTGCAAAGGCAAATTTGATTTATTTTTTTTTCAGTCCATGACTATATTCGTCCCTGCGCAAGTGAAAATCGAACCGAATCCAAAGGATCAGAGAAGGGAATTCCTGTGAAAAAAAAACACGATGAATCTTCGATCCCTATTTCCTATATACATATAGCGCCGCATCGATCGAGTTGTAAACCTGGAAAAATCGTAACCAAGCTTCTTAATTGAAGATGCGACGGCAATCAATAACAAAATCCTAGCTACATTATAATGCCAAATCAAGAGAAAAATATAACTCGAACTAGATTTTAAATTGTAGAATGTAAAATACCTTAATTGAAAGTAGAGAATTATAATAGAATTAGGTTAGAATGAGATTCACAATTGCAATATGTAAAAAAGAGTATTAATCGAGTGAGGTAAAAATGAACCATTAAGAAAAAAAATAATGTTAACCTTGAAAGATAATCTAGAAAATCGCTACTCTGTCTCTTTAGATTTCTACTACCAACTAGAATAACTAATTTCCATTCCATTAACATTGCACTTTTGTTCAACTTTTTTTTGGCTAACTTCCTTATTAACAATTATTTATTGTGATAAAATGAAACATCTACTTTACAGTCTTTACCTTATTCTAAGGTTAAGAAACCTAACTCTAACAATTGCGTATAATTAGCCTCTCCTTCAAATTTATTCAACCACAAACTACACAATTAAAAGAAAAATCTAACTTATTTCCAACCAACCCAAGTTTTGAAAATTCACCCTTATTGCGTCCATCCTTCTAAATAACATTTTCATCAAAATAGCAATCAGAATAATTTTTAATTGTGTTTATAGAAATGAAACATGTGGCATAGCTACTGCCTACTTTTTTTTTGAGTTGTGACACATTAGATATAAAAAGAATATCCAATTTATAAGGCATTTGTCCCACCCATTTTATAATACGGAAATGTTCATAGAAGTTCAGACTAAGTTTATGAGTCTTCCCTCTAATTGAGGGATGTCGATAAGGCTGTAGCTTAGCGAACACACAATCGTCCACTTCCAATACACAATCCACTCGTTTCTTAAATGTCTGTTGTTTCATTTGATAATGATCTCAATGAAGATAAAATCACAACAATTTAAGTGTTTCCTCTCTATTTGATAAATTTATATTGACTGCTACCGCTCTTGAATCACCAACCAAATAAGGATAATGAATTTAGGAAGTTTCTGACCATAGACAATCTAATATAGTGACTGTTGGGATACATGAGATGAAGTATCCCTTAATACAACAACAATAACAACATCGAACAATTGTAGAAACAAAAAAATAACTAAAGAACGCTAACACAAGATTTATAGTGGTTCGACCAAAATAAACCTACATCCTTTTTCGAAGCGCAAGAGTCTCTCAAATTTATTATCAAGATTGTTGTAGGAGTATTATAATGAGTCTCTCATAATGAAAGTTCACACATAACTCACAAGGAAGCGATGCTCTCAAGACAAATACTTGGCTTTCTAAAGTCCTAGACTGCATCTGTAAATAAACTTCAATTAGGTCAATATCAATATCTTGTCCAAAACTCTGAAAGAGACTTTCCAAAATATTCTTATCATATTTCCTAATTGTATTTCCATAACAAAAGATCTAATTTCCTTTTCTGATAATCTTATTTCATAATATTAAGATCATACACCAAAAGATAAAGTTTTCTTTCCTTATACCAAGATTGTACCACAAACATACCATATTTGTAATATTGTAAATACATTATCAACAATCCACCTTGATTTACATGTTATCTCCCTCTTGTCATCATTTGCTTTGTCAACAAGCAAAGTCTTCATAACTCCTAAATTTAGGAGCCACTAGCATATCAACAACATTATTACCTTCTTGATAACAACTTCTTTTTGCTCGATTATGCTTCTCTTGATGTACAACCCTACATCGAACTTTAGCATGGAAAATTCCTTCGATAAGAGTAAAATCACGGAACTCTTAGACCGCTTAAATCATCCACTATATCACATATAATGAGTTACACAATGTTTTTACAAAATAAGATTTATAATCTAATTAATTACATAAATCTTCAAAAATATTATCATCATCACCAAAGATGATACATACATATAAAATGTATCTTCACCAATAGTGGAAATACTTAAAACTAAGTATCTAGGGAGTGAAGATAATATAGTTGAAGAAAATATTTTTTTTCTTCTTAACACCTACCTTCGTCTTGATTCACCTCTCTTTTTCTGTTTTCTTTCTTTTCAAAATTAGATATCTATTTAAAACTTAGGACACTCAAAATGAACTTCCATCGCCTACTTTCTATAAATAAGATATTAATCGAAAGTCGTGAAGACCTAAGATAAACTTCCATTGTTTACATCTTTAAAATCAGATATATATCAAAATCGAGGACACCCATGACAAACATATATTGTATAATTCCTCAAAATAAGATATTGATCGAAGTCGATCACTCCCAAGACGAACTTTTATCGTCTAATTTTTTAAAATTAGATATCTATCAAAAATTGAGTACACCCTAAACAAATATCAATCGTCTACTTTCTCAAAGTTAGATATTGATCGAAAGTCGAGAAGACCCAACATAAATTTTTATCGTCTACTTTATAATAAATAATTAGGTATCTAGAGACATGTCTTTACTCAAGATCAAGATTTAACAAAACATTTACCACCCATCCTGACTTAAACTTTGCACACTCAATCAACTTGAACCGCATAATTCTCCTTGAATAAATTAATTTGCAATGTACTAGTTTTTGAATAATGTCAAAACAACTAGCAATTCAAGAATATTATTTTAGGACTCACTAACGGTCTTCAATTGTTTTCACCATGCTTCATAGTTTATTTAAAACAACCCGTGAATATCCTTCCATTTGCATTGATTGAGCCTCTCATCTAGCATTTTTTTCATGACTATGAATCACATTTAAGGTCTCATTCATCTCCTTATATCAAATGATAATTCAATGATCTCATTCGCCTTCGAATTGACCGAGCCTCTTATTTAACCCATTTTTTATGACTACGAATCTCATTCAAGGTCTCAATTCTCTTCTTAATAAGATGACAAATCAATCATCTCATTAATCTTAACTATGATCCATAATACATGGACAATTAAGATAGAACAAAATAAGTACTCAAATCATCACTTTTGAATTGACCGAGTCTTACCTCTAACCCCTTTTTCATGACTAGGAATCTCACTCAAGGTCTTATTCATCTTCTCACATTGAAAGATAATGCAATAATTTTTTCTTGATTAGAGTTGCTTCATGATGTCTCCACCTAAACTTATAAGTGTCTTCCATTAGTCTTCCTCTTCTTAGTATTTCATTCATATTGCGTGTTAACTAGAAATATGCCAATCCTTAATCACCCGCCAACTCAATGCAATCTTGCAATTTAGCACAAATGATTTCCTTGTCAACATGTCGACAATAATGTCATCAATAAATGCCTTTTTGATAAGATTTGTTGTGTACCATTCTTTCCTTCATCCATGACCTAAGATACCTCTTCACCAATGTTATTCTCCTCCCAAACATTTAAATAAATTTTAATATTACCATGTTAATTCTTCTTTGGCAGGGTTCCTTTTTGATGACATATCTCCACACTGAGTTGTGATTCTTCTTGAGTCACTACTTGTGTCTTCATTGTGTGTGCTTCAATTTTGTCAAACTTCACATCTTAACTTAGAATAACATTATCTCCATCTTCTTCTAGCCATACTCTATACCCTTTGATATTCTCTGAAATCCAATAAAGAAAATTTTCTTTGCCGTTGGATCCAACTTTCCTTGTATTATCATGAGTTAAAATTTTGTACCAAAAAACTCCTTTCTAACCCAACATTTGTAAGCCTTTGAGGTCAAGCTTCAGATGCCAAAACTTTGATATATGTTGAGTGACCTCATAGTTAATAGCTAGACATACTTGTGAGTTACCTTATATAGAATACACATTGTTTTTATTTACTTCTTCCATAATAAATAAAGTACCATACTCACCAGTAATGGCCAATCTCTTGCTTTCAAGAATAATTTTTTTTATTATGCTTCTTTAGTTTTAGGTAGTCTTTTATGAAATGTCCTTTCTAACCTAATTTTTGTAAGCCTTTGAGGTCAAGCCTCAGATGCTAGAACTTCGATGTATATTGAGTGACCTTAGAGATAATAACTAGACATACATGTGAGTTACCTTATAGAGAATACACATTGTTTTTATTTACTCATTCCATAATAACTAAAGTATCCTACTCACTAGTAATGGTCCATCTTTTGCCTTCTAAGCACAATTTTTTCTATTATACTTCTTTAGTTTTAGGTAGTCTTTTATGAGGTGTTCTTCATTTTAACATCGAAAGCACTTCACCATTTTAACATCGAAAGCAGTAAGAGTTATAATTCTTTAATATAGACTTATGAGTCTTACTGCTTTGCCTTCTTTCTCATGATGTTGTTTACCTCAATTAAATGTCTATGCTTTCTTTCTACAACTCAATTTTTTTTGTGGAGAATGTACACAAACTTTTGATGTATTATGCCCATTTCTTCAAAAACATATTGTATTTTGAATTCATAAATTCAGTTCCATTATTACTTTTAATGATTTTAATATTCTTTGAATATTGAGTTTTGATCATTAAATAAAAAAAATTCAATGTTGTCAAAAAACAACAGTTTTATCAGAAATTAGAAAAGTCCAAGTGCATCTAGAGTAGTCATCTACAATTGTAAGCATAAATGGCGTTTTAGTGTATGATTCTTCTTTACAAGGTCCCCAAATATCAATATAAACAAGATCAAATTTGTCTTTAGAAGATGAAATGCTATTATGAAAAGGTAAACGATGTGATTTACAAATTTGACAAGTTTGACAATGATCCAAATTATTGATAAGAGAAGGAAATAGTATTCTAAGAACTTCATTAGAAGGGTGTCCACATCTATAATGCACAATTTTACAATCTAAGATAGAAAATGAAGTTTTATCATCACTATTAGAATCTTTAAGGAAATCAATAACTATAGAATAGAAATACAAGTTTCCTACACGTTTGCTAAGTTCAAGGATATCATCTAATTTAGGGCCCTACATCAAACATTCATTTTTAGAAAATATACATTTAAAATTTTCATCTTCAATTAATCTTGTAACTGATATTAGATTATACTTGAAATCTAGAGCAAATAACACATCCTTAAGAATCAATCTATCATTTAATTTGAGACTACCAGATTCATTTATTGTCTTGTTAGATCCATCAGATAAAAATAAAGTAATATCATGTTATATTTTCTTAATATCAAAAAGTAATTTTCTATTATTGCAAATATGTGTACTAGCCCCTGAATTTATTAACCATAATTGTTTTGAACTGTTTAAACTATTCATGCTCATTGTAAATTCTATATCAGTTATAAAATAAAGATTGAGTCTAGAAAACTTACCTGTTCGAAGTTGATTTCTTTGTTTTTAGCATACAGGTTAGCTTCAGGTCTAGTGTTCCCTTCAATTAAGCTTTTCATCATGTTCTACATCATCTTCATTTGATCTTGTAAAGAAACTGTTTTGTCATTGTTGTCAAATGATACTGAATTCACAACATTCTTCCTTTTGTTGTTATCCCACCAATATGGAAAACCAATTAATCTATAACATCCCTCTTTAGAATGACCCTTCATATTGTAGTGAGTACATGAGAGATTTCTTCTTTTATCATTGTTGTAGGCTCTACCATCATTTCCTTTAAATCTTTTTGAACTACCTTCTTTGAAATCTCTTACTGTCATGACAAATTGTAAGCTAGATTGTTGATGTTGTCGATTTATCATATTCTTTGATTCAACATTCAATAATACCGTGAAAGCCTTGTATACACTCGGTAAAGGATCCATAACTAGAATACTATCCTTTAAATTCTCGAAAAAATCATCCAGACCCATCAAGAACAACAGTTAATTATGCTTTTCATACCTAGTCAAAACTTATAATTACATATATCTTGAGATAAGTAATATTTAATTATTAGTTTATACTAATAATTTTTATTTTCTTATAATTATAGATTTAATATTTCCAGTTTACATCCCACACAATTTTTAATTTGAGAATTATCACAAGAACATACTGTTACGAAAGGAATTGAGAATTAGGGTTGTAAGCCCTTGAATAAGCTGGCGGATATAATCGTCGGCAGTTATTTTACAAATAAGTTGTTTTAACAAGTATTTTATATTTTAGTAGTTAAATAAAAGGTGAGAAAAGAAGTTGGGTTGGACAGTTGTAATTGGTTTTGGAAGGAAAGGAAGTTGGGTTGGACATCTGTAATTGGTTTTGGCGGGAAAACTTGGAGGGAAAAGAAGTTACAACATTTGAATGATTAAGAAGGCAGCAATATGAGAAGGCAATTCATTCAACCAATATTTCATTCTATGGTTAGCCATAACTCTCTCTCCTCAATTTCCTATTCTCCTCTATAACTCTAATCCCATCTATCTGATTGCAGAATTTGTAATCACAATTCTCTTCTTATCTCTTCTTATCCTATTTAATTTCAAGATCTTACTAAGGTACTGTCCTGCCCTAGATCTAAATATTACTTAATCATAATTCATAGCTTATCATTGATATCAGAGCACCTTTTTTGGCATAATGGTGGAAACACGTATGGAAACGAAATTGAATGAAATTCGAAGTCATAGTTAGGCACATGACGAACGATTGTCGGCGTAGGATGCTCTCTTTGATCGGATTGAAGCATTGATGGCTTCCATGGATGTGGCGATTAGACGTTTAACTCCAGCAACATGTAGCAATAACCGTGAACTAGGAGATGCAGAGGAAAGGGACTTCCGAGGCGATAATTTTCCCGATCGCATGCGAGCTGAAGAAGCGAGAAATCAATGGTGATCGGGACTATCGGGATCATATGTACCAACCGTCGACGAGACTTTTGAAGATTTATTTCCCAAAGTTTAACGGCGATGAGGTAGATGAATGGATCTATGGAGTAGAGATGTTTTTCCAAGTGGATCAAATGTTAGAAGAGTTAAAACTAGAGTATGCTTGTGCACACCTATATTGACGAGCTCGCTGCTGGTTTAGCTCGCATCTACAACACCGGCTACCTGGACGAGCTATGACTTGGACAAAGTTAAGAACGCTGGTCCTAAAAGAGTTTGGTCCAAGCGAATTTGATGATCCTTTAGACGAATGGAAGGATCTCAAGCAAACAACAATAATTAAGGAGTATGGAAAGAGTTATCTAGATGTGATCTATAAACTCCCTCATCTAACTGAAGAATATTCCATTAAAGGCTACCTGAATGGTTTAAGAGAAGAAATAGACAATCCTATTAAAATTCAGAAACCAAATTCTTTATTAGAAGCTATGGGCATGGCCAAGTTGCAGGAAAGGACTAATTAGAAATTATAAGAGGGATTATGTGAATCATTGGCGCGAAGAGGCTACTTATCTAATAAGGGAAGTCTACTTTTTCCTACACCGAGCCAACCTACATTTGGCAAAGAAATAACAGTAGTGGAGTCTCCCTTAGACCAGGTACGTAATATTCTGGTACTTCGAGCAGTAGTAGTGAAATTCATAAACCTGTAGCAATCGATCAGAATCCTAGGAGGACTAATTTGGACCAGAAAACCATGGATGAACGAAGAAAGCAGAATCAATGTTTTAATTACGAAGAAAAATGAGAGTATGGACACAAGTGTAAAACTAGCCCGATTATTATGAATATTGATGTGTGTGAAAGGGAGGTGCAATTGGAGGAGGTAGCTGAATGCGGAAATGAAGAAATCCTAGAAGAAACACCTTTGACATAGAAGGATGTCAGAACTTTGAAACCATGAAGGTTAAGGGTATTGTGGGAAAAAATGGTGTGTATATGCTGATAGATTCGGGTAGAACTCATAATTTTGTGAACCCTCGGGTACTTCATAATACTGAGTTTTTAAAGACTGTTGCTGAATAACTAATGGTAACAATGGCAAGTGGACATCGGTTAATGAGCAATGGTGAATGCGTTGGTCTTAAATGATCTTCTCAAGGAGATGAGTTCGTTATAAATGCTAGAGTATTATCCATTCCAAAATATGATATCATTCTTGGAGTGGAATGGTTATCAACTCTTAATGGTATATATTGGAACTTCAAAGAATTTTTAATGAGTTTTGAGTATTTGGGAAAAGTGGTAAAACGGAAGGGTGACACTATAAGGAAGGTTGAACTGTTAGATGACAGCATGTTGAAAAAGGCAATTAAAAAGGGAGCTGGAATAGTAGTTCTTACTATCAGGGAGGAGGAGATCAGTCCGACAGAATTATACTCCATCATAGCTTCCTTACCTGAGAATGTGGAGGACCAACTTAAGAATCTGTTAAAGGAATTTGAAGACTTATATCAAAAACTTCGACAAACAAATAATTGACGAGGATTGGAACGGGATGTCCGAGAATTCATAAGAAATTGTGATGTTTGCCAACAACAAAAATGGGAAACTCAAGGTTACAAAGGTTTGCTGCAACCTTTGTCTATTCTTAAGTCAATATGGAGCGACATATCTATAGATTTCATTGAGGGGTTGTATAAATATAATGGGTACTCAACAATTTTGGTGATAGTAGACAAACTTTCGAAGATGGCGCATTTTATTAGTCTTCGACATCCATATTTGTAGACACTCATTTTTCACACCTAATTTTATAGTTTATGCTTTACATAAATCTGAGTCTATAAAATTTTCTCGAATTCATTCACGGACTCATTGCACGATTTATATTAAAGACGATTATTTTTTAAAACAATTGAGTTTTTGAAAATAATTGATTTTGGATTCTTAATAAAGTTAAGGTAGTAATTTGTTTATGTTACAACACTTAGAGAAGTTATTATACTTAAAATATTCAAGGTTTTATTTAATTAATTACCTTGGGTATTTATAAAAAAATAAAAATTAAAAAAATTATTTACAAAATATATATTAGCGTTTTTTATAAAATTTCGTTAGGTATATTTTGTTTTCTTTTAATTTGATTAGTTTGTTAGATTAGTTAGATTAAATTTTGCAATTTGATTAAGTTAGTTAGTATTTTATTATAATTATAATTGTTCCTTAGAAATAGGAATAATTAATAATAATACAATTGCTTTTTTTAATTGTTTGTTTTAATTTTATTACTTTTGTAGGGTAAAGGGAAATGGGTCAATCCAAGATCCACATGCAAGATCCAAATCAAAGGCAAATCAACCCGAAGTAAGGCCAAGGAAAGGATCCAATTGACGGATCCGACCGGTCACCCGACTAATGGACCGACCCATGCCCAAGATTCGACCCATGAAATCAAATGTTAAAAGAGTTAGGTGAAGGCAACGGTCATCTTCTTGATGGTGACAACCACAAATCTTGAAATGACGATTCTATCATGTGCGGTCAAAAGAAAATAAAAGAAGTTGCTAAAAAAGAGGAGGAAGTGGCAAGAGAGAAAGTTTCAACGTGTGTAGAAGAAAAGATTGAAGACTTGGTTATTTTTTTAATTATAAAATTAAAATAACCAAGTATTACATCATTATTAAATAAAGATTAAATCCCATTAGATTGAAAACTTGATTTAGTGACATGTCAAGTGGAGATTGCTCCATTATTTTAAACATTTGTAAATGTTTAAAATAGTTTTCTTTCCAACGGTCAAGTTTGTTAAATGGGCCTTTGGGCCCTAGGGTTTCATAGCTTTGCCTATAAATACCCCTCTTAACACCTTAGCAAAGGGGGACTTTGACTTTGGACCTTCACCTTGACCTTTCTCTCTTTAGGCTGCTTGAAAATTCTAAGCAAACACCACTCTTGTTAAGTTGGTCACAAGATTTGCTTAGGAAATCTTAGATTAAATACCACCCTTAACATCAAAAGAGCAGCCCTATTGTAAGCTCTTTTGTCTTTTTTTTTTCTTCTTGAATTTGAATTTCAATCTTTTTTTGCTTTTCTTTTTTTTTTAATTCCATATATTGTTTCTTTAAGCTTTCTATTTTGATAGGTGTTTATGATTTTTACTTTTCTTGTTGTAAATATGTAATCTAAATAAAAAAACTTAATGTATATAAAGGTCATTGACCTAAAATTTCTGTAAAACCAAAGCAAAGAAGCAATCTGCTTTTATTTTATTTTATTTTTTATTTTTATTTTATTTTATTTATTTTATAATCCTTAGCATTAAGATTTAGTATGGTAGGATCCAAAATGTCTAAAATGTAAAGTATAATAATATTTTTTTTAAGGGCCAAAATTGTTAAAGTAGAGACTGTTTTTTAACAGGCATGTGAGACATAGCGCCAAAAGCCCTTTTTCACGTGTAACCAAGCACCGAACCTTTAAAGAATTTCTTTTTCAAAGGCGTTATTGTTTTACATGCCAAATAATTTATTTTCCTAGTTTTATAAAAATTTAGGTGGCGACTCTTAGGTTACAAACTGGTTTTTAAACAATTCACCAATTTGATTTTATTTCAATTTTGTTTAAGAAATTTTTATATGTTATATTTATTTCTTAAAAGTCAAGAAAATCATTTTTGGGGCAAACGTTTTAAACGCGTACAGTTTTCTGGCGACTCTGCTGGGGACATTTTGATGCTTAACTTGAAAAAACAATTTTGGCCAATTTAAAAAATATATTTTACACTTTAATGGTATTCCCCGGGAAAAAATAATTTGTTTTCTTAATGTGCATGAGCTCTGGGGCTCCGATGTGAAGATAGTATAAGGTATACGTCATTAGACGAAGCCTATACATCTATATTTTATGTGCTAAGGGTAGTCAATGTGAATGACACCCTTAACCCTTACCTTGAAGGCTTTTGTGTAATTTGAGAGTTGAGAAAACACTAGGAAAAAACCCGGATTAACCCTCTCTTCTTTTCATATATGCCCTACTATTGAAAATGAGGGATTTTGAAATAGAGGTGAGGGGGAGGTCCAATTGAGAGCTCCCCTTACATCGAGAGATCCCTTTTGGGATAGTATCCTTGTCGGTGGAACAACTCTCTCTTAAGCCATTTCCAACTTTAGAACAAAAATCCAAAAAGCCAATTCTACCAAGCCGTTGCCTCGTCTCGTCCTGTCGAGCAACAAAGCCACGTCACGAAGCCCTTTACTTGACTACTATATATGATAAATACATGTATGCATATAGATATTTCTAGGCGCTCAGTTTATCCATTCAAAGTTTTAAAATGTCATGAAACATGTGAACAATTTCGAAATTTTGAGGTTAAACTTAATAATTTTAAAGGAGTAAAATCGAGGAAACCTAGAAAAGCTAAAAGAAGAATCTAATGTAACTAGTTTTCTTTCTTTGTGTCTTTACTACTCAGATTCTAAGCGCAAGATCTAATTAAGAAAGACGCGTGAAACACAAAGACGATCAATAGAGACGCATGAGACATAAAGACGATCAAGAAAGACGAAAAGACTTGAAGATTCAAAGACTTGGACTAGATTTCTTTATGCTTGAAATGTAAATCTCTTTATGAAGATACATGAGCGACATTATAAAGAAAGGATGAGGGGTGCTTGCTTTCTTTTCTTATTTTATTTTATGACTTGAGTTTGTGATTTTATCCACACTTAGGATTTTAATAAAATAACTCATTCTTATTTTACTCATCCTTTTCTACATGTTATACATTGTGAATGGGTAAATTGAGCGTCTATTGCGTGTTAGGGATTATGTGCATACGAGCAACGCATTGCTTGTTTTACTTGATAAAGGGGTTCAAACTGACTTTGTTCTCTTGAACACAACATACACATATTCATCATAATTTACAATGACTAACCCACCAAGAAGGTTCAATGAGTCAGTTCATCTAAAGCTAGACGATCTTCGTGATACACTGATACAATTGAGGCAACAGCTTGAAGACCTCACAACAGAAGTCGAAACTTATGCGACAATCAAACCCCTTAATCTGAAAAGCTTGAAAGAGAAAGGGTAAGAAGGGCATTCATGGACGGTTGGAAAGCTGCAGAAAGGCCTATTCAAAACAAGAGCCATGCAAGCACGTCAAACTCAAGGACAAAATGCTCATCAAGAGAACTCATTTCTCCTAAACAAAGTCAACAATCATCACAAGCAAGGAGTGCCACTACTACTCCACCTCGTAGAAAATTTGACGACTTGGGGATGTCAATGTCGAAGGCCTTAAGGAACTTTTTGTAGAAGAAGTTGATTCAAACGTTAACATCGGAACCTAGGAGAGAAGTAATGGAAAAGTTCACAAATGAGTGGTGCGGATATCACTAGACTATAGGGCATTCCACTAATTGTTGTTTCCCACTCAAACAAAAGATTCAAGATCTGATCGACGCTAAGATCATCCCAAAGCTCCGAAGAATGAAGGCAAACATCGTGTACAAGATCAAAGAGGAATTTCAGAGCTACTCGACGCAGGATTCCTCGAAGTGGTAGATTACCCAGAATGGATCGTCAATGTAGTCCCAGTCGCAAAGAAAGATGGAAAGATCCGAGTGTGTGTAGACTATCGGGATCTCAACAAAGCAAGCCCTAAAGACAGCTTTCCACTACCACACATCGACGTGCTAGTGGATCATGCAGCAGGCCATCAACTCCTATCATTCATGGACAGATTCTCAGGCTACAACCAAGTACTGATGGCTCCTGAAGACAAGGAGAAGACAACGTTCATCATAGAAGTCAGAACATTTTGTTATCGAGTCATGCCTATTGGGCTGAAGAATGCAGGAGCAACATATCAACGAGCTGCCACAATGATTCTTCACAATATGATCCACAAGGAGGTAGAAGTCTATGTCGACGATATGATTGTCAAATCAAAAGATCGATAAGGGCACATCTAAAATCTTGACAAAATCTTACAACGCATCAGGAAGTTCAAACTTAGGCTCAACCCAAAGAAGTGCACATTTGGTGTGACAGCAAGAAAGATGTTAGGCTTCTTAATCACGCAAAGAGGAATTGAGGTTGATCTGAGCAAGATAGAAGCGATCATGACAATGCCACCTCCACGAAGCGAGAAAGAAGTGCGAGGCTTTCTAGAAAAGATCCAGTATATAAGTCGATTCATAAACAAGTTGACTATGACATGTGATCCTTTGTTTAAACTTTTAAGGAAAAATGAAAGATTCGTTTGGGATGACGCTTGTCAGAACGCATTCGAGAAGATAAAGGGATACCTCAAGAATCCTCCCATTCTAATGCCACCAAGACCAGGCGTACCGCTAATCCTATACTTAACAGTCACGAAAAACGCAATGGGTAGTCTACTAGCCCAAGAAAACGAGGAAAAGATGGAAGTCGCAGTCTACTACATAAGCAAGCGCATGACGGACTACGAACTTAATTACTCGCCAGTAGAAAATGTGTGTTGGTCTCTAGCTTGGGTCACTAAGAGGCTAAGGCATTACATGCAAGCCCACACAGTCAAGTTAGTATCAAGACTCGATCCAATTCGTCATTTATTCCAGAAAACGCTTTTGTCTCCGAGGTTAACTAAGTGGATGATGATGATATCAGAGTACGACATCGTGTACACAATTCAGAAATCTATCAAGGGGAGCATTGCAGCAGATTTTCTCGCAGACCAACCAATCGAAGTTGAAGACAAAGAGGAGTTAGCATTCTCAGACGACGAAGTGATGACTATTAACCCTACAACCTGGAAGCTATTATTCGATGGAGCTTCAGGAAAACAAGGTTATGGCATCGGAATACTACTCATCGATCCTATGGGAATATACAACCCAATCTCAGTCAAGCTCGAATATCAAGTGACTAACAATGATGCAGAGTATAAAGCGTGCATCTCTGGCTTGAAGATTGCTCATGAAAAAGGAGCGAGACGTCTAGAAGTAGTACGAGACTCAAACTTAGTCATTTCACAAGCTAATGGTGAATGACAAGTCAAAGGAGACAACCTCAAACCCTACCATCAACACTTATCGACTCTAATAGAAAAGTTTGAACATGTAACATTCACACATGCTCCGAGAAGTCAAAATCGATTCGCAGACGCTTTGGCCACGTTAGCAGCCATGACGCAAATCCCGGAAGGAATCAAAATCAAGCCTTTGAAGATTCGTTAGAAATAGAAACGAGACTTCGAGAAGAGGACGATTGCCAACACCGAAGTGGCGCCCAAACCTTGGTTTGAACCTCTACAGAAATACGTTGAGCATGGAGAGTATCCTTCACACTTCCAAAAGAAAGAGAGGATAACTCTACGCCAATACGCAACCAACTATGTGTTACTCGCAGGAAAGCTATATCGACGCTCCTTTGGCGGTCAGAACATGTTATGCATCGACCAGCCTCAAGCATCACAGATCATGGAGGAAGTACACGCAGGAATATGTGGCCCACACATGAATGGATCAGCACTCGCTAAGAAGATCCTTCGCTTTGGCTATTACTGGCAGAACATGGAACAAGAATGTGTAGAATATGTTAAGAAGTGTCATCAATGTCAAGTTTACGCGAACTTGAAGCACACCCCAGCATCTCTACTTTACAACATGACTTCACCATGGCCATTCTCGACATGGGGAATAAATATCATCGGGAAAATTTATCCTCATGCTTCAAACGGACACGAATTCATCCTTATAGCTATCGATTATTTCACAAAGTGGGTCAAAGCTCAATCATACAAGGTTCTCAAGTCGCCACATGTTGCCAAGTTCATACGAAACAACATCATTGCACGGTATGGAGTTCTTCATGCCTTGATCTTAGACAATGGTGGACACTTCCGGGGAGAAGTACTCAAAGTACTAGATGAATACAAGATTGAACACCACAAATCCTCCCCTTATCATCCTCAAACGAACGGCGCAGTAGAGGCAGCGAACAAGAACATCATCACTATCATCAAGAAGATGACTCGGACGTACAAGGATTGGCACGAGAAGCTTCCATACGCCTTATGTGGATATAGAACAACCATTCGAACGTCAATAGGAGAAATGCCATTTGCATTGGTCTACAGAATGGATGCAGTGCAACCTATCGGAATCGAAGTTCCTACTTTAAGAGTTTTACTCGAGACACAAGTAGTGGAGGAAGATTGGTGTAAGTCACGGTATAATTAGTTAGCCCTTATGGAAGACAAGAGGTTAGACGCATTATGTCACACGCAAGCATACCAAAGAAGAATGACCAGAGCTTTCAACAAGAAGGTGAAACCTATGAACATTCAAGAAGGCGATTTAGTTCTAAAGAAGAACTTACGGATACTAGACCCTAGAGGGAAATTCCAAACACCATGGGAAGGACCCTACCTCGTCAAGAAGGTCTTTTCAGGTGGCGCCACGAGATTGACCACCTTGGATGGAGAAGAACTCTCAGCACCCTTCAATGTCGACATGCTCTAAAGATACTTCATCTAAAGCATGCGTGTTGAATCCCATACATCAAAGTTCATAACTTCATAAGTTGTGAACTACGTAAGACCTGATCTCTCTCGAGAGTACGTAGGCAACCCATCCAGGGTGCGGTCACCACTATCAATTATCGATAGAAATTGATAGACATTTCACATTACATGCATTCATTACATACATCAAAGTTCATAACTTCACAAGTTGTGAACTACGTTAGACCTGATCTCTCTCGAGAGTACGTAGGCAACCCATCTAGGGTGCGGTCACCACTATCAATTATCGAAAGAAGTTGATAGACATTTCATTTCACATAACATACATTCATTGCTCATTACATACATCAAAGTTCATAACTTCACAAGTTGTGAACTACGTAAGACCTGATCTCTCTCGAGAGTACGTAGGCAACCCATTCAGGGTGCGGTCACCACTATCAATTATCGAAAGAAGTTGATAGACATTTCATTTCACAACACATCGCATACATTCATTGCATATACATTAAAAAGGGCGTTAATCACACTCTGAGTTGACTCCTAAACCAAAAACTCCTAGTCAATACTAGGGGCATTTTTATTAAAATAAAAATGACTACAAGATCCTCACAGAGTCCCACTTGAGAAAATATAACGCCCAAAGCTAAAGTATTTTTCTCTTCGACTTATGATCTCAAAAGATTTTCAAAACATTCACACATACACAAACATTTTTCACAAGGATGTGCATGGAACTACGTTGGACCTGAATTCCCCTAGCTATGGGATACGTAGGCAGCTTGTATAAGCCCGGTCCTAAACATTTTCAAAAACCAAACTCCTAGTCAATACTAGGGGCATTTTTATTAAAATAAAAATGACCACAAGATCCTCACAGAGTCCCACTTGAGAAAATATAACGCCCAAAGCTAAAGTATTTTTTCTCTTTGACTTATGATCTCAAAAGATTTTCAGCTTAATTCAATTGCCACTCCAGCAGATACTTAAGAAAATTTCCTCAGCTTAAGTCAATTGCAACTCCAGCAGAAACTTTAGAAAATTCCTCAACGAAATGCGGAATCACGATCTATCCGTGATACAATTTCGGAACTATGTTCGGACCGGATTTCTCCTTTTTTGAGAATACGTAGGCAACTTTTCACAAGTACTGTCCCAAATCCCCAGCAAGCCAAATCTTGAGCTAAGACAAAATACATCCTCAAAGAGTTAAAGCCAACGAGAAATTGGGATCACAAATCTATCCTAAACAATTAAACCTCTTGTGTCGAAACTAGGGGCATTTGTGGAAGATAAAAACAAGATAAACCCCTAAATTTTTCTAGTGCCAAGCGAACTGATGAGCGAGTGCAAGAAATAAATAGGGATGCAGGAAAATACGTTTCTCCCCAATGGATGTCTCTTGACGAACTAATGTAGCTAGTGGAATCCGAGTAAAGCGCTTCGCAAACGGATCTATCTCGAGCCTAGACAAAAGCTTAAACTACTGATGTTTAAGAGGGAGCTCATAAAAGATGAATGCCCAAACTCGGAACCATGTCATCAACCAAGGCGATGTGTCGTCTCAATTGGAGGTCAAGTGCCAAAGATCTAAGACCTCAAGAAAAGTAAAATCAATTAAACAAAGACTGTGTTGGTTGAGATATGAAATACAATACTGTTGTTCATTTAGATTCTATCTAATTGCTAAGCAAGAACAAAGTGTTTGAATCTATCAGATACACCCCGGTCATAAAGAAAAGAGGCCGAATAAAATAGAAAAATACTCGTAGAGGTTGAGATATTGAAATCACCATTTTTTGTTCATCTAGACTCCTGTCTAAATTGCCAATGCAAGAACAAGAATGTACTGATTCTATTAAATATACCCTGAGTATAAAAGAGCCCAAGGCCATAGAATCTTAAGCACATTGACCTCCGAATTCGAGAAGCGAGGCTCAACCTCATGACGCATGGTTGAAAGATTAAGCATTCGAGCGAACAAATCCCTCGAAAAACTCAGGGCAAAATGTCTCGGCGAAAGAAAGTCCCCAAAAGTGACAGCATGAATCTCGAAGAACATCGATTACATGTGGTTTCCTCTCGACACACTCTAAGGAAGAAAGTATGGAACCGATTCTTGAAAGTATTTCAAGACCGTTGAAGAAGACGCTAGTGCTTTGAAAATTAAGGAAGTCTAACTTCGAACTTAAATCACTAAACAAAGTTGTGATTAAAAAGTATTTCGCTAAACTGACCAGCGATACTCAAATCCATATAATCACTAAGCAGAATTGTGATTAAAAAGTGTTTCGCTAAACTGACCAGCGGCACTTAAATCTATATAATCACTAAGCAGAATTGTGATTAAATAGTATTTCGCTAAACTGACCAGCGATACTCAAATCCTTATAATTACTAAGCAGAATTGTGATTAAAAAAGTGTTTCGCTAAACTGACCAGCTACACTTAAATCTATATAATCACTAAGCAGAATTGTGATTAAATAGTATTCGCTAAACTGACCAGCAATACTTAAATCTATATAATCACTAAGCAGAATTGTGATTAAATAGTATTTCGCTAAATTGACCAGCGATACTCAAATCCATACAATCACTAAGCAGAATTGTGATTAAAAAGTGTTTCGCTAAACTGACCAGTGGCACTTAAATCTATATAATCACTAAGCACAATTGTGATTAAATAGTATTTCGCTAAACTGACCAGCAATACTTAAATCTATATAATCACTAAGCAGAATTGTGATTAAATAGTATTTCGCTAAATTGACCAGCGATACTCAAATCCATACAATCACTAAGCAGAATTGTGATTAAAAAGTGTTTCGCTAAACTGACCAGCGGCACTTAAATCTATATAATCACTAAGCAGAATTGTGATTAAATAGTATTTCGCTAAAAAAAATACAATCAGCAAACTAAGTCAAGATGTGTACTCATGTACAATCCAAAGACTAGGCGAGGTGTGTAGAAATATGGTCGAAACCACCAGGCTCGATCTACACGATCGATAAACCAGGAGCGATGCATATTCTAAACAAAGGTGAATCGTCAACGAGTGGATGATAAACCGACTTTGAAAAATGAAGGGTAAATTACACGGGTCTCTCGAGAGACTCGTCAGGTTTGTTCTCTTTTCATTCAAGGAAGCCAAAAATAAACTATAAATTGGGTGTTTTCAAAACGCAGTGCCTATTTTCAAGCTTGGACATGCATTTTTCTAAACCGAGTGTTTTCTACAAATTTTGTCCAAGAGGGGCATTCTGTAGACACTCATTTTTCACACCTAATTTTATAGTTTATGCTTTACATAAATCTGAGTCTATAAAATTTTCTCGAATTCATTCACGGACTCATTGCACGATTTATATTAAAGACGATTATTTTTTAAAACAATTGAGTTTTTGAAAATAATTGATTTTGGATTCTTAATAAAGTTAAGGTAGTAATTTGTCTATGTTACAACACTTAGAGAAGTTATTATACTTAAAATATTCAAGGTTTTATTTAATTAATTACCTTGGGTATTTATAAAAAATAAAAATTAAAAAAATTATTTACAAAATATATATTAGCGTTTTTTATAAAATTTCGTTAGGTATATTTTGTTTTCTTTTAATTTGATTAGTTTGTTAGATTAGTTAGATTAAATTTTGCAATTTGATTAAGTTAGTTAGTATTTTATTATAATTATAATTGTTCCTTAGAAATAGGAATAATTAATAATAATACAATTGCTTTTTTTAATTGTTTGTTTTAATTTTATTTCTTTTGTAGGGTAAAGGGAAATGGGTCAATCCAAGATCCACATGCAAGATCCAAATCAAAGGCAAATCAACCCGAAGTAAGGCCAAGGAAAGGATCCAATTGACGGATCCGACCGGTCACCCGACTAATGGACCGACCCATGCCCAAGATTCGACCCATGAAATCAAATGTTAAAAGAGTTAGGTGAAGGCAACGGTCATCTTCTTGATGGTGACAACCACAAATCTTGAAATGACGATTCTATCATGTGCGGTCAAAAGAAAATAAAAGAAGTTTCTAAAAAAGAGGAGGAAGTGGCAAGAGAGAAAGTTTCAACGTGTGTAGAAGAAAAGATTGAAGACTTGGTTATTTTTTTAATTATAAAATTAAAATAACCAAGTATTACATCATTATTAAATAAAGATTAAATCCCATTAGATTGAAAACTTGATTTAGTGACATGTCAAGTGGAGATTGCTCCATTATTTTAAACATTTGTAAATGTTTAAAATAGTTTTCTTTCCAACGGTCAAGTTTGTTAAATGGGCCTTTGGGCCCTAGGGTTTCATAGCTTTGCCTATAAATACCCCTCTTAACACCTTAACAAAGGGGGACTTTGACTTTGGACCTTCACCTTGACCTTTCTCTCTTTAGGCTGCTTGAAAATTCTAAGCAAACACCACTCTTGTTAAGTTGGTCACAAGATTTGCTTAGGAAATCTTAGATTAAATACCACCCTTAACATCAAAAGAGCAGCCCTATTGTAAGCTCTTTTGTCTTTTTTTTTTCTTCTTGAATTTGAATTTCAATCTGTTTTTGCTTTTCTTTTTTTTTTTAATTCCATATATTGTTTCTTTAAGCTTTCTATTTTGATAGGTGTTTATGATTTTTACTTTTCTTGTTGTAAATATGTAATCTAAATAAAAAAACGTAATGTATATAAAGGTCATTGACCTAAAATTTCTTTAAAACCAAAGCAAAAAGCAATCTGCTTTTATTTTATTTTATTTTTTATTTTTATTTTATTTTATTTATTTTATAATCCTTAGCATTAAGATTTAGTATGGTAGGATCCAAAATGTCTAAAATGTAAAGTATAATAATATTTTTTTTTAAGGGCCAAAATTGTTAAAGTAGAGACTGTTTTTTAACAGGCATGTGAGACATAGCGCCAAAAGCCATTTTTCACGTGTAACCAAGCACCGAACCTTTAAAGAATTTCTTTTTCAAAGGCGTTATTGTTTTACATGCCAAATAATTTATTTTCCTAGTTTTATAAAAATTTAGGTGGCGACTCTTTGGTTACAAACTGGTTTTTAAACAATTCACCAATTTGATTTTATTTCAATTTTGTTGAAGAAATTTTTATATGTTATAAATTTTTGGGGCAAACGTTTTAAACGCGTACAATATTCAACAAGTACAATTGCTCAGGGAATTCAACAAGACATGTCATCGGCATATCATTCACAAACTGATGGTCAAACTGAGGTATATTTACGTTGTATGGCTGGCCAAAAGTCTAAGTCATGGGTAAATTGGCTTTCTTTAGCAGAATGGTGGTACAATACCAACTTTCATTCGGCAGCTTTATCATCACCGTATGAGATTGTATATGGTCAACCTCCACCAATCCATTATCTTTATTTTGCTGGGGATTCAAAAGTAGAATCAGTTGATCATAGCCTATCTACTATGGAAGAAGCCCTTAAGCTGCTGAAATTTCATCTTCAAAGAGCCCAAAACCGTATGAAACAACAACCTGACAAAAAATGAGTGGATTGTGTGTATGAAGTAGGGTATTGGGTGTTTGTTAAATTACAGCCATATCGACAATTGTCAATTCGAGGAATAATGCACAAACTTAGTCCAAATTTCTATGGACCCTTTCTGGTGTTGGAAAAAATTGAAAAAGTTGCATATAAGCTGGACATTCCTTCAACTGCACGAATGCACAATATTATAGATGTCTCAAAGCTGAAGAAAAGAGTAGGTGATGTCTTGGATACTCCTCATATTCTAATGTTGTGCACTAATGATGCTTTAAAACCAGTGGTTGTTCTGGATGAAAGAGTGGTGTGGACAGAAGGAATTAGCGTGGGCCAATTCTTAATTAAATGGTCTAATTCCTCCGATGACGATGCAACATGGGAGGAAGAATCTTAGCTGATGGATTGTTATCCTGATTTGGTGTTGTTAGTGGGAAAAACTACTTCTGAATCTCAACTTGTTCGTGGTCGAACAAGATGTAACGGGGAGGTTAATTTTACGAAAGGAATTGAGAATTAGGGTTGTAAGCCCTAGAATAAGCTGGCGGGTATAATCGTCGACAGTTATTTTACAAATAAGCTGTTTTAACAGCAAGTCATTATATTTTAGTAGTTAAATAAAAGGTGGGAAAAGAAGTTGGGTTTGACAGCTGTAATTGATTTTGGAGGGAAATGAAGCTGGGTTTGACAACTGTAATTTGTTTTGGAGGAAAAAAAAGTTGGGTTGGACAACTGTAATTGGTTTTGACGGGAAAACTTGGAGGGAAAAAAAGTACAACATTTGAATGATTAAGAAGGAAACAATTTGAGAAGGCAATTCATTCCACCAATATTTCAATCTAAGGTTAGTCATAACTCTCTCTCCTCAATTTCCTATTCTCATCTACAATTCTAATCTCATATATCTAATTGCAGAATCTACAATCATAATTATCTTCTTATCTCTTCGTATCCTATTCAATTTCAAGCTCTTACTAAGGTATTGTCCTACCCTAGATCTAAACATTACTTAATCGTAATTCATAGCTTATCACACACATGATGCGGTTCAAAATGTAACAATTCATCCCAGTTTAGACGTACCTTAGAATCATATTCTTCTAAATCAAGATTGTCCTGCTTTGTTGTACATATATCCTTTTTAACTCGATACAAGGTTAGACCATTGTTACCTTCATACCTCGCTTTCACTTCATTCCATAGTTCTAAAGAGGTAGTTGTGCTCTTAAAGTGAATTCTCGTCTTCTTATCGATTGTGTTCATTATCCATGATCGGACCATTGCATCAATTATTTTCCAGCGAATAGCATCTTAAGGTGCAGTCGGAACTATGAATGATCCATCAATATAACACATCTTCATTTTCGCAGTAAGTGCCAATTGCATGTTGGTAGACCATTCGAAATAGTTCTGGCGGGTCAGAACTGTTTGAGTCAATATTGCTCCTGGAATATCGCCAGGATGAACATAAAGAGGATCTGTGTAGTGTCGCTTCAATGGTGTCATTGGTAGAAAAACTTTAACAGGAACTTGAAATAGAACTTGAACCAGATCAATTGTGCATTCTTGACGAACTTTGAAATTAGGGTTCAGAGAACGCATTGACTCATCAAGAAGATCGTCGTTGTCGAAATCAAATAGACCATCACTTCCTGAAGGTTCTTGAGGGTTCAGGATCGCCTCCTACTCTGATACCATGTTGAACTTTAATCAAGAAATTAAATAAGAATCCAAGAAAGAAAGATGAAGAATAATGATGTGTATTGATTGATGAAAAAACCCAAAATTCTTTGTTACATTGTCAATCTAAGAATTGGGGATCGGGACATATCTGATCCTTATATGGTAAAAACTATAAATGAGTCCTTGAACTAATATTACAACTTTAAAAAAGAGAATAAACTTTATAAAGTTTTGTTTGAAACTGAAAATATTAAATTTGTAATTATAAAAAATAAAGATTATTAGTATAAACTAATAATTAAATAAATAAATATAATTTATCTCAATATTTTTCTTCATAAAACAATACCCCAAATACGGGTAATGAACTTGAGTGACATAACAATCTTTGTCCATTTCTAGTCGAACGAAATACTTTAAGGCAACATAGTGAATTAAACTCTAAAATGTCTAATTTGAAAACGAATTATGTCATGGGAAATGATAGAGAGCGAGAAAAGATGAAAAGAATGTGTAGGGAATTAATGTGCCATTCTTTGAGTAGATTGAAAATTTAAAAATTTTCTCTCCTATTAAATTTTCAAACAACTCAAATAATAACATGCCATTTCTTTACACTTTCTTATTATTATTTTCCCATATTATAACATTTCTTTTATTTTATTACCACTATAAATCAACTACAACTAATATCTAATAAAAATTGATGACTGAAATTAGATTTAGGATAAAATCCATAACAAAGATTAACACTGAAATGTGAATTAAAGATTATAAAATATATTTAAGAAAATATATTCAATTGAGTCAAACTTACTAAAGTAAAGTTTGCATAAAGGAAGATATGAACATCTTTTTCTCTATAGAATTTCCAAAATTCTTGAGAGATTTGTAATAGGTTATGCAATTTATTAGTGTACGTTATTTTTTTTTTTGTCTTGATTATTTTAATTTTGTTATTTGAAAAACATTGTTATGTAATAAAAGCAATATTTTGAAAGACCTGTCAAAGTAAAGTACGATTGCCCTTAAATTTTATTAGGGAATTTGACTAAATGGCCTTAGATCAACGCATAAAATTAAATGCGCTAGTGACACCTTTTTTTGAACAAAAATGTCCCCGTTGCGAGACGCAGCCGGATGCCGCGTGAAAAGTCCACAATCGCGAGACGCAACTGGCATTCGTGAGACGCAATCGGCATTCGCGAGACGAAAAAAAATTGCGTCTCGCGATTGTCGGTTGCGTCTCGCGAATGCCGATTGCGTCTCGCGATTGTGGACGTCTCGCGACATGAGCAAAATTGTCCCAAAAAAAAGTGTCACCAGCTCATTTAATTTTATGCGCGGGTCAAAAAGTCAAATAAGGCCATTTCTTCAAATTTCCCAATTTTATTTACCAAATTTTCTAACACTTGGGTACGGTATATTTTAGAAAATAGACATTTTATCATATTTTTAAAAAATACTTTAAAAAACTATTAAACATTGATCTATTTAGTCTCTTCTAGTAAATAAATTATTTTTTTTTTAAAATTAATATTTATTAATTAAATATTTATTTTTTCTCTTTCTTTTTTGTTAATTAAATATTTATTTTATTTATCTTTCATTTTTTTTCTTTATATTTTTTTCCCCTCTTTTTATTTTTTTTCTTCTATTTTTCTTCTACTAATATTTTGTGATGAATTTGTTTTATTATAATAGGCCTTTTACTTTATGAAAAATAATTACAAATTGGTTGTGAATTTTGTTTTACTATAATATTTTTATGGAGGATTTTTATTTTTTAATATAAATATAAATGAAATTAATAGTCTTTTTATTTAATTTTTGATTAAGAATTTATAATTTAATATAAATAAATATTATATTAAACATTGAATTATTTTATAAATTATAATATTTAAATATTAATTCTTAAAAAGAACTAATAATTTTAAAATAATTTATATTAATATAGAAAAAAATTAAATATCAAATACTGATATAAGTTATAATATAACACACAAAAAAAAAAAAAAATAGATAAAAAAATCTAATTAATTAAAAAAAAATTATTTACTAATATATTAAAAGAGCTAATTTTTAATAATATGTACAATTTAAATAAATTTTTATTAATTTATACGTCAAACTACCTAGTGTTTTTAAGTTATAATATTATATTGTGACTTTATACCACCCACTGCATCAACACTATTTTATAAATATTTTATAAACATAGTCTGCTTAACTATTTTTATTCTTTTAAATTAAACTTAAAATTTTAATTAATCATTTAAAATTTCTAGATGTATTCTAAATTAAATAAATATAATAAAATAAAATATATATTTTATCATTATATATTATATTAATAAAATTAAGTAAAAATAAGATTTTTGTGTTATTTTAATATATTTTATTTTAATATTCATGTAATGTGTTTTTATTTAAATATATATAATATTTAAATTTTATTTTAATTATTTAATTAAGTATTATTAATTTTTTATAACATTAAATAATTAATAAGTTTATAGAAAAAAATGTATAATTAAAGTGTTAATTACAAATACTCATAATACTTTTTGTGATTTACCCCTTGAATCTACCATCTTTATCTTTATAATCTTACAACCATCAAAAACTCCTTCATTCTACTCAAATTTTGTTTGCGTACTGACTAATACTACTACTAAACTCCATTCATTCATCATGTTGTCGCTTTCTCGATAGTGAGATTCATTCATCTTTACGCAAGTTCCCTCCTTTTCTCTTTGTCTGATGTCCATTCTGGAAATTCGAGTTTGTTGTCGGTTCATTGTAATTGTCAGAGAGTATGAAGTGTTTCCACTTCAGTAACGGTGTCAAGAGGGACGATGGCAGCGAAGACGTTGTTGCATCGAGGAATTCGAAGTTGTCATGGGCACGATCCATCAGCGTCGCCTCTAGTAATCTTGATACAAGACGTTCTGAATTCGACTCGGAGCTTAAGGACTTCTCCAACTCGGTCAGTTTCTACGAGTTCTTGAGTCAACGTCGATCCAACTATCTTCGAGTTTTCTCTTTTACCGAATTGAAATCGGCCACTCGAGGTTTCAGCCGTTCCCTCATGATTGGAGAAGGAGGGTTTGGTTGCGTTTATCAAGGGGTTATTAGGGTTTCTGAAGATGATTGTAATGTCATTACCGATTCAAACATTGATGTTGCTATTAAACAGCTGAATCGCAATGGCTTCCAGGCAAGTTCCTTGCAATGGCTTACTATATATAATCATTTAAATGATTCAAGATAGTTTGATTTGTTTATTTGTGCATTTCTAGTACTCAGGGGCATAAGGAATGGGTTAATGAAGTGAACTGTCTAGGGGTAGTAAGCCACCCAAATTTGGTCAAGTTAGTTGGTTTTTGTGCAGATGATGATGAAAGAGGGATGCAAAGGCTTTTGGTTTATGAACTGATGAGCAATAAAAGCTTGGAGAACCATTTATTGAGTAGAGTTACATCATCTCCTCTACCATGGACAACGAGATTGAAAATTGCTCAAGATGCAGCCCGTGGCTTGGCTTATCTCCACGAAGAAATGGATTTTCAGGTATTCTTTCAAGTAATACAAATTTGCTTACTTTATCTGTGCTAATGCTTCAAGATAGCCAATCTTAATGCATGAAACTGTGACCTTCTGATCTCTTACGACTCTTACCACTGTTCTACTTTGGTTGGGTAGCCATATGTATATATATAAATATATTTCTAATTAGAATTTCATAAATAACCGATAGTCAAAGCCAAAACAAATATGAGAATCTCAGTTTATTAATCCTTGATAAGGAATAAGGTCGCCTTTAGAAATGAACCCATATTTCTATTCTCAGTGTTGTTTGATATCTTATGCAACCTCGAGGCTTGAACTATTACTTGACACATTTTGCTATAATCTTGGTCTTATTTAGGTAAGACTTAACAGACCAATTTTCTAATGAAGAGCAAGATCATTTTGGGAAAAGAAATTTCCTGCTAACTCATCTTACAATCCATTTAAATGATTTCTGACTGAGTGAATAATATAAGATGTTGGGCTGCTTCATTACTAGGTTTCATCACGTCTCATGACAACTGGATCTTCTTTTGAGTTTGTAAGTTTGTGTATGCAGTCTTAATTGATTTTGTTAGTTGATAGAATGAAACATTCAGGAAAACTACAACTCTAATCCGCGATATTAGTTCTTATGTCATATTGCGTATAGACTTATAAGGACCTTTCTTTTGATGAACGTAGCATTTAATGTTTCTGACAGTTGTCCCAATTTTAAACAACTTGTTTCTATTTTGTATTATCTTGAGCGTTTCTGGATACGGAAAAGTTTAAATTTTGTCCGAGTTGTATCTTGAAGAAACAAAAACAAAATTGGTTACAAAATGGGGCCAAAATGCTTGTTCGACCTGTTTTGTTATTTATGTCTGAAATCGATTATATTGAGATACAAATATTGCCTTTTATTGTGTCATGGAAATTCATTTTTTATTTTGTTTAGACAATTACCACTTTTTTTTTTTTCCTTACAGCTTATATTTAGAGATTTCAAGACTTCAAACATTCTTTTGGATGGTGAGTTCAATGCTAAACTCTCAGATTTTGGACTTGCTAAGCAAGGCCCAACTGCTGGACTAAGTCACGTTTCGACATCGGTAAGTAAAAATCTTCTTACCTGTTTAAGTCGAGTTTATCAGTGTAGAAGAAATATATGAGTTTTATTGAAACTACTTAAGTGAATCATTTGGAGTTGCTTAATTTACCATTTATAGTGAAAATGGATATTCCCTTTCTTTGGAGTTTACTTATGTTACCATTTCTAGTGAAAGTGTTTAACATTATTTTTATTTGGAAATAGTTTACTTTATGTGTTGAGATCCAGATCTAGCACATAAAACCGCAAATAAATTTATGAATCTGTGTTAAACTAACTTCAAATATATCTATGGGTCCAAAAATAATCTTACAGAAATGATGTTTAAAAAATGATTTGAAGTTGCTTACTTTACCATAGCAAGAATGGATCTTTCCATTCTTTTAGAGTTGTATATGTTACCATTTCTAGCGAAAATATTAACATTATTTCAGTTTAGAAATATATAGGTTACTGTGTCCGCATCCATTCTGGCCTATAAACCGCCAATAAATTTCTAAATTTGTATTAAACTAAGTTCAAATATATCCTGTTTCCAAATATGATTCCTTTTGGATCCAGTCATAAATCATGTTATCAAAATGAAGCAAGTAATGTGTTGTTTTGTTATACATTTTTTCACGTTTATCGTGATCTAGACAATAATTAAATCCTGATCCAAAGAAGAATATTTATATAAATAAACAATTAATTAAACTATAATGATTTACAAAATAATTTGTATACCAAATCAAGTAACAAAATAACACTGGATCATGATTTAAAAACACTCTCTGTTTTAACTTTGGCGATTTTTCAGTGAGATCATAATTGTAACACGGGGGTTCTATATTTGTTTTTGAATAATTCAGGTGGTAGGTACAGTAGGTTATGCAGCGCCGGAATATGTTCAAACTGGAAGATTAACAACTAAAAGCGACGTGTGGAGCTTTGGCGTGGTTCTATTCGAGCTAATCACAGGAAGAAGAGCTGTGGAAAGAAATCTTCCTAGAAGTGAGCAGAAGCTCTTGGAATGGGTGAGACCATTTTCATCAGATTCAAAAAAATTCTACCAAATAATAGACCCGAGACTGGAAGGTAACTATTGCATAAAATCAGCTCTTAAGGTTGCGAGCTTGGCCAATAAGTGTTTGACGAAACATCCAAAATCCCGCCCTAAAATGAGTGAGGTGGTTGAGATGTTGGGCGACATTATTAATGAAATTGCCAAGGAAGTAGAATTAGAAGAAGATAAGGTGGAATGCAGTAGCAGCAAAAGGAACAAAAGGAAGAAGGTTTTCCTTTTGAGAGAGATGATGAGTTTGAGGAATAAACCCACAGGAATGTTGGACTGGAGAAGCTGGACTCCCAGGCCTGTGAGAACTTTGTCATGAGTCATGACTGGTAATTTGAGCGTTTTTCCTTTTTACTATTTATTTACCTTTTCACTCTAAATCTAATCTATGTACAGGAATTTGTGGTGTAAATATCCGATGGTTCCATAGAATGATCGAGACAAATTGAGCTTTTGCAAGAATTAAAACTAATTAATTCTTATTTCAAACTAGATTTGTTACTGGGATTACACTTGACACAAATTTGTTGTAATTTTTGTAGTGTTTTTGATGTGTTGTTTGCCTTATTGAATTATTTTGTCAACAATTTTTTATTCCTAACACTTTCAATTTGGAATCAATCCTTGTTTCTCTTTTTACTATTGCTATCTGAAACTTTTCTTCCTCTCTTAAATCTATTTTTACATTTGATTCTTCTTGTTTTCTATAGCCGGACATAGGCCACTACTTTTAGAAAATGTTATTTTTTTTTTTATAAACTAAAGTATTCATTCATATCAAGCTAGATTGTATGTACCACATGTGTTGGGCTTTGCAACAACAAAATTACGGATTTTTTAGAAATCAAACATGCCATGCTCTCAAATGAAAAAAGTGATTACACTAAGAATGATTGGAATCCTCCACAATCAAAAAACTCCCCCAACCTCTCATTATGAATCAGCAAAAGAACAAGAAAAAGTAGAAAAACCTTAAATCTGTTCACTCTCTCTCAACTTTACTATGTTATGAGAAAAATACCCAAAAAAAATATTAATATTCTAACCCGTTTTCATAACAGTAAATCCTGACATGTTTACCCGGAATTTAAAAAACCCGCCCACAATGGCAAGGAACACCTCAACAATTCTCCCCCTTCCGAGCCATTGGAGAATGTTGCTATAAACATTCATCATCGTGACGCTCCTACCAGAACCATTTTGGCTTTGGCACAACATATCTCATGCTTACCTCTTGACAACCCTTTGTCATTATATCTGACCCGTTCTCATTTGTATGCACTTTCTCCAAGTATAACTACTTCTTCTCGAGCATTTCATGGATCCAATAGTACCTTCCTTGAAATCAAACATGCCCTACTCTCAAATGAAAAAAGTGATTACACTAGCAATGATTGAAATCCTCCACAATCAAAAACTCCCCCAACCTCTCACTCTCAATCAACAAAAAACAAGAAGAAGTAGAAAAATCCTAGATCTGTTCACTCTCTCTCAATCTTACTGTGTTATGAGAAAAATATTAAAAAAAATATTTATACTCTAACCCGTTTTCATAACAGAAAATCCTGACCTGTTTACCCGGAATTTAAAAAACCCGCCCACAATGGCAAGGAACACCTCAACAATTCTCCCTCTTCCGAGCTCCTGCCAGAACCATTCCAGCTTTGTCACAACATATCTCATGCTTATCTCTTGACAAGCCCTTTATCATCATATCTGACCCGTTTTCATATATGCACTTTCTCCAAGTATAACTCCTTTTTCTCGAGCACTTCACGAATTCAATGGTACCTTCTTTGGATGTGTTTTGAACGTGAATGAAAACTTGAATTTTTGTTCACATGTATATCACTCTGTGAGTCACTAAACACCACACTTGTCTTGTGTAATGTATATTTCTTTCAACAATTCTTTCATCCATCTCATTTCCTTACAACATTCAGTAATGAAAATATATCCAACTTCTATAGTAGACAAAGAAACATATTTCTGTAGACGAGACTGCCATGATACAACTCCTCCTCCAAAAGTAAACAAATACCCTGAAGTTGATCTCATTGTGTCAATATCACCACTCATATCTGATTTAGAAAACCCTTCAACATGTGGCTTTCCAGTACCATAACACAAAGCGTATTTGGAGGTCCCTCGAAGATATCTCATTAGCCACTTAACCGCTTCCCAGTGTGTCTTACCGAGATTTGAAAGGAAACGACTAACTACTCTAACCGCATGAGCTATATCCGGTCTTGTACAAACTATTACATACATCAGACTGTGTATTGCTGAAGCATATGGTAAACTGCACATTTCATGTCTTTCCTCTTCATCCTTGGGTGACATTGTCTTGTTTATTTTCAAGTGTGTAGCCAATGGACAAGCAACTAGCTTTGCCTTGTCCATATAGAATCGATTTAGAATTTTCTCAATATATCTCTCTTGAGACAACCATAGCCTTTTCTTCACCCGATCACGAATGACCTGCATTCCAAGAATTTATCTTGCTTGACCCAAGTCTTTCATCTCAAAAGACTTAGCCAAATCCTTTTTCAACTTCACAATCTTGAGTTTGTCTCTCCCAACAATCAGCATGTCATCAACATATAGGAGAATTATAATAAAATCATTAGAAGAAATTTTTTGCACAAAAACACAGTGATCTGTAAACGTCTTCATGTACCTATGGATGATCATGAACGACTCAAACTTAAGATTACATTGCCTTGGTGCTTTCTTCAAACCGTACAGACTTTTGACAAGTTTGCACACCTTGTTTTCCTCACCTTTCTTATTATAACCTTCAGGTTGCTCCATATAAACATCTTCATCCAAATCACCATAGAGAAATGCAGTCTTGACATCAAGCTATTCAAACTCAAGCTCCATACAAGCAGCTAGACTTAACACCACCCGGATATAAGTCATCTTCACTACCGGTGAGAAAATCTCATCATAATCGATTCCATGTCTCTAGCCAAAATCTTTGACAACCAGACTAGCCTTGTATCTTGTTTTGCTATCATCACATTCTTGCTTGATCTTGTATACTCAGTTATTTTGTAATACTTTTCTGTTATTTGGTCTTTATACCAGTTCATATGTGTCATTTTTTAACAATGACTTCATATCTTCATCCATGGAAGCTAGCCATTCTTCTTATGAGCATCCTCAAGATCCTCTTTATAGCATATAGCTCCCCACAATCAGTTAGAAGGACATACTCTGTAGCAGGGTACTTAGAACTTAATATTTTCTCCTTAGTAGACCTCTTAAGTACCTTTGTTTGTTGATTCTGTTGATTTCCATCTTCTTGCTGAACTTCAAAATCAACCTAATATTATCACTAAGATTAGTTGTTGTATCATTTCCATTGCATATAGCTTGACAATGAGGAACATCATCATCACTATCAGAGTCTGAAGCTACATGTGGCTTTGTCTCCTCAACATCATGAGACAACTCAAGACTAGAAAGATCATGTATGTATGCATTAAATTTTTCACCATCTTCAAAATTCTCAATAGTCTGATCTTCTAGGAATACCACATCTCGGCTTCTCAAAACCTTCTTGTCAATTGGGTCATAACACCTATACCCCCAATTTTCATCACCATACCCCAAAAATATGCATTGTCTGGTTTTTGTATCTAGCTTAAACCTCTCATCTTTTGGAACATGCACAAAAGCTCTGCAACCAAAAACACGTAAATAGTCATAATTAACATCTTTACGTGACCAGACGCTTTCTACACACACTTATTATTTTATGGCTTGGAGGGAGAACGGTTGATCACATATACTATAGTTCTCATGGCTTCAACCCAGAAATGCTTAGCCAACTTGGCATGGGAGAGCATACTCCTCATCCGTTCCAACATTGTTATGTTCATCCTCTCTGTCACACCATTTTGTCGTGGAGTCTTGAGCAATGTCTGTTCATGTCGAATACCATGTTCTTTGCAATAATCATCAAATGAGCCTATGTACTCTCCCCTATTTTCTGAACGAACCCTCATCAGTTTTCTTCTTGTCTCTCTTTCAACCAGATTGTGAAAGACCTCAAACCTTGCTACAACCTCATCCTTGGACTTTATAGAATAGAACTAAATCTTCCTAGATGCATCATCTATGAAGGTTACAAAATAAGAAGAACCACTTATGGATTTAATCTTCATAGGACCACAAATATCTGTATGGACCAGTTTAAGGACATTCTTTTTCAGTTCCACTTTTGACTTACTGAAGGGGACTTTGTTATGCTTACCCTTTAAACAATGCTCACAATTTTCAAGATGAGCATTCTTGAGATTCAGCAGCTCATTCCTCTTGATCAAAACATTCAGCCCATTTTCACTCATATGATCTAGTCTCTTGTGCCACAAATCAGAAGATGGCTCCATCACAACAGAATATGCTGTATCATAGACAATTTCCAAATTTGTCTTATATAAGGAACAACATTTCTTACCTCGTGCAACAACCAATGAACCCTTTCTTAGCTTCCATGCCCCACCACTAAAAAATTATGGTAACCTCCATCATCGAGCTTACCTGTTGAAATCAAATTCATTCTCAAATTAGGAACATGTCTTACATCTCTCAATATCAGGAAACAACCCATGCTTGTCTCGATTCTAACATCACCAAGACCAACTATCTTTGACACACCACTGTTACTCATGCGAATCTCACCATAATCACCAGCTTTGTAGGACTGGAAGTAAACTTTGTGTGGAGTAATATGGAATGAGACACTTGTGTCAACAATCCATGCTGTTTCATTTGAAGATGTGCTAAGATAGGAGTCTTGACAGTTAGAAGCATATGTTAGTTCACCATCTGAAGCATAAGCAAATGTATCTGAACTCTATTCTTTCTTTTCTCTAGGCTTCACTATACCCTTTGCTTTATCATTTTTAAATTTATAGCACTCGTTTTTCCAATGACCCATTTTGCCACAGTAATGGTAGAGCACTATGCTCCAATGTTAAAACAGATAACCAATCAATACTGCTATGATACCACTGTTGGGTTTTGCAACAACAAAACTATGGATCTTCTTAGAAATCAAACATGCCCTGCTCTCAAATGATAGAAGTGATATTACACTATGAATGATTGGAATCCCCACAATCAAAAACTCTCCCAACCTCTCACTCTGGATCAGCCAAGGAACAAGAAAAAATAGAAAAACCCTAAATCTGTTTACTCTCTCTCAACTTTACTGTGTTATGAGGAAAATATCTAAAAAAATATTTATACTCTAACCCGTTTTCATAACAGAAAACCCTAACCCGTTTACCCGAAATTTAAAAAACCCGCCAACAATGGCAAAGAACACATCAACACAGTATTCATTCCTATCAAGCTAGATTGTATGTACTGCATGTCCCGGTATACCTCGTTAAACCAGATTCTAACAAAATTTTGTATATCATGTCATGATTTTATGTGGTTTACATAAGAGTGATTTTATTGTTTAAATATGAATAACAATTAAATGTAGAAATCATATTAAAAAAATAAGATAAGTAGTTAAAACTATAATCATTTATAAATAATAAAAAAATAAATAAAGCTAAATCTATTACATCTTGATTTGCAATCAAATGTTTTACCAACTAAGCTATGGTTCCTAAAATTCTAAAATTCTCAATGTGATAAAAGGATTTTTCATAAATAAAAAATTCATTTTGTGTCTAAAAGGATTTTATAGGTTAGAGAGAATCATTTTCTCAATATTAGATTATTTACCTAGGGTGTAAGCTATTTGATTTGGTTGGTTTATTGACCGATGTATATTCAAATCGCTAACGTCAATTTACTAAATTTAAAACTGTTAACGTTGGTTCACTAAATTTAAACTATAAGTTCGGTTTGAACAGTTAGAAGATCGATTTGGAAGGTTTCATCCATTGACAAATTTGTTAAAATAGGTTATATATATATATATAGTTTAAGTTTACTAAATTAGAATTTATTTATATATTGTTATTTATATATCAATAACAATTATAAATATTATTAGTAAGATTGCTTAAACAAACATAATTAATAAATTCTAAATTTTAAATGAAAAATATTATAATTACGATTTTGTTTACTAAACATCACACAAAAATGAGTCAACAATTATAAAATTAAATTTGTCAACTATTAATAATAGTTAAATAGTCTACTAACAAGTCTTTAAGATCATGATATTATCTCATTATTATTAATTTAAATGCGTGTTATAACTTAATAGTTATATTAAGTCACTCTTGTTAGTTTAATGTTCGATATTTGTTCCTATTTTATTTAAATATTACTTTTTAAACATTTGATCAATTTGAGCGGAGTGACGTTGAACCAACAAACTGAATCGTTGAAATCAATTTGGTAAAAAGAAATTGTAAACAATTTGACCAGTTTGGTTTGATTGGTTTACTTATCCTTTAGTTTTACATCTACTAATAATAAGTGATCATCTATCTCAATTGTACGTGAAGATCTTTCTCTAGTCTTCTTAAGTCAATCTCTATTCACTACATCACCACTCAAACAATTATCAAAGTTATCATTCCACATTTGCTAACTTATTTAATCAAAATCAAAGTGAAACAATAAAATATTCATATGAGTCATCCTCTATGTTGTCATAAGATGCATTCAATTGTGATGTGGTTTTGAAAACCATATATAATCACATAAAAAAAAAAAGTCGTTCTATAAAAGCATATCGAATTAGGTATCTATTTTGTTTTTGTTAAAATGTAAAAATTATATTTTAAAATAGTCAAAGTTTATTTCAAGCTAAACATTTAATGTCCCCGACATAGTTTTCAGAAAAAGTTTAATATCTAAAAATTGTTTTGGGATCGCAAAACTGTGTTTAAGACACTACTTAAATTAAGTGTTTTTTCAAAACTATTCTAAATATTTTAAAATTTATTGAGCTAGTAAAAAAAAATTAACACGGCAAAAATTTTGTTTGGAATTTACGGAGTTACAAAATTCCAGATATGACACTTTAAAGATAAGTGTTTTTCAAACACACAGTTCTGAATTTTTTTGTGGAGGTCAAAAATATTTCTAGGAACATAGATAATTAGTTTCGTGATCTTTGGAGTTATAAAACTATGACATCACAAAGTTAGTGAATTTATCCAACATGTCCTAAAAATTGTGAAAAAATTTATTATTATTGAAAATAATATTTTGATCATCCTCTATATTTTTTAATTTTTTCTTAAATAATTTAGAGGTTCAAATCAATTTAAGAAAATAATTTGGTGAGAAGAAGAACCAAACTTGCCTTAAAGAAATTTAAATATTTCGAAATTAAAACTTCGTAGTCGAAATCGGACGTAAATGAAGTCCAGAGCCATATTTGAATAAAGTCTGAAAGTATAAGAGTTAGAAATTTTGAATTTAATTAAATAAAAAAATGATTGGGAGGGGAAATTTGGAAGAGAGAATGAGAGAGTGAATCACGCGGTGCAATCTTATTGACTTAAAATTTAAAAAAATTTCTCTCTCTTTTCTTTTACCTCAAACTTTTTCATTTTTCCAACCAATAAGGTGATGTCACCTCATTCTATTTCTCATTCCATTCCCAAATTCTTTCCTCTATCACTCCTTATTTAAAAATTAAAAAAAAGTTAGAACTTTGTAACCAAAGTTATCCATAGGGGGAGAGTCTTAGGTCCAATTGAAAAGACCGAAACAATGAGGACTTGGAAACAAAAGTTCTTAACAACTTTTATCATATAGCATAGTGAAACTTCTTGTCGTGTGACAGCTCTCAACGGCTCAAAGGTACGCCGGGATAACAGGACAAGAGCTCTTATCGACGGAGTCGTTTGACACCTTGTTTATAGTCGTCTAGCCTTTCTGAAACTTCAATAATATATAGATATAAAACAAATAAAAAATATTTTTAAAAAGAAATTTATTAAGAAAAAAATGATATAAATAAACATTATATATTAAAAAATAAATAAGATGAAAAATATTTTTAATTAAAATAATATATATATATATATATATATATATATATATATATATATATATATATATATATATATATAAATTTGACTAAATGTCCATAATGATGACATCCTGATAAAGTTTGCAAAAATAATCATTTAAGACGAAAAAATTCATTTGCGTCACGAAGCTAGGTTTATTTATATATATATATATATATATATATATATATATATATATATATATATATATATATATATATATCACTTTCTTTTTTCTTTCTTTTTCCCAAATTCTCTCTCTTCTTCTCTTTCTCTTTAAATCCTAAGTGGCGAACTCAATGTCGAACAAAACTACACTCAACAACTTGTACGTGTGGAAGGCGAAAAAGTTCGTCACTGTTGTTGTCTCTACTCATCCAGATCTGAGAAACATGTTATAAACCCTAACTCATGCAATATTTTTATGCATATTGAAGTTACAAGTAAAACCTTTGTGTAGACAATAGAGTCTCTCCGGCCACAACCGGGCAGACCGAAGCTGCAAATTTAGAAGGAAACTCATCGACCTCCATTTCTTGGAACCATCATGCGGTCGCAGCACTCCCGTCGCGTCACGCGGTTCACGTGGCCGCGTCACTTCACGCGGTTGAGTCACACTAGCACGACACGTCGTCACGGCACGCGATCGCGTTATGAAAGGCGTGACGCGATACTTTCATGGCATCGATTTGGTTTTGAAATAAATAAATAAATAAATCATTTTTTTTTAGATTCATATTATGGGTTATGGGCTCTTTGTATTCAATTTTAAACCCTTTGATTTGTGAAATTGTGTATCTTTTCAATTAAAGTTTTTTAGAATTAATGCAAAGAAAGCATGTTAATATTATTGATCTTTACCTAGAAAAGTATATAGATAATATTGAATTTTTCTATTTTAGTTGTAATACTTGTATTGTATTTCAATTTTAGTTTATTGAAACTTAATTTTGGATACATTTCTTTTGGTTTGAGGAGGATGCTTTTTTGTTGTAAAATGTATAATATTTAGTGTTCTTTATGTTTCAACACATTAATCATCATTGATTTTGCAAGTAATGATTGTATTATTATTCCTCCAAAAGAAATACCAACTTTTCAATTACTTTAATGATTGAAATATAAACATCAACCTTACTTAATAAACGAAAAGAAAAAAAATTGAGATTACTTAAATTATTAGTTTTGTCAAACTAACACAACAACACTAATCTTCCAATGATAATCCAGTCATTTTCTTAGTCGAATCCAACAATTGAATCATTTCCTAGTCTACCCATCTTAATTTTTCCCAAATCCATCTCCTCTTTATTCATTCTTCCAAAATACCCACTTTCACTAAACTCATTAATTAACCCACTAATTACATATTTCTCTCACTAAACTTCATAATTACTTAATTTTATAAAGATAATATATATAAATAAAATTAATAATATTTTATTAAATAATTAAAACAAAATTTAAATATTATATATTAAAATAAAATACATTATATAAATATTAAAATAAAATATATTAAATAAATATTAACATATTTTAACTTTATTTAATTTTATAAATATAATATGTATAATTAAAATTGATGATATTAAATTAAATAATCAAAATAAATATTATAAATTAAAATAAAATATATTACATAAAGAATAAAATAATAAAATAAAATAAAACTTTATTTATCTTTATACATCTCATTTTATTCTTACAATTTTTTATCTTTATACATTCTATATAATACATTTATTTGAATTATTCATTTTTATTTTTACTTAATTTTATAAATATATTATATTTTATTTTATTATAAGATATGAAATTTTTTAATTGGTTAGAAAATAATTCAATTTTATTATACAACTTAATTTATCTTTTACATTTTATTTTCATTTTCATATAATTAATATTTATTGAAATTATTTATTTTTATATAATTTTATAAATATGATATATATAACTAAAATTTAACTTATAGTTGTAAATTTACATACTAGTCAATTAAGATGGATAAATGTACTTTAAATGAATTAATTTAAATAAATATTATAAACTAAAATAAAATACTTTAGATAAATATTAAAATAAATTATATATTTTATCTATTTAGTTTAATTTTATTTATATAACTTTATTCTAATGTAGTGTATCTTTATTTAAATTATTTAATTTAATATGTGGAATTTTAATATATAAATTATAATTATAAAATTAAGTAAAGATAAAATATGTGTGTAATTTTAAAATTTATATAATATATATTTTATTTTAATATATAATATTTAAATTTATTTTATTTAAATTGTTTTAGTACTATTAATTTAATTATATAGATAAAATATATTAATATTTATTTGAGTATTTTAATTATTACAAAATGTATAATTAATGAGTTAATTATGAGTTTAGCGAGAAATTTGGGTATTTTGAGAGAGTGAATAGAAACGTGGGTATATTGAGAAAAAGTGAATGAAAGGTAGGTAGAGGAAATTGTGCTCCAACCATTAATAATAGAGGTAGGTCAAGAATTCGATTCCTATTTGTCGGAATCCAACCATTAGTAGCCTATTTAATCGATTATGAGAAAATTAAAAGATTTTGGTAGAGGATGAATCCCAATAACAAGATAACCCTCAAACAACACCACCCTATCAGCATAAAGAAATCAAAAAAATTGGCCTCACCAACTCAACTCTTTCCCGTCATAGTTCTTATGAATTCGTTTTTCTATAATAGCTGGACAACTCTTAAATATCTCCTTCACTTGTCGATTCCTTCATCTAATATGAAATTACCAGGTTCAACAATTTGAAACTGGACTTGTCAACTGTTGAAATTTTAAACTAATTTATAAATTTTATTAATGAATAGAAATGAGAATTTGGGGAAATAAAATTAAATGAAATTCAAACAAAATTTACACGAAATTCAAACGTGTATTAAAATGAAATTTGATTCAAATAATTAAATTAATATAATTAATTTGTTAATTATGTAATTAACATTTAATGGCATGAAGAACAATTATTAAATTATATATATTTAATTTTTTTAATTGTCATTATAACCTTCGTGATATTATTTCTATCAATTTATTAGCAATTTAGAATATCATGTAACGTGTATTTTTTTAATGAATAAAAAATGCAAAGGACAATAAAAAGGGAATCAAGGTGTCGTTGGATCAAAGATTAATGGTTGATTTTATTTTTATTAAAGTTTATATTTTCAACAATATAAAACCCTTAATCTTTAATCTCAAACCACTTCATCCTCTTATATTTTCTCACACTAAATTTTAAAAGCACTTTTTTTTTTTGAGTATTCTTCGATTTTTTGCTGATAGTTCAAGTATATTGATCAAGTTCGATGCGTATGGATTTCAGTGTAGAATCACTACTGGATTTGTTGTACCCTTGAAGACAGACATCTGCAATAAACTCTCTAGCACAAATGGGAGACGATTGAATTGTTTTAAAGAAAATGTGATAAGCAAATGCTTCGAATCGACATCTCAATTGATGATTTTGTTCTTCTTTATATTTAATTTTATTTAATTTATTTGTAACATCATATGTATATATATTTTTCTTTTTATTTAAAGACAAGATTTCTAACATCAACTACAACTTCATCCAACACCAGAGCACCAACACGTAAAGTCAAATTTAATTCCGATGTTGAAGTTATCTACATATATTTAAATTTATCCGCTAGGCTTAATCAAATGCAATTAAGCAATAATAACTAAATAATTAACCAATAAATCAACTTAATCAACTAAATTAACAAAGCACTTGAAGAAATTAAACTGCAAGTAGAATTTGCACCAATGAATTTATAAGGCTTACACCATTTTTATTCTTATATTATCTAAGATTATATTAACTTAGAGTGAAGATAGGAGACTACTAGAAGTAATGGAAGAGGAAGAATAATCTATTGATCGACGAGATCTTCTCCAGTGAGGTAGTTTCTTCAAGCGGTTGCAGCGGTTACCAAAGACAGTTGGATAACTAGTGTTTAGTTAATGAATTCATAACTAAATTGCCCAATTTATATCAATTGGCGGGGTGAATTCAGTATTTGAACTTATAATAGGATTTTTGGTTATTTAACGTATTGAACCTTGTTTCTTAACCAATTTGGATGTTATTGGACTTTTTGAAAAGCCCAATACATGTCCCACAAGTTTGAAGTTGTAAATTTCATGATCAAGCGATCGTAGTTCATGTCAGTCGTTGATGAAGCGAATTGGCCAAGTTTGGCATTCTTCACTTTGGTTAAACTGAGAATGATCTTCTTTGGGCTCTCCTAATCGACTAACTCGAGTTTGGAGCTGAAATCTGGCTAGTTGGAAAGATAAGAGGAAATCAGGCTAGTTGGAAAGATATACTCGAGGGCTATAATTTTCATATAATATTTTTTAAATGAGATAGACTGTTGCTCTCCCAATTTTTGAATCATCACTTAATACTAATATATATTCCTAATAACTAAGTAAGCCCTAGCTAGGACTTGGTTTAGAACATATTCAAAACTACATATCCATCCATAGGATAACCTATTAAAGTTTTTAAAACTAAAAAGATTCATTTTGAATTAAGGGTAAGTTTGAATGGATTATAATCCCAACAATTAATGTTTATGAAATAATATGATACAATAATTTTGCATAATAAGTTAATGCAAAAAATTATAAAAAAACACATTACGTTTAAACATAATTTTTTCTCCATCTCCATCTTCTAACTAAAAAATTTACATCGAATAATCCAAATATTATCAAAAATATCTGTGAATAAATTCAGTATAAATGAATCAAATTTACACTAAAGTTTAAGTGTATTTTTTAATATTTTTTATTATTATAAATTATTAATAATTATTGTTTAGGTTCAACTAAGTCAGAGGCGTATGAAATATATATATGTTTTTTTCTTTCTTTCTAAATTAGTTTTTTTCTTTCTTTATAAATTCAGGGACTAGGACAAGCTCACTATTTATTTAGTTTTCTTGGACGACTATGATGTGTATTATATATTTAAGATATTCATGTAAATAATTTAAAAACACTAAATTTTTCAAATTAAGTTTATTATTAACTTAAAAAAAAAATCAATTTGTAGTACAACAACAAACTGAACTAACACACTAGCCTCCCTTAATGTAGCCTTTATCAAAACATTTTTTATTATTGTAATTTCCAATTCTCTGACAATTTTCTATATCGTAATGCACGTTAATAAACCTAGTCGTCTTCTCTTATAAAGTCTCGACCATTCTCTGTTGATAAGCCTATAAAAAATTAAAAATTAATATAAAACATAATTAAAAAATAAATTATTTATCAAAGAAAGAAATAATAAAACTAACATTCACTTGAATAAAGAGAACATTAGAAAGAAAGATTAAACTTATCAATATACAAATATTGATAAGAACAATATTCTTCTCTCATTATCATTGCTATTTTTTAGTTTTCATATCAATTACTAATCTAGTTCCTATATATATATATATATATATATATATATATATATATATATATATATATATATATATATATATATATATATATATATATATATATATATATACTTTTGGATAAGTATTTTAAATTTATTTTAAAATTAAATAAGTAATTAATTATATTTACTGAATAATGATTTTTAATTAACTTTTCATTGTTAAAGAAGCTTTCTTAGTAATAAATTTTACTTTATTGATATATAATGAATCGTTTTAAAAAGTTATATTTTATGATAAATTATCATTACCATGCACTACTATAATCACAATTACTTTTGGTTAAAATTAAAAGTAATTTTTTTTAATGAAACTTGAAAAATTAACCTTTATTTTATATAATAAATGGATATATATTTTACCGTATTTGAAAACACAAATTTTCATTTGGTTAAAAAAAATAATAATAATTAATTAAATTGATTACATAACATGATTTAAACTGCAATTAGAATTTCCATTGATGAATTTATAAGGCTTATAACATTTGTATTCTTGTATTAGAATATTAGAGTGAAGATAAGAGACTACTAGAACTCATGGAAGAGGTAGATTAAGCTCTTGATTGACGAAATCTTCTCCGGTGAGGTAGTTTCTTCAAGCGGTTGTAGCGGTGATCCCAGTTGGATAACTAGTGTTTAGTTAATGTTTTATAATTAAATTGCCCAATTTATATGAATTGGCGGGGTGAATTCAGTATTTGAACTTAAAATGGGCTTTTTAATTATTTAACGTATTCTACCTTATTTCTTAACCAATTTGGATGATATTGGACTTTTTGAAAAGTCCAATACATTCCACACAATTTTAAAGTTGTAAATTTCTTGACTAAGCGATTGTAGTTCATGTTAGTCGTTGATGAAGCGAATTGGACAAGTTTTGCCTTCTTCACTTTGATCAAACTGATAATGATCTAGTTTGGGCTCTCCTGATCGACTAACTCGAGTTAGGAGCGGAAATAAGACTAGTTGGAAAGATACACTCAAGGGCTATAATTTTGGTATAATATTTTTTAAACGAGATAAATTGTAGCTCTCCCAAATTTTAAATGAACACTTAATACTAATTTATATTCCTAATAACTAGTTAAGCCCTAGCTAGAACTTGGGTAAGAACATATTCCTAACTAGGACTTGTGTTACGACATATACATCCATATGATAACCTATTAAAGTTTTTCAAATAAAAAGATTCGTTTTGAATTAAGAGTAAATTTGATTGGATTATAATCTCGACGATTAACGATTATAAAATAACTGATACAGTAATTTTGCATAATAAATTAATACAAAATTATAATCAAACACATTGTGTTTAAACACAACTATTTCTCTATCTCCATCCTCTAACTAAATAATATGCATCTAATAATATGCATCGAATAATCTAAATATTATCAAAAATATCTACGAATAAGCTGCCGAATAAGCTGAGTATAAGTTGAATCAAATTTACCCTAAAGTTTAAGTGTATTCTTTTTATATTTTTTATTTTTATAAATTATTAATAATCATTTTTTATGTTCAACTAATTTTTTTTTTCTTTCTAAATTATTTTTTTTTTCTTTTTTTCAAAATTCAGGGACTAGGACAAGCTCTAATGTTCCTATAAAAAATTAAAAATTAATATAAAACATAATTAAAAAATGAATGATTTATGAATGAAAGAAATAATAAAACTCATATTCAAGTATGAAGTGAACATTAGAAAGAAAGATTAAACTTATCAATATACAATATTGATAAAACCAATATTTTTGCTCCCATTATCATTGCTATTTTTTAGTTTTCACTTCAATTACTAATCTATTTCTCCATATATATATATATATATATATATATAAATACATTTGGATAAGTATTATAAATTTATTTTAAAATAAAATAAGTAATTAATTATATTGATTGAATAATGATTTTTAATTAATTTATATATATATATATTGAATCATTTTAAAAATTTATATTTTTTTTATTATTATTACCATGTAGTACCATAATCACAATTACTTTTATTTTAAATAATAAATGAATATATATCTTACAGTATTTGAAATCACAATTTTTCATTTGATTAAAAAATATTAAATAAAATAAAAAAATTAATAAAATTATTACATAACATGATTTAATTTTTTTTATAATAATTTTTTTTATATAATTTAATTATTATATTCTATATTAAATATAAATAATATCATTCTCACATTTTATTTTATTAAATTTTAAAAGTATTATAACAAAATAATAATTTTCAATTTTTTTTTGGTAATAAAATAAAATTATCAAACTAAGATATCAAAGTTATTAATGCATATATTTGAAGTGAAATGATTTTGGTCAAACCGGGAATTTAATTTTTAGAAATAAGGTGGGCTAGAAAAAAGTTTAGAATGGACTAAAATAAATAATAAAAATATTTTATATAAACAAGTAAATAAAGATAATATATATCTATACTCATTAATCATATAAAATTAAATATATATATATAATATATATATAAATATATATATATATTTATCAATAATATATATATATATATATAAATATATAAATAAAAGAGTATGAATTTTTACTAGTGATAGTCCTATCCAATATTCAAAATCTTTTTCCCAAACTACCCACCTTTTTATTCATTTTCTCAAACTAACCACCTTCTCTCTTTACATTCTTAATTAACTTATTAATTAATTCACTCTCTCCTCTAAATCAATAATTAACCCCCTCACCTTCTAAACCCATTAAATAACATCTATTTCTTAATTAATTAAAATTCTCTCTATATAAACTATTAATTTATTTAATTAATCTCTTCTATCTCAATTAACTAATTGAAATATATTATATAAATATTAAATAAAATAACACATATATTTTATTTTTATTTGAATTTATAAATATAATATATATAGTTTAAATTAATAAATATAATATATAATTAAAATTAAACATACTAAATTTAAAAGTTAATATATATAAATCTTAAAAGTTTAATGGACAAATCATTATAAATATAAGACTGACAAAAGTTAGATTGTCAATTCACTACAAATATAAATATAAAATTAAAAAATTAAATTAAAAAATTTATTTAAAATTTTATATTAATTATATTAAAAGTTTGATTAACAAATCACTGTAAATATAATATTGAATTGAGAAACCACTATAAAAGTTAATATGATTTATTTAACTTTTGAGTTAGATGACAAATCAATAAAAAGATAAAAGAAATGTTATAAAAATAAAATTGAATTGCAAAGATAAAATATGTATTTTATTTTAACGTTTATGTAATTTATTCTATTTTAGTGTATAATATTTTATTTTTACATTTATGTAATGTATTTTATTTTAGTTTATAATATTTATTTAAATTATTTAGTTTAGTTTTAATTATATATTATATTTATTAATTTTAACTATATATATTATATTTATAAATTTAAATAAAATAAAATATATGTGTTATTTTATTTAATAATTGTATAATATATTTCAATTAATTGATTGAGATAGAAGAGATTAATTAAATAAATTAATAATTTATAGAGAAATGATGTTTAATTAATAATTAAGAAAGTGATGGTTATTTAATTGGTTTAGAGAGAGAGAGGTTAGTTATGGGATTAGGAAAGAGAGTGGGTTAATTAAGAAGGTGGAGAAGGAAGGTGGATAGTTGGAGAAAAGTAATAGAAATGTAGGAAGTTTGGGAAAAACTTTTTTATAATTGGGTAGGACCGGAAATTGTTAGATCCTGGATGGCCAATTGTAGGGTCATGCTCAAGGGGCATGGCTTTATACAGTCATCAAACTCTAGACTCATCGTTCATTTAATAAAAATTAATACAATTTAAAATTTTTATTATAATTAAAAAATTAGTATAATTTATATCTATATAATTTATTATACTATACTAATTTCAAATATGATTTTAATTATTAATATCTTATTTTATACAATTTTTTTTTCCTACAATATACTATTTTCTAATTTTAAATATAATAATTATTAATAATATTTTATTACAAACAATATTTTATAATATAAAAATATTTATAATAATACATAAATTTTAATTAATATATAAATAAGATTTATTTATATAAGTTAAATATTAAAAATTATATATAAAATAATGCAAATTATATAATAATATTATATATTTTAAAACTACACTTATATGATAATTATATATTATTTTTATTAATTTAAATTTAATTAATAATACAAATTAAACATTAAAATAATAATTTATATAAATATAATAGTAAAATAGTTTTTTTAATTTTTTAATTTTTTAATTTTTAATTTTTTAATTTTAATTTATTTCAAAAATTTATAAAAAATAGATAAATTAATATTCAAAAACAAGTTAAAATATTTATATTGATTTGGTTCCATATTTAAATAAATTGATAAATTATAAATTAATTTTGTTAGAAAAAGAGTCAACAATAGCAGGAGGTTGACAATGTATTGTGAATTGCGAAAACATTAGTTAGTTATTAACTATGTTTGAAGTTAATATCTTTTTATATTTTCACAAGTCCTCACCAACTCTTGAACAACGTCAAGTGCGAAATTGTTTGGTTAGACTTGAAACAGCAAAAAAAAAGTTGGAAGATTAGGAAAATAAAGAACACAAAATACAAAGATTGTTTATTCATGTTCAGAGCAAACTCTCCTACGTCACCTTTCTTCTCAACTTTGAGAAGGATATTCACTAAAAGATTTGATTTGAGTACAACGCTCACACAAACCCAGTCGGATTTTTATTAATTTAAATTTAATTCATAATACAAATTAAACATTAAAATAATAATTTATATAAATATAATGGTAAAATAGTTTTTTTAATTTCTTATTTTTAAATTAATTTTAAATTATTTCAAAATTTTATAAAAAATAGATAAATTAATATTCAAAAACAAGTTAAAACCGCTATATTGATTTGGTTCCATATTTGAATAAATTGATGAATTATAAATTATTTCTGTTAAGAAAAGAATCAACAATAGTAGGAGGTTGACCATGTATTGTTAACTGCGAAAACCTTCGTTTGATATTAACTCTGTTTGAAATTAATATCTATTTATATTTTCACAAGTCCTCACAAACTCTTGAACAACGTCAAGTGCGAAACTGTTTGGTTAGACTTGAAGCGGCAGAAAAAGAGATGGAAGATTAGGAAAATAAAGAACACAAAACACAAAGATTGTTTATTGATGTTCAGAGCAAACTCTTCTACATCACCCCTTCTTCTCAAATCTGAGAAGAATATTCACTAGAAGATTTGGTTTGAGTACAACATTTACACAAACCAGTCGGACAACCAGGACTTAGACACTACCTGTTTCCGAACTCCTAGCACACAACACTCTATTAAACAGAAAAATCTCTATTTAACTTACAATACTGAATCTCACACAGAAATATAAGTAAATGTAATATAACAAAAAGATCTAGCAAACTTGTTGATCTTTAGAACTTGAGAGCTTGAGCGCTTGAATATAAAAAAGCTTAATACTCGTAAGAAATCGTGATAAAATTAGTAAGAACGGTTGTGCAAATTGTCCTCCAACTTCTTCTTAAATGGATAACTCTTCAATAGACAAATTTGCTTCAAAGGACACATGTCCTATTTCGGTTGGATGAGTGGCAGGATAGTACGTCAGAGGATATGTGTGATTGATTTTTTTTTTTAAAATATTTTTTGATCAACTAATTAGAAAATTCTGGGACACTCTTAAAAAAAAATTTGAATTTTGAAAACGTGAGGGGAATTAATTTTAATGTTGAAAAAAAAATTAAGTTTTATAAAACGAGGTTTTGTAGACAACTCCATAACTTACATTCTCGTCGAATCTGGGAGAGATTGGGAGTCTTTTAATGGGAAGTATGTCATAGGCCATTTTTTAAAACTTTTTTCAATATAAGTTAACCTCATGACTAGAGAGTCGCCACCTAATTTCAAAAATTAGGAAATTAAGAGATGTGAGTTCGACGTTTGGTTATGTGTGAGAAAGGGTTTTTTAGACAATATGTCCCACAACGCCCCTAAGGTCTCTACTAATTAATTTTGAAATTTTTTTAAATTTCTTATGCTTTACATTTTGAATTTTTTCATTTTAAACATTTAAAAGGTTTGCATGAGATAAAAAAAATGAAGAAAGACAAAAGAGAACTAAAACAAATAAAACAGTACAAAGAAAACAAATTGTTTTTTTTATTATTTTTATTTTTTTAATTAGGGTTCTTCAAATTCAAATGATCGTTAAAGTTTTACAAAAATTTATTAATATATAATTCAACGTCTTAGATCTAATTATTCAAATAATAATAATAAAACTGTACAAATAATTTTTTTTACTTAGGTTCTTCTAATTCAAATGGCCATTAAGTTTATTAATATATAATTCAACATCTTAATCTAATTATTCAAATAATAATAATAATAAAACTATAAAAAGGAAACATCTTTTTTTTTTATTATGTTTTTTTTAATTATATTTTATTTACATATTAAGTATTATGTTGTTAATGTTTACATACATACAATCATATTTCTTATTATACGAAGACAAAAACTAAAGGCATATTTCTTATTATATGAAGACAAAAACTAAAGGTGAAGTCAGGAAACTTACAAAGATGGTTGCTTTCTTGACTCAAGTGGATGAACTATTTTATTTCAAAAGACCCCTAAGGGCACTTGAATATTTAAAATTTGGGGTTTTGAAAATAAAAAGAATGTCACGTGAAATGTGAAGAGATAGAGGAAGACCCCTTTGTTTAGGGTGTTAAGAGGGGTATTTATAGGCAAAACTATGAAACCATAGGGCCCAAAAGGCCCATTTAACACACTTGATTGACCGTTAGAAAGAAAAACTATTTAAAACATTTAGAAATGTTTAAAATAATGGATCAATCTCCACTTGACATGTAACAAAATGTCAAGTTTTCATGCAATGAGATTTAAGCTTTTAATAATAATGATGTAATACTTGGTTTTTTTAATTTTTAATTAAGATATAATGACCAAGCCTTCAGGCTCACGGTTGAATCTTTCTTTCTTATAACTTTTTTTTTAATCATCCCTTTCTCTCTTTGACCACACTTCTTCCTTCATCTTTTTTTAACACGGTTGTGGAGAGATTTCACGTTCTTCAACCGTTAATTTTTTTTGCACCGTTAGCCCTTTATCCTAAAAAGAAATAAAATTAAAACAAACAATTAAAGAAATCAATTTTATTATTATTAATTATTCCTATTTCTAAAGAACAGATATAATTATAATAAAATAATAAAATGCTAACTAACTTAAAAAAATAAAAATGCAAAACCTAATATAACAACTAATCTAACAAATTAATCTAAAAACTTTTATAAAAACGTTAATATATATTTTGTATAATATATATTTTAAATACTCAAGGTAATTAATTAAATAAAACCCTAAATATTCAAAGTATAATAACTTAACTTATTAAGTGTTGTAACATAGACAAATTACTACCTTAACTTAAAGAAATAAAATTAAAACAAATAAATTAAAGAAATCAATTTTATTATTATTAATTATTCCTATGTCTAAGGAACAAATATAATTATAATAAAATAATAAAATGCTAACTAACTTAAAAAAATAAAAATACAAAACCTAATATAACAACTAATCTAACAAACTAATCTAAAAACTTTTATAAAAACGTTAATATATATTTTGTATAATATATATTTTAAATACTCAAGGTAATTAATTAAATAAAACCCTAAATATTCTAAGTATAATAACTTAACCTATTAAGTATTGTAACATAGACAAATTACTACCTTAACTTATTAAGAATTCAAAATCAATTATTTTCGAAACTCAATTGTTCTAAAAATAATCGTCTTTAAAATAAATTGTGCAATAAGCCCGTGAATGAATTCGTGAAACTTGTATGGGCTCGAATTTATTAAAAACATAAACTATTAAATTGGCGGGGTAAAAAATGAGTGTCTACAAAATGCCCCTCTTGGACAAAATTTGTAGAAAACACTCAGTTTAGAAAAATGCATGTCCAAGCTTGAAAATAGGCACTACATTTTGAAAACACCCAATTTATAGTTTATTTTTGGCTTTCTTGAATGAAATGAGAACAAACGTGACGAGTCTCTCGAGAGACCCGTGTAATTTACCATCCACTCGTTGACGATTAGACTCTGTTTAGAATATACATCGCTCCTGGTTTATTGATCATGTAGATCGAGCCGGGTGGTTTCGACCATATTTCTACACACCTCTCCTAGTCTTTAGATTGTACATGAGTACACATCTTGACTCAGTTTGCTGATTGTATTTTTTTAGCGAAATACTATTTAATCACAATTCTGCTTAGTGATTATATAGATTTAAGAACCGCTGGTCAGTTTTGCGGATACTATTTAATCACAATTCTGCTTAGTGATTATATAGATTTGAGTGTCGCTGTCAGTTTAGCGAAATACTATTTAATCACAATTCTGCTTAGTGATTATATAGATTTAAGTATCGCTGGTCAGTTTAACAAAATACTTTTTAATCACAATTCTGCTTAGTGATTATATAGATTTAAGTGTCGTTGGTCAGTTTAGCGAAATACTATTTAATCACAATTCTGCTTAGTGATTATGTAGATTTAAGTATCGCTGGTCAGTTTAGCGAAATACTATTTAATCACAATTCTGCTTAGTGATTGTTATAAATCTATGTTTTGCGGGTCAGTTTAGCGAAATACTATTCAATCACAATTCTTCTTAGTGATTATATAGATTTAAGTGTCGTTGGTCAGTTTAGCAAAATATTATTTAATCAGAATTTTGCTTAGTGATTATATAGATTTGAGTATCGCTGGTCAGTTTAGCGAATACTATCTAATCACAATTCTGCTTAGTGATTATATAGATTTAAGTGCCGCTGGTCAGTTTAGCGAAATAATATTTAATTATAATTCTGCTTAGTGATTATATAGATTTGAGTATCGCTGGTCAGTTTAGAGAATACTATTTAATCACAATTCTTCTTAGTGAGTATATAGATTTAAGTGTAGCTGGTAGTTTAGAGAAATACTATTTAATCACAATTCTGCTTAGTGATTATATAGATTTGAGTATCGCTGGTTAGTTTAGCGAATACTATTTAATCACAATTCTGTTTAGTGATTATATAGATTTAAGTATCGCTGGTCAGTTTAGCGAAATACTATTTAATCACAATTCTGCTTAGTGATTATATAAATTTAAGTGTCGCTGGTCAGTTTAACGAAATACTATTTAATCACAATTGTGCTTAGTGATTATATAGATTTGAGTATCGTTGGTCAGTTTAGAGAATACTATTTAATCACAATTCTGCTTAGTGATTATATAGATTTAAGTGTTGCTGGTCAGTTTAGCGAAATACTATTTAATCACAATTCTGCTTACTGATTATATAAATTTGAGTATCGCTGGCCAGTTTAGCGAATATTATTTAATCACAATTCTACTTAGTGATTATATATATTTAAGTGCCGCTGGTCAGTTTAGCAAAACACTTTTTAATCACAATTCTTCTTAGTGATTATATAGATTTCAGTATCGCTGGTCAGTTTAGCGAAATACTTTTTAATCACAATTCTACTTAGTGATCATATAGATTTAAGTATCGCTGGTCAGTTTAGTGAAATACTTTTTAATCACAACTCTGATTAATGATTTAAGTTCGAAGTTAGACTTCCTTAATTTTTAAAGCACTAGCGTCTTCTTCAGCAGTCTTGAAATACTTTCAAGAATCGGTTCCATATTTTCTTCCTTAGAGTGTGTCGAGAGGAAACCACATGTAACCTATGTTTTTTGAGATTCATGCTGTCACTTTTAGGGACTTGTCTTTCTCTGAGACTTTTTGCCTTGAGTTTTTCGAGGGATTTTGTTCGCTCAAATGCTTAATCTTTCAAACATGCATCATGAGGTTGAGTTTCTCTTCTCAAATATGGAGATCAGTGTGCTTAAGATTATATGGGCTTGGGCTCTTTTATACTCAGGGTATATTTAATAGAATCGGTACATTCTTGTTCGTGCATTGGCAATTTAGACAAGAGTCTAGATGAACACCAAATGGTGATTTCAATATCTCAACCTCTACGAGTATTGTTCTATTTTCTTCGGCCTCTTTTCTTTGTGACCAGGGTCTATCTGATAGATTGAAACACTTTGTTCTTGCTTGGCAATTAGATAGAATCTAAATGAACAACAGTATTATATTTCATATCTCAACCAACACAGTCTTTTATTAATTTTACTTTACTTGAGGTCTTAGATCCTCTACACTTGACCTCTAATTGAGACAAGACATCGCCTTGGTTGATAACATGGTTCCGAGTTTGGGCATGCATCTTTTTATGAGCTCCCTCTTAAACATCAGTAGTTTAAGCTTTCGTCTAGGCTCGAGGTAGATCCATTTGCGAAGCGCTTTACTCGGATCCCACAAGTTACATTCGTTCATCAAGAGACATTCATTGGGGAGAAACATATTTTCCCGCATCCCTACTTATTTCTTACACTCGTTCATCAGTTTGCTTGGCACGAGAAAAATTCAGGGATCTATCTTGTTTTTATCTTCCGCAAATGCCCTTAGTTTCGACACAAGGGGTTTGATTGTTTTGGATAGATTTGTGATCCCAATTTCTTGTTGGCTTGATCTTTATGAGGATGTATTTTGTCCTAGTTCAAGATTTGTCTTGCTGGGGATTTGGAACCGTACTTGTGAAAAGTTGCCTACGTATTCTCATAAAAGGAGAAATCAAGTTCGAACGTAGTTCCAAAATTGTATCACGGATAGATCATTATTCTGCATTTCGTGAGGTTGATTTCTCAAGTTCTGCTAGAGTTTCAATTGACTTGAGTTGTGGGATTTCTTAATGTCTGCTGGAGTGGCAATTGACTTAAGCTGGGGAGGTTGTTTGAGTATCTACTGGAGTTGCAATTGAATTAAGATGAAAATCTTTTAAGATCCTAAAGTGCTAGAGAATAAAGTGCTTTATCCATGTGTTAGGCGTTATATTTACTTATTTATGCTAACTTTGTGAGGATCTTTCAATCATTTCATTTTCATAAAATGCCTCTAGTGTCGATACAGGTGTTGATTTTTTAAAATGTTTAGGACCGGGCTCATACAAGCTGGCTACGTATCCCATAGTTAGGGGAATTTAGGTCCAACGTAGTTCCATGCACATGCTTGTGAAAAATGTTTGTGTATGTGTGAATTTTTTGAAAATCTTTTGAGATCATAAGTGAAAGAGAAAAATACTTTAGCTTTGGGCGTTATATTTTCTCAAGTGGGACTCTATGACGATCTCGTGCTCATTTTAAAAAATAAATGCCCCTAGTATTGATATAGGGGTTTGGTTTTTGAAAATGTTTAGGACCAGGCTCATACAAGCTACCTACGTATCCCATAGCTAGGGGAATTCAGGTCCAACGTAGTTCAATGCACGTTGTTTGTGAAAAATGTTTGTTTGAATTCTTGTAAAAACGTTGAGATCCTAAGTCGAAGACAAAGATACTTTAGCTTTGGGCGTTATATTTTCTCAAGTGGGACTTTATGAGGATCTTGTAGTCATTTTTATTTTAATAAAAATGCCCCTAGTATTGACTAGGAGTTTTTGGTTTAGGAGTCAACTCAGAGTGTGATTAACTCCCTTTTTAATGTATATGCAATGAATGTATGCGATGTGATGTGAAATGAAATGTCTATCAACTTCTTTCGATAATTAATAGTGGTGACCGCACCCTAGATGGGTTGCCTACGTAGTCTCGAGAGAGATCAAGTCTCATGTAGTTCACAACTTGTGAGTTATGAACTTTAGTGTATGTAATAAATGCATGTAATACGAAATGTCTATCAACTTCTTTAGATAATTGACAGTGGTGACCACACCCTGGATGGGTTGTCTACGTACTCTCGCGAGAGATCAGGTCTCACGTAGTTCACAACTTATGAGTTATGAACTTTAGTGTATGTAATGAATGCATGTAATGCGAAATGTCTATCAACTTCTTTCGATAATTGATAATAGTGACCGCTCCCTAAATGGGTTGCCTACGTACTCTCGAGAGAGATCATGTCTCACGTAGTTCACAAATTGTGAGTTATGAACTTTGATGTATGTAATGAATGCATGTAATGCGAAATGTCTATCAACTTATTTCGATAATTGATAGTGGTGACCGCACCTTGGATGAATTGCCTACGTACTCTCGAGAGAGATCAGGTCTCACGTAGTTCACAACTTGTGAGTTATGAACTTTAGTGTATAGGGTGAATAATGAATGCATGTTATGTGAAATGAAATGTCTATCAGCTTCTTTCGATAATTGATAGTGGTGACCGCACCATGGATGGGTTGCCTACGTACTCTCGAGAGAGATTAGGTCTGACGTAGTCACAAATTGTGAAGTTATGAACTTTGATGTATGTAATGAATTTGGTTACACATGCTTTAGACGAAGTTTCTTATGAGCATGTCGACATTGAAGGGTGTTGAGAGTTCTTCTCTGTCCAAGGTGGTCAATCTCGTGGCGCCGCCTGAAAAGACTTTCTTGACGAGGTAGGGTCTTTCCCATGGTGTTTGGAATTTCCCTCTAGGGTCTAGTATCCGTAAGTTTTTCTTTACAACTAGATCACCTTCTTGAATGTTGCTAGGTTTCACATTCTTGTTGAAAGCTCTAGTCATTCTTCTTTAGTATGCTTGCGTGTGACATAATGCGTCTAACCTCTTGAATTCCATAAGGGCTAGCTGATTGTACCGTGAATTACACCAATCTTCTTCCACTACTTGTGTCTTGAGTAAAACTCTTAAAGTAGGCACTTCGATTTCGATAGGTTGCACTACATCCATTCCGTAGACCAATGCAAATGGTGTTTCTCTCGTTGACGTTCGAATGGTTGTTTTATATCCCCATAAGACATATGAAAGCTTCTCGTTCCAATCCTTGTACGTCTGAGTCATCTTCTTGATGATAATGATGATGTTCTTGTTGGCTCCCTCTATTGTTCCGTTCGTTTGAGGACGATAAGGTGAGGATTTGTGATGTTCAATCCTGTATTCATCTAGTACTTTGAGTACTTCTCCTCGAAAGTATCCACTATTGTCTAAGATCAAGGCTTGAGGAACTCCATAATGTGCAATGATGTTGTTGCGTATGAACTTGGCAACATGTGACGACTTGAGAACCTTGTATGATTGAGCTTCGACCAACTTTGTGAAATAATCGATAGCTACAAGGATGAATTCATGTTCGTTTGAAGCGTGAGGATATATTTTTCCGATGATGTTTATTCCCCATGTCGAGAATGGCCATGGTGAGGTCATGTCGTACAGTAGAGATGATGGGGTGTGTTTCAAATTCGCTTAAACTTGACATTGATGACATTTTTAACATATTCTACACATTCTTGTTCCATGTTCTGCGAGTAATAGCTAAAGCGGAGGATCTTCTTAGTGAGTGTTGATCCATTCATGTGTGGGCCACATGTTCCTGCGTGTACTTCCTCCATGATCTGTCATGCTTGAGGTTAGTCGATGCATAACATGTTCTGACCGTCAAAAGAGCGTCAAAATAGCTTTCATGCGAGTAGCACATAGTTGGTTGCGTATCGGCGTAAAGCTCTCCTCTCTTTCTTTTGAAAGTGTGAAGGATACTCTCCATGCTCAACGTACTTCTGCAGATGTTCGAACCAAGGTTTGGGCGCCACTTCGGTATTGGCAATCATCCTCTTCTCGAAGTCTCGTTTCTGTTTCTAACGAATCTTCAAAGGCTTGATTTTGATTCCTTCCGGGATTTGTGTCATGGCTGCTAACGTGGCCAAAGCGTCTACGAATCGATTCTAACTTCTCGGAGCATGTGTGAATGTTACATGTTCAAACTTTTCCATTAGAGTCGATAAGTGTTGATGGTAGGGTTTGAGGTCCTCTCCTTTGACTTGTCATTCACCATTAGCTTGTGAAATGACTAAGTTCGAGTCTCCTACTACTTCTAGATGTTTCGCTCCTTTTTCGTGAGAAATCTTCAAGCCAGAGATGCATGCTTTGTACTCTGCTTCATTGTTCGTCACAGGATATTCAAGCTTGACTGAGATTGGGTTATATGTTCCTACATGATAAATGAGTAGTATTCTGATGCCATAACCTTGTTTTCCCGAAGCTCCATCGAATAATAGCTTCCAGGTTGTAGGGTTAATAGTCATCACTTCGTTGTCTGGGAATGCTAACTCCTCGTCGTCTGCAACTTCGATTGGTTGGTCTGCGAGGAAATCTGCTACAACGCTCCCCTTGATAGATTTCTGAACTGTGTACACGATGTCGTACTGTGATATTATCATCATCCACTTAGCTAATCTCGGAGACAAAAACATTTTCTATTATAAATAACGAATTGGACCGAGTCTTGATACTAACTTGACTGTGTGGGCTTGCATGTAATGCCTTAGCCTCTTAGTGACCCAAGATAGGGCCCAACATACATTTTCTACTAGCGAGTAATTAAGTTTGTAGCCTGTCATGCGCTTGCTTATGTAGTAGACTGCGACTTCCATCTTTTCCTCGTTTTATTGGGCTAGTAGACTACCCATTGCGTTTTCCATGACTATTAAGTATAGGATTAGCGGTACGTCTGGTCTTGGAGGCATCAGAATAAGAGGATCCTTGAGGTATCCATTTATCTTCTCGAATGCGTTCTGACAAGCGTCATCCTAGACGAATCTTTCATTTTTCCTTAAAAGTTTAAACAAAGGATCACATGTCATAGTCAACTTATTTATGAATCGAATGATATACTAGATCTTTCCTACAAAGCCTCACACTTCTTTCTCGCTTCGTGGAGGTGGCATTGCCGTGATCGCTTCTATCTTGCTCGGATCAACCTCAATTCCTTTTTGTGTGATCAGGAAGCCTAACATCCTTCTTGCTGTCACTCTGAATGTACACTTCTTTGGGTTGAGTCTAAGTTGGAACTTCCTGATGCGTTGTAAGAATTTGTCAAGATTTTGGATGTGCCCTTCTAGATATTTTGATTTAACAATCATATCGTCGATATAGACTTCTACATCCTTGTGGATCATATCGTGAAGAATCATCATGGCAGCTCGTTGATACGTTGCTCCTGCGTTCTTTAGCCCGAAAGGCATGACTCGATAAGAAAATGTTACGACTTCTGTGATGAACGTTGTCTTCTCCTTGTCTTCTAGAGCCATTAGTACTTGGTTGTAGCATGAGAATCCGTCCATGAATGATAGGAGTTGATGGCCTACTGCATGATCCACTAGCACGTCGATGTGTGGTAGTGAGAAACTATCTTTAGGGCTTTCTTTGTTGAGATTTCAATAGTTTACACACACTCGGATCTTTCCATCTTTCTTCGCGACTAGGACTATATTGGCGATCCATTATGGGTAATCTACCACTTCGAGGAATCCTGCGTCGAGCTGTTTCTGAACTTCCTCTTTGATCTTGTCCACAATGTCTGCCTTCATTCTTCGGAGCTTCTACTTCACCGGTTTTGCGTCCTCATAAAGTGGTATGCGGTGTTGGATGATTTCTGGATCAATGCCTGACATATCTTTATAGGACCATGCAAAAACATCTTTGTTTGTTTTTAAAAGTTTAGTTAGATTTTCTCGTTCTAAATCATTTAAACTTTTACCGATTAAAACAATATGATGATCTTCTTCTGTGTTAAGGTTTATTTCAATTGTTTATTCTGTAGTGGAAAATTTATCCTATTGTTTATCTAGATAATGCCTCAACTCATAGGTCATTTCTGATTTAAACGTTTCATCGGAAGACATATAATCAAAAGTGTCTTCATTGTTCAAAGTGCCCACAGACTTAGAGTTATTAAAATAATGTTCTTCATGTGAATAGATTTCAAGTTCGAATTCTTTTTAGCAAATGCATGTTTTGTCAAGTACGGATCTTTCTCCTCGCTGTCCGTGACGTCATCAATTGGTTTTAACCTTAGGTACTGGGATGATCTTAGTGTCGATCAAATCTTGAATCTTCTGTTTGAGAGGAAAATAACAATTAGTGGAATGCCCTCCAGTCTGGTAATATCCGCACCACTCATTTGCGAACTTGCCCATTACTTCTCTCTTGTTCTGGTGTTAACGTTTGAATCAACTTCTTCTGCAATAGGTTCCTTAAGGCATTCGACAATGACATCCCCAAACCGTCAAATTTTCTACGAGGTGGAGCAGTAGTAGAACTCATTGCTTGTGATGATTGTTGACTTTGTTTAAGAGAAATAGGTTCACTTGATGAGCATTTTGTCCCTGAGTTTGACGTGCTTACCTGCCTCTTGTTTTGAATAGACCTTTTTGCAGCTTTCCAACCGTCCATGAATACCCTACTTACCCTCTCTTTCTTCTCGCAAGCTTTTCGGATTAAGGGGTTCGATTATCGCATAAGTTTCAATTTCTGCGGTGATGTCTTCAAGCTATTGCCCTAATTGTATTAGTGTATCACGAAGATCATCTAGCTTTAGACGGACTGACTCGTTGAACCTTCTTGGTGGGTTAGTCATTGTAAATTATGATAAATATGAGTATGTTGTGTTCAAGAGAACAAAGTCAGTTCGAACCCTTTTATCAAGTAAAATAAGCAATGCGCCTCTCGTATGCACATAATCCCTAACACGCAATAGATGTTCAATTACCCATTCACAATGTATAACATGTAGAAAAGGATGAGTAAAATAGAATGAGTTATTTTATTAAAATCCTAAGTGTTATGGATAAAATCGCAAACTCAGGTCATAAAATTAAATAAGAAAAGAAAGCAAGCACCCCTCATCCTTTCGTTACAATGTCGCTCATGTATCTTCATAAAGAGATTTAAATTTCAAGCATAAAGAAATCTAGTCTAAGTCTTCGAATCGTCAAGTCTTTTCGTCTTTCTTGATCGTCTTTGCGCCTCATGTGTCTCTCTTGATCGTCTTTGCGCCTCAAGTCTCACGCGTCTTTCTTAATTATTTTACGCTTAAATCTGAGTAGTAAAGACACCAAGAAAGAAAACTAGTTAAATTAGATTCCTCTTTTAGCTTTTTTAGGTTTCCTTGATTTTACTCCTTTGAAATTATTAGGTTTAGCCTCAAAATTTCGAATTGTTCACATGTTTCATGGCATTTAAAACTTTGAATGGATAAATTGAGCGTCTAGAAATATCTATATGCATACATGTATTTATCATATATAGTAGTCAAATAAAGGGCTTTGTGACGTGGCTTTGTTGCTCGATAGGACGAGACGAGGCAACGACTTGGTAGAATTGGCTTTTTGGATTTTTATTCTAAAGTTGGAAATGGCTTAAGAGAGAGTTGTTCCACCGACAAGGATACTCCCAAAAGGGATCTCTCGATGTAAGGGGATCTCTCAATTGGACATCCCCGTCACCTCTATTTCAAAATTCCTCATTTTCAATAGTAGAGGATATTTGAAAAGAAGAGAGGGTTAATCCAGGTTTTCTCCTAGTGTTTTATCAACTCTCAAATCACACAAAAGCCTTCAAGGCAAGGGTTGAGGGTGTAATTCACATTGACTACCCTTAGCACATAAAATATAGATGTGTGAGCTTCATCCAACGATGTATACCCACACACCTTCACATTGGAGCTCCAAGTCTCATGCAAATAATCAATTAATGTGAACATGAAGTATGAATTAAAACGTAAGAAAGTTTAAATACTTGGCCAAAATTACTTTCAAGTCAAACGTCGAATGTCCCTAGTAGAGTCTCCAGAAAACCGTGATCTATTTTTTTATAAAATATTTTTTTGATCAACTAGTTTGAAAATTCTTGGACACTCTTAAAAAAATTTGAATTTTGAAAACGTGAGGGGAATTAATTTTAATGTTGAAAAAAATTATGTTTTAAAAAACGAGACTTTGTAGACAACTCCATAACTTACATTCCCGTCGAATCTGGGAGAGATTGAGAGTCTTTTAATGGGAAGTATGTCATAGGCCTTTTTTCAAACTTTTTTTCAATATTAATTAACCTCACGACTAGAGAGTCGCCACCTAATTTCAAAAATTAGGAAATTAAGATATGTGAGTTCAGCGTTTGGTTACGTGTGGGAAAATATTTTTAGACGTTATGTCCTACAACGCCCTTAAGGTCTCTACTAATTAATTTTGGCCTTTTTTTAAATTTATTACGCTTTACATTTTGAATTTTTTCATTTTAAACATTTAAAGGGTTTTCATGAGATAAAAAAATAAATTAAATGAAGAAAGACAAAAGAGAACTGAAACAAATAAAACTGTACAAAGAAAACAAATTATTTTTATTTTTTTTATTTTTATTTTTTTATTTAAGGTTCTTCAAATTAAAATGGCCCTTAAAGTTTTACAAAAGTTAATTAATATGTAATTCAATATCTTAAATCTAATTATTGAAATAATAATAATAATAATAATAATAATAATAATATAATAATAATAAAACTATACAAAGAAAACAGTTTTTATTATTATTTTTTACTTAAAGTTCTTCAAATTCAAATGGCCCTTAAATTTTATAAAAATTCATTAATATATAATTCAACAATTTATATCTAATTATTCAAATAATAATAATATAATAATAATAATAAAATTGTACAAAGAAATATTTTTTACTTAGGGTTCTTGAAATTCAAATGGCCCTTAAGTTTATTAATATATAATTCAACATCGATCTAATTATTCATAATAATAATAATATAATAATAATAATAATAATAAAACTATACAAAGAAAAAAACTTTCTTTTTAACCTCTTATTTACATTAAATTTTCTGTTTTTTTTAATTATATTTTATTTACATATTAAGTATGTTATTAATATTTACATAAATCATACATAAATTAAAGACCTAATTAGCTAATAATCATACATATACTCATATTATATAATAGAAACACCAAAAGCAATCTTATTATATGAAGACAAAAACTAAAGGTGAAGTCAAGAAGTTTACAAAGATGGTTGCTTTTTTTACTCAATTGGATGAACTTTTTTATTTCAAAAAGGCAGCCTAAAGGTGCTTGAATATTAAAATTTGGGGTTTTGAAAAGAAAAGGAATGTCACGTGAAATGTGAAAAGAGATAGAGGAAGACCCCTTTGCTAGAGTGTTAAGAGAGATATTTATAGGCAAAACTATGAAACCCTAGGGCCCAAAGGCACATTTAACACACTTGAGCGTTGGAAAGAAAAACTATTTCAAACATTTACAAATGTTTAAAATAATGGATCAATATCCACTTGACATGTCACTAAATGTCAAGTTTTCATCCAATGTGATTTAAGCTTTTAATAATAATGATGTAATACTTGGTCATTTTAATTTTTAATTAAAAAATAATGACCAAGCCTTCATGCTCACGGTTGAATCTTTCTTTCTTGCAACTTTTTTTTTGAATCATCCCTTTCTCTCTTTGACCGCACTTCTTCCTTCATCTTTTTTTTAACTCACGGTTGTAAAGAGATTTCACGTTCTTCAACCGTTAGTTTTTTTTTTTTGCACCATTATCCCTTTATCCTACAAAAGAAATAAAATTAAAACACACAATTAAAGAAAGCAATTTTATTATTATAAATTATTCCTATGTCTAATGAATAACTATAATTATAATAAAATGCTAAATAACTTACAAAATAAAAGTGCAAAACCTAATCTAACAACTAATCTAACAAACTAATCTAACAACTAATCTAAAAACTTTTATAAAAACGTTAATACATATTTTGTATAATATATATTTTAAATACTCAAGGTAATTAATTAAATAAAACCCTAAATATTCTGAGTGTAATAACTTCCCTAAGTGTTGTAACATAGACAAATTACTAACTTAACTTTTTAAGTATTCAAAATCAATTATTTTCGAAACTCAATTGTTCTAAAAATAATCGTCTTTAAAATAAATCGTGCAATAAGCCTGTGAATGAATTCATGAAATTTGTATGGGCTCGGATTTATTAAAAGCATAAACTATGAAATTGTCGGGGTAAAAAATGAGTGTCTACAATATGCGCTTTTGATCGTGGATGTACTGGATGGAGATATTGCGCCTAAAATTCATTAATGGATCGTGGTGTACTGGAGACGTATATCACATGAAGTTTGAAAAAGTTTGGCACGTGGCATTCTTCAATAGGTTTAGCTCAACTGCTGTGACATACTGCTAATAACGGATGCTTGATCAAATACCGAATTTGATCAAGAACCGGAAACACTTCATAAAACCGAATTTAATCAAATACCGAATTTAATTAAATACCGTAAACACCTTGTGTAAAACCGAACTGGTTAAATATTGAACGCACCTTGTATAAAACCGAACTGGTTAAATTCTAGATGTTCCTAGTATAAACCGAACTAGTTAAATATCGGATGCGCTGATATAAAACCGAATTGATTAAATACTATATGCGCCTTGCAAAAGCCGAACTTCAGGAAAAAACCTGAAACACTTAAGATAATTAATTAACGTTATAAAATTGTTAAATTAAATTAATCTAGGACACTTACCATAATGACTCTACCAGATTTTGATAATTTAATTTAAATGTTCAAAAAGGGAGAAATTATTAATTTAAAGTCTTGTATTAATTCTAAGTGTATATATTGACTAAGGCATTTTAAATTAATTATGTGTAGGGTCAAAGTTAAGAAAATTAAAATGGGAATCCGTCCGCTAGTTAATCAAATTCGATATTTGATCAACTTTGGTATCTGCATATGCGCGTCCGTTTTTCTGATCGGCTTCAGTTGTGTAGAAGTGCGTTCGGTTTTACTGTCAGGTAGTTGATCAAATTTGGTATTTTATCAACTTCGGTATTATGAAGAAGAAGCACATCCGGTTTTATATTCGGCTCAGTTCTTGCAGAAGCACTTCCGGTAGTTTGATCAACTCGACTTTTGTAAGGCGCCTACGTCATTATGCCAGTTTGGCTTTGGAGAAGCGCTTCCGTTTTTCCTAAAGCTAGGCTTTTGCAAGGAGCCTCTAGTATTATGTCAAGTTTAGCTATTACTAAGTGCTTTTGGTTTTTCCCTGAAGCTCAGCTTTTTTAAGGTGCATCCGGTATGTAACTAGTTCGGTTTTATATCAGCGTATCCGGTATTTAACTAGTTCAAATTTATACAAAGCGCATCCGGTATTTAACCAGTTCGGTTTTATACAAGGCCATCCGGTATTTAAGCAGTTCGGTTTTATACAAGGCGCATCCGATATTTAACAAAATTCTACTAGTAGCTATGCTAGATCGATTATAAATCGTATTAGGATCATTCTAGGAAGTTGTTTTTGAGCCTAAATTCAAGAAAAACGCTAGTAGGTCTATTAACCGCTTTTGGCCATAAACTTAAATTTTATTTCGACGTTGAAGTTATTTACATATACTTAAATTTATCCGCTAGACTTAATCAAATGCAATTAAGCAATAATAACTAAATAATTAACCAATTAAACAACTTAATCAACTGAATTAACAAAGCACTTCAAGAAATTAAACTACAATTAGAATTTCCACTGATGAATTTATAAGGCTTAAAATATTTTTATTCTTGTATTATGTTAGACTGAAGATAAAAGACTACTAGAAGTCATGGAAGAGGAAGAATAAGCTCTTGATTGACGAAATCTTCTCCAATGTGGTAATTTCTTCAAGTGGTTGGAGCGGTTATTCAAGACAGTTGGATAACTAGTGTTTAGTTAATGTTTTATAATTGAATTGCCCAATTTATATCAATTGGCGGGTGAATTCAATATTTGATTTTTTAATGGGCTTTTTGATTATTTAACGTATTGTACCTTGTTTCTTAACCAATTTGGATGTTATTGGACTTTTAGAACAGCCAAATACATGCCCCACAATTTTGAAGTTGTAAATTTCTTGACTAGGCGATCGTAGTTCATGTTAGTCGTTGATGAAGCGAATTGGCCAAGTTTTGCCTTCTTCACTTTAATCAAACTGACAATGATCTTCTTTGGGCTCTCCTGATCGACTAACTCGAGTTAGGAGCTGATATCAGGCTAGTTGGAAAGATAAGTTCAAGGGCTATAATTTTGGTATAATATTTTATAAACGAGATAGACCGTAGCTCTCCCAATTTTTAAATGAACACTTAATACTAATTTATATTCCTAATAACTAGGTAAGCCCTAGCTAGAACTTGGGTTAGAACATATTCCTAACTAGTACTTGTGTTACACATATCCATCCATAGGATAACCTATTAAAGATTTTAAAATAAAAAGATTCATTTTGAACTAAGGGTTAGTTGATTGGATTATAATCTCGATGATTAACGTTTTAAAATAATCTGATATAGTAATTTTGCATAATAAGTTAATGCAAAAAATTATAATTAAACACATTACGTTTAAACATAATTTTTTTTTTCAATCTCCATCCTCTAACTAAATAATTTACATCAAATAATCTAAATATTATCAAGCATATCTGTGAATAAGCTTAGTATAAGTTGAATTACATTTACCTTAAAGTTTAAGTGTATTTTTTAAATATTTTTTATTATTATAAATTATTAATAATCATTTTTTATGTTCAACTAAAGTTTTTTTTTTCTTTCTAAATATATTTTTCATTCTTTCTAAATTCGGGGACTAGGACAAGCTCTAATGTGCACTATTTATTTAGTTGTCTTGAACGACTGTGATGTGTATTATATATTTAAGGTACTCACTTAAATAATTTCAAAACATTAAACTTTTCGAATTAGGATTATTATTAACTTAGAAAAAAAATCAACTTGTAATACAACAACAAACTGAACTAACACACGAGCCACCCTTAACGTAGCCTTTACCCAAACATGTTTGATTGCAATTTCTAATTCTCTGGCAAAGCCCTATCGTAATGCACGAAACCAAATCTACCGCATCGTCTTCTCTTATTAAGTCTCACCATTCTCTGTTGATGAGCCTATATAAAAAATTAATATAAAACATAATTAAAAAATGAATGATTTATGAAAGAAAGAAATAATAAAACTCACATTCAAGTATGAATTGAACATTAAAAAGAAAGATTAAACTTATCAATATACAAATATTGATAAGACCAATATTCTTTGCTCCTATTATGATCGATATTTTTTTACTTTCACATCAATTACTAATCTATTTCCCATATATATATATATATATATATATACACAAATACTTTTGGATAAGTATTATAAATTTATTTTAAAATCAAATAAATAAATAATTATATTTATTAAATAATAATTTTTAATTAACTTTTCTTTATTAAAGAACTTTCCTAGTTATAAATTTTACTTTAATGATATATTTATGATTATTATTACTAATAAATATAATTACTATAATATATTGGAAATATAATATAAAAATAATATATTTATGAGATATTATCATAATATAGACATTAAATTAAAATTATAAGGAAACTGATATAAAATAATATAATATTAATTTTATCAAAATTTATCATATCTTAACAAATATATTATTTTTATATTATATTTCTAATATATTATATTAATTATATTTATTAATTACCATTACCATGCATTACCGTAATCACAATTACTTTTTGGTCAAAATAAAAAGTGATTTTTTTAATTAAATTTGAAAAAGTAACCTTTATTTTAAATGATAAATGGATATATATCTTACATATTTGAAATTACAATTTTTCATTTGGTTAAAAAACATAAAATAAAATAAAAAATTAATTAAATTATTACATAAAATGATTTAAAAAAATTTTTTATAATTTTTTTTTATATATATATAATTCGTATATTCTATATCAAACTAAGATATCAAAGTTATTAATCCATATGTTTGAATTGAAATGATTTTGGTCTCAAACAGGGACAGATTTAAGATTTAAAAACAGGTGAGCTCGAATAAAATTTAGGATAACTGAAATAAATATCAAGAAAATGCTATATAAACAAGTAAATAAGGGTAATATATATATATATATATAAGAGTATAATTTTAACCAGCGACGTCATCATTGATGGCCAAAATTGTGGGGTCATGTTCAAGGACATAGCTATATACAAGGACATAGCTATATACAGTCATCAAACCCTGGCCTCATCATTCATTTTATAAAAATTAATAAAATTTAAAATTTTTATTATATTTAAAAAATTAAAATAATTTATATCTATATAACTTATTATACTATACTAATTTTAATTAATATATAAATAAGATTTATTTATATAAGTTAAATATAAAAAATTATATATAAAATAATACAAATTATATAATAGTATTATATATTTTAAAACTACACTCATATGATAATTATATATAATTTTTATTAAATTAGTTTTAATTAATAATACAAATTTAACATTAAAATAATAATTTATATAAATATAATGGTAAAATAGTTTTTTTAATTTCTTAATTTTAAATAAATTTTAAATTATTTCAAATTTCTTTAAAAAAATAGATAAATTAATATTAAAAACAAGTTAAAACAGTTATACTCATTTGATTTCATATTTATATAAATTAATAAATTATTTATTCTTTCTGTTAGGAAAAGATTGAACAATAGCAAGGGGTTCACCAAGTATTGTTAATTGCGAAAACCTTCGTATGATATTAACTCTGTTAGAAGTTAATATCTGTTTATATTTTCACAAGTCTTCACGAACTCTTGAATAACGTGAAGTGCGAAACTGTTTGTTTAATAAAGAACACAAGACAAAAAGATTGTTTATGGATGTTCGGAGAAAACTCTCTTACGTCACCATTTCTTCTCAACTTTGAGAAGGATATTCACTAGAAGATTTGGTTTGAGTACAACGTTTACACAAACCTAGTCGGACTACCAGAACTTAGACACTGCCTGTTTCCGAACTTCTAGCACACAACACTCTGTTAAATAGAATAACCTCTACTTAACTTACAATACTGAATCTCACAAAGAAATATAAGTGAATGTATTACAACAAAATGATCTAGCAAAGTTATTGATCTTTAAAACTTGAGAGCTTGAGCGTTTGAATATAGAAAATCTTAAGACTCGTAAGAAATCGTGATAAAACCAGTAAGAATAATTGTGCAAATTGTCCTCCAACTTCTTCTTAAATAGATACCTCTTCAATGGACTAATTACTTCAGACGACACCTGTCCTATTTCAGTTGAATGAGTACTAGGATAAAATATTTTTTATTATATTTAAAAAATTAAAATAATTTATATCTATATAACTTATTATACTATACTAATTTTAAATATGATTTTAATTATTAATATTTTATTTCATACAATTTTTTTTAATATATTATTTTCTAATTTTAAATATAATCTTAATAAAATAATTATTATTAATATTTAATTAGATACAAATAATATTTTATAATATACAAATATTTAAAATAATACATAAATTTTAATTAATATATAAATAAGATTTATTTATATAAGTTAAATATAAAAAATTATATATAAAATAATGCAAATTATATAATAATATTATATATTTTAAAACTACACTCAAATGATAATTATATATAATTTTTATTAAATTAGTTTTAATTAATAATACAAATTTAACATTAAAATAATAATTTATATAAATATAATGGTAAAATAGTTTTTCTAATTTCTTAATTTTAAATAAATTTTAAATTATTTCAAATTTTTTTAAAAAAATAAATAAATTAATATTCAAAAACAAGTTAAAACAGTTATACTCATTTGATTTCATATTTATATAAATTAATAAATTATTTATTCTTTCTGTTAGGAAAAGAGTGAACAATAGCAGGGGTTCACCAAGTATTGTTAATTGCGAAAACCTTCGTTTGATATTAACTCTGTTAGAAGTTAATATCTGTTTATATTTTCACAAGTCTTCACAAACTCTTGAATAACGTGAAGTGCGAAACTGTTTGTTTAATAAAGAACACAAGACAAAAAGATTGTTTATGGATGTTCAGAGAAAACTCTCTTACGTCACCATTTCTTCTCAACTTTGAGAAGGATATTCACTAGAAGATTTGGTTTGAGTACAACGTTTACACAAACCCAGTCGGACTACCAGAACTTAGACACTGCCTATTTCCGAACTTCTAGCACACAACACTCTGTTAAATAGAATAACCTCTACTTAACTTACAATACTGAATCTCACAAAGAAATATAAGTGAATGTATTACAACAAAATGATCTAGCAAAGTTATTGATCTTTAAAACTTGAGAGCTTGAGCGTTTGAATATAGAAAATCTTAAGACTCGTAAGAAATCGTGATAAAACCATTAAGAATAATTGTGCAAATTGTCCTCCAACTTCTTCTTAAATAGATACCTCTTCAATGGACTAGTTACTTCAGACGACACCTGTCCTATTTCAGTTGAATGAGTACTAGGATAGTACATTAGAAGATATGCGCTTTTGATCGTGGATGTACTGGATGGAGATATTGCGTCGAAAATTCATTAATGGATTGTGGTGTACTGGAGACGTATATCACATGAAGTTTGAAAAAGTTTGGCACGTGGTATTCTTCTATAGGTTTAGCTCAGATGCTGTGACAGAGTGCCAATAACGTATGCTTGATCAAATATCGAATTTGATCAAGCACTAAAAATGCTTCATAAAACCGAATTTAACCAAATATCGAATTTAATTAAATACCAGAAGCGCCTTGTATAAAACAAAGTGGTTAAATACTCGACGCGCCTTGTATAAACCGAACTAATTAAATACCGGACGCGCCTTATATAAAACCGTACTAGTTGAATACCAGATGCGCTGATATAAAACCGAACTAGTTAAATACCAGATGCGCCTTGCAAAAGCTGAGCTTCGGGAAAAAACCTGAAGCACTTAGGATAATTAATCGACGTTATAAAATTGTTAGATTAAATTAATCTAGGACACTTACCATAATGACTCTACTAGGTTTTCATAATTTAATTTAAATGATCAAAAATGGAGAAATTATTAAGTTAAAGTCTTGTATTAATTCTAAGTGTATATATTAGACTAAGGCATTTTAAATTGTTTATGTGTAGGGTCAAAGTGATTAAAACCAAAATGAGAATATATCCGATAGTTAATCAAATTCGGTATTTGATCAACTTCAGTATTCTGCAGATGCACGTCCGGTTTTCTGATCGACTTCAATTGTATAAAAGCGCGTTCGGTTTTTCTATCCGTTAATTGATCAAATTCGATATTTTATCAACTTCGGTATTCTAAAAAAGCGTGTCCGGTTTTATGTTCGGCTCGGTTCTTTTAGATGTACTTTCGGTAGTTTGAACGGCTCGACTTTTTGCAAGACGCTTTCGGTATTATGTTAGTTTGGATTTTGCCAAGCACTTTCATTTTTCCTAAAGCTCGGCTTTTGCAAGGTGCCTCTGGTATTATGTCAAGTTCAGCTTTTGCTAAGTGCTTCCAGTTTTTCCTTGAAACTTAGCTTTTTCAAGGCGCATCCGCTATTTAACTACTTCGGTTTTATATCAGGGCATCCAGTATTTAACCACTTCGGTTTTATATCAGCGCATCCGGTATTTAACTAGTTCGGTTTTAAACAAAGCGCATTCGTTATTTAATCAGTTCGGTTTTATACAAGGTCATCCGATATTTAACAAGTTCGGTTATATACAAGGCGCATCCGGTATTTAACCAGTTCGGTTTTATACAAGGAGCATCCGGTATTTAACATGTTCGGTTTTATAAAAGGCACATCCGGTATTTAACATGTTGGGTTTATCTGGTAATTATTGTTTATGTTCAACTAAGTCAAGGTAATTAGGAGACGTATGAAATATATATGAGTTTTTTTCTTTCTTTCTAAATTAGTTTTTCTTTCTTTCTAAATTCGGGACTAGGACAATCTCTGATGTGCACTATCTATTTAGTTGTATTAGACGATTGTGATGTGTATTATATATTTGAAAACATTAAACTTTTTGAATTGAGATTATTATTAACCTAGAAAAAAATAAATTTGTAGCACAACAAGAAATTGAACTAACACACGATCCACCCTTATCGTAGCCTCTATCAAAACATGTGTTATTGCAATTTCTAATTATTTGGCAATTCCCTATCATAATGCACGATAATAAACCTATTAGGGTATCTCCAACCCTACTGCAAACTGGGTTTGCAGTAGCCCATTCTCCTCCAACCGGCCTCCAAATCCTCCGCCAAAATGAAGTTCCGGCATATTTAGAAGAAGAAGACGCCATATATGGCGGAAGACTGTTCATCCTGCAATTATCCAAAATATGTGAAAAGGCCCTTGTACTTTTTTATTTTAATTAAAATTTTCTTTAAGTTTTCTTTATATTAAACATTTATTTAATTATATATATTTATAATCTTTTTGTATTTATTTATAATTTATTTAAGTATTTAATAATTTTATTTATTTATATTATAAATTTATATTTATAAATAATATTGATAAAAAAATTAACAATTTTCAAAAAATATAAAATATAAAATAATAATAATTCGTTATATGTTATAAAATTTAAAAAACACAATTAAATTACTAAAACAATACTTAAAAATAAAAATTACAATAATTAAAATTACAACATAAATAATACAATAATTAAAATTACAACATAAATAATACAATAATTAAAATTACAACATAAATAATACAATAATTAATAATCTGATAAATTAGCATCACTTCCTCCAAGATTATTGAAATATCCTGAAAATGTACCCGTCGCGAATGGATCTGGTTGATCTTGATTTTGAGCTCTTTTTTCCATTATTCGTGCTTGTTCAGCCTCAATAAATGTTCGAAGCTGTGGATCTCTTATTTTACTCGAATCTTTCAATAAAATTTTATTTTCTTCCTTTATCTCTTTCAATGCATTATGATATTGCATTTGTTCATTTATCCTTCTTAGTTCTTCAACCATTTTTTCGCTTGTTTCTTGCATACCATTTATATGCAGTGATGTATTATCATCACTTTTTCTTTTCAGTTTTGCCTTTTCACTCCAATAGGTCTTTCTGACGAAGAACCAATTACTGAATCGTTTAGGTTAAGAGAAAAGGAGGAGACGCCGAGGGATGCCTGCCCAACAGAATCTTGAGTTGGATTTTCCGACTCGGAAGAGGGATAGTTGAAAGATGGATTTCTCCTGCTACTTGAAGAACAATCTTTAAATTTTTCAAAATTTTTTACAATATCCCACACATGATCGAACTTCCAACCCGATTTGAACTTCGTGTCTTTTGTGAACAACACTTTAGCTTTGAGCATCTGTCAAGTTCAAATAACTAATTACAATGTGCATGAATAATAATTTTAAAAACTATATCAAATAATTAGTTAATACTCACAATATCTTCATTTGAAGCACCACTTTGATGCATATTTTCAACTTGTTTTATGCAAGCATGAAGTCTTCTTGCTGCTTTTTGGATAGTGTCAAGTCGGGATTGCATAGATCTCTTAGTACGCATCTCCCAATGCTCCAATTTTTCTTTGTTGAAAGCATCTTCAATACGAGACCACAATCTGTCACTTGATTGGTACACTCCAATAATTGGATCTTCAGAAGTTTCGATATAAACCCTACATAGAAGGATATCTTCATCGTGGTTATAGGCAGTGGATCAGATAGACATTCTTAACAAAGGTTGTGTATTATACTGAATTCAAATGGTCTGAGGTAGTAAATTATATGTTACCACCGTATGTCAATATATATGTAAAACCCACACACTTATGACACTTACTTGGAAATGACTACACATTAAAACGATTCTCACGTTTCTCTAAAAAGCTGAAAGGATTCTCACGTTTCTCTAAAAAGCTGAAAGGATTCTCACGTTTCTCTAAAAAGCTGAAAGGATTCTCACGTTTCTCTAAAAAGCTGAAAGGATTCTCACGTTTCTCTAAAAAGCTGAAAGGATTCTCATGTTTCTCTAAAAAGCTGAAGCTGAAAGGATTCTTACGTTTTTCCATAAATTTAATTTTATAAGTGACTATACAACCATCATATTGCAATTACACTACTATAAATATATAACATATAGTTTTCTTATCATTCATAACTTATAACATATAGTTTTCTTATCATTCCGAATGAATTCCAACGTTAGCGATTCATCAAATTCATCTTCTTCTTCTTCAGATGATGATGATATGATGATGAACACTCTTCATCAAGGAGCTATAGTATTATGTCATAGTATCAATCGTAACAATATGATCATCCAACATCTTCTTGAACAACAAAACGAGCACGTGTTCCATGGTGGTTCAATTCCTGGACATATTGTTATTAATCGTGATCGGAAGAATTCCCATCATAGGTTATACAATGATTATTTTTCAGATAATCCAGTGTACAATGAGACCATGTTTCGTCGGAGATATCGAATGTCTCGCTCATTGTTCATTCGAATTGTTGATGCAGTCAAAGATCATGATCGCTACTTCCAACAACGATGGGACAACACAGGCAGACTTGGATTATCTCCAATACAAAAAATAACTGCTGCTTTTCGTATGTTGGCATATGGTGTTCCAGCAGATGCCACAGATGAGTATATTAGAATTGGAGAGTCCACTGCAATTGAAGGCATGAAAAGGTTCTGTCGAGCTATGGTTGAGATATTTAGCGAGCAGTATCTTAGAAGGCCAACATCAAATGATATTTCTAGACTTCTTTATGTTGGCCAGAAACGGGGATTTCCTGGAATGTTAGGCAGTTTAGATTGTATGCATTGGAAATGGAAAAATTGTCCAACCGCGTGGGCTGGACAATATACAGGCCGTAGTGGATAACCTACAATCATTCTCAAAGCTGTAGCAGATTATGATCTTTGGATATGACACGCATATTTTGGTTTGCCAGGCACCAACAACGATATAAATGTGTTAGAGTCATCTCATCTGTTCTCGGATCTAACTCAAGGTATTTCTCCTCCAGTTCATTATGTAATCCAAGGAAAAGAATATAACACGGGCTATTATTTAGCTGATGGCATATATCCAAAATGGTCTACTATTGTGCAAACAATTCATGAGCCTCGTGGTCCGAAGAAAATATATTTTGCAATGAAACAAGAAGCATGTAGAAAAGACGTTGAACGTGCATTTGGAGTTCTTCAATCACGTTTTGCCATTGTAGCAGGACCGGTACGATATTGGAGAAAAGAAGTGATGCATGATATAATGATTACGTGCATAATTTTGCATAATATGATTGTTGAGGATGAACGTGACCTTACTGCACCTATTCAAATTGAAACGGAAACGCTTTCACCGGAGGTCGAAATGGTGATAGATGAAAATACTCGATTTCAAGATTTCATTTCTCGATATGGAAAAATTAGAAACAGAGAAGCTCACATAGAACTTCATAATGCATTAATTGATCATCTGTGGGAGGAGTACACCAATTCCGAGAATTGATATCATTTTTATTATTTGTACTTGTGTAAGTTCTTTTTTAATAATATTTAATTTAATATAATTTTTATTTTATAATTTTTGTTTGTTTAAAATATTATTAAATTATATTTATTTGTATGAATTATTAATTTATAAAAAAAAAATTCATAAACAAATTAGAAAAGATTGGGGTTAAATTTATAAAGTTGATAAATATATAGATAATATTAGTAAAGTTAAAAAGTTGGTGTAAAAAAGAATATTCTGAGAATATTCTTTTGAGTTTGAAAATGAGTTTTTGGGTTGGAGATGAATTAATGTTTGATGTGACGTTTACTGCATTTTGGAGATGAAAATAGGGGTGAGGGTTGGAGATGGTCTTAGGTCGCCTCCCCTTGATAATAAACCTATTAGGTCGTCTCCCCTTATTTAGTCTCGACCATTCTCTGTTGATGAGCCTATTCAAATTAAAAAATAATATAAAACATAATTAAAAAATGAATCATTTATGAAAGAAATAAATAATAAGACTCACATTCACTTATGAATATGAAGAGAACATTAAAAAAAGAAAGATAAACTTATCAATATACAAATATTGATAAGACCAATATTCTTTGCTCCCATTATCCTTATTATTTTTTAGTTTTTACATCAATTACTAATCTATTTCTAATATATATATATATATATATATATATAAAAATATATATTTGTATAAATATTTTAAATTTATTTTCAAATTAAATAAGTAATTAATTATATTTATTGAATACATGTTTCTAATTAAATTTTCATTATTAAAGGAGCTTTCTTAGTTATATATTTTAATTATTGATATATGATGAATCATTTTAAAAATTTAAATTTTTTGACTATCATTATCATGCATTATCATAATCACAATTACTCTTTGGTCAAAATAAAAAAATTGTTGTTTTAAGTAAACTTGAAAAGTAATCTTTATTTTAAATAATAAATAGATATGTATCTTACAGTATTTGAAATCACAATTTTTCATTTGGTTAAAAAAACATAAAATAAATTAAAAAATTGACTAATTAATTACATAACATGATTTAAAAATTATTATTTTTTATCATAATTCTTTTAATATATAATTTAACTCGTATATTCTATATTAAATATAAATAATATCAATATAACATTTTATTTTATTATATTTAAAAAGTTTTATAACAAAATAATAATTTTCAATTTTTTTTCCAATACAATAAAATTATCAAACTAAGATATCAAAGTTATTTATTCATACGTTTGAAGTGAAATGATTTTGGTCGCAAATAGTGACGGATCTAGGATTCATAAATGGGATGGGCTCGAAAAATTTGTATGAGGGACTTAATAACGATTTTTTTTGAATAAAACTAATAAATAAATGTAATATATATATATATATATTTATTCTCGATAATCATATAAATATATATATTTTTATTAATAATTTAAATATATATATATAAAAGAGGATGAACTTTAACTCGCGGCGACGACGTGGATCATCCATGGCAATTATAGGGTCATGCACAAGGACAGAGCTATATAGGGTCATCAAACCCTAGCCTCATTGTTCATTTTATAATAGTTAATACAATTTTAAATTTTTATTATATTTAAAAATTAATATAATTTATATCTATATAATTTATTATACTATACTAATTTCAAATATGATTTTAATTATTAAATTTTATTTTATACAAAAAAATATTTTCTAATCTACTATTCTAATTTCAAATATAATTTTAATAAAATAATAATTATTATTATTTTACTTTATACAAACAATATTTTCTAATATACAAATATTTATAATAATACATAAATTTTAATTAATTTATAAATAAGATTTATTTATATAAGTTAAATATAAGTAATTATATATAAAATAATGCAAAATATATAATAATATTATTTATTTTAAAACTACACTTATATGATAATTATATATTATTTTTTATTAATTTCAATATAATTAATAATACAAATTAAACATTAAAAATAATAATTTATATAAATATAATGGTAAATTAGTTTTTATAATTTCTTAATTATTAATTATTTCTAAAATTTCTAAAAACAAATAAATTAATATTAAAAAAAACAAGTTAAATCAGTTATATTGATTTGGTTCGATATTTAAATAAATTGATAAATTGTTTATTCTTTCCAAAACGATTTATAAGCATTAATATTTTATAACCGTCTTCTCGAGTGTTTATTCCTTTGATAATCTGCTTTTGCCACAATTTTGTATTTTGTTCTTATTTTTATGTTTTTTTTCTCTATACTCTCATAAAACTAAACTGAAATTTATTAATTTAGACTTTTATATTTTATTTATTTATATAGTTATTTTTTTCTTATTTAAAACTTAATTAATATAACTTCTCATATTTTCTTAACATAATTAATTTTAACTATATAATTTTAAATTTATAAATTTGTTTTTTAAATCAAGTATTCTTATATTTTATTAGATTTCGTATATTTATTTTATTTTAGTAAGGGTATTCGAGGAATGATTTGATTAATATGATCACTTATTACTTGTATTAGTGTAATACCTATAATCTTTTCAGCCTAGGGTAAAAAAAATTCTAGATTCGCCCTTGTTATGCTGGCATGTAAGATAGACGTCTTCTTCGTCAAGAAGCTACAATGTTATTCATCTTTTTTGTTCTTCTTTGGCCGAGACTTGCAATCAAGTTGGGAGCTTCCCTTCAATGACAATCTAGATGGAATAGCGTCGAAGCCTCTTTGATCATCACATTACGCTTCAATCTACAACATCTTCGTGGCCACTAGATCGCTTGAAGCCACGACTGTCTTCATGAGTAAAAATCTCTAAGGATGAGTAGAAGAACGAAGAGAGGTCACTTAGGCCTACAAATTATACTAGTAGCTATGCTAGATTGATTATAAATCTTATTAGGATCATTCTAGGAAGTTGTTTTTGAGCCTAAGTTCAAAAAAACGATGGTAGGTCTATTAACCGCTTTTGGCCATAAATTTTAAATTTGATTTCAATGTTGAAGTTATCTACATATACTTAAATTTATCCGCTAGTCTTAATTAAGTGAAATTAAACAATAATAACTAAATAATATGTTGGGTCAAATTATTTTGACTAAGTGTTGAAATAGTTTGACTATTGGGATTTTGGTGATGAAATGATTTATGCGCTTTGATGCAGGTGTATCGAAATCAGATTTCATAAGACTTGGTTCTAATGAGGTTCATTAGACCGATTTGGTATTAGATGCATGAAATTAGACGTGCAGTCTAATGAATTCGGAATTAGACGTGCAGTCTAACTCCTGGAGTTAGACGTGTAGTCTAATGAATTCGTAATTAGACATGTAGTCTAACTCGTGGAGTTAGACATGCAGTCTAATAAAAAGAGAAAATTAGACGTGTAGTCTAAGTCCTTCAGACATGTCTGAAGTATAACCGTAATTAGACGTGCAGTCTAACTCGTGGAGTTAGACGTGTAGTCTAATAGAAAGAGAAAGTTAGACATGTAGTCTAACTCCTTCAGACAAGTCTGAAGTAGAACCGTAATTAGACGTGCAGTCTAACTCGTGGAGTTAGACGTGTAGTCTAATAGAAAGAGAAAGTTAGACGTGTAGTCTAACTCTTTCAGACAAGTCTGAAGTAGAACCGTAATTAGACGTGCAGTCTAACTCGTGGAGTTAGATGTGCAGTCTAACTCGTGGAGTTAGATGTGCAGTCTAATAGAAAAAGAAAGTTAAATGTGTAGTCTAACTCCTTCAGACAAGTCTGAAGTAGAACCGTAATTAGACGTGCAGTCTAATGGTTTGTAAAAGTTAGACGTAAAGTCTAAGTGGTGAAACTTAGACGTGTAGTCTAACTCCTTCAGATTAGTCTGAAGTGATTATAATTATACGTAAGTCTAATCCCATTAGACCAGGTGGTCAAATAGATTCTACTCTTAGACAGGGACGTTTGATTTCATTAGACGAGGTCGTCTAACTGAAATACGTCTAATGCTATGTTTGAAGCTAGCACCCGCCTACCCACGTGCTATTGCTGTACTCTACTCCTGCTCCACTTTCTAGTGAAGATCAGTACGATAGCTAGACGCAACCAACCAACGAATGCCACGTAAGATAATATCCTTTACACTACTTGTTTTGCAGGTACATCCCTGAAGAATATTAGGCGCACCACTAGTTGGTGTACGTCCACGATCCTTGTGCTCAGAACCTGCTGTGTACTATGGAGGCTTTCCAATGGAAGAGTGCCACGTATCATTCTGAAGATTCGACCGTTAGTCTCTGCCTAGTATTTTTCAAATCTCAAGGACAACGGACAATCTCTCGATCATCTTGCTTACTGAAACTACCGTGTAATCAATCTTTTGAATATTTAAGCCGCAAACAACTTTCCTGATTGTACGGTGTGTGAATCAAGAGAGAGATAGAATCAAAAATACCTTTAGCTGAGTGATATTCTTCATCTTGTCAATTGAACAGAGTGTATTCTGTTCAATAGTGAGCTAAGTGTGTGCAAACTATATTTTGATTCAAATCATATTATAGTTAATCTTTCTGGTGGTTGGAAGAAGGGTGACGTAGGAGAGTTTGCTCTGAACATCCATAAACAAACTGCTGTGTCTTTTCATTTCTGTCATCTTCACATTCTTCATCTTGAGCTTCAAACCTAAGTAAACAATTCTGCCTTGATTCTATTTCAAGTGTTAGAAGGGTTTGCGTAGAATAGAAAGCGAATTATATCACTAAGAAGATTTCTTTGAAACAATTTTCCATAAGCCTTCATCAATAGCCAAACCCCCGTCTGTATCGATTAATCCGATCTTATTAATTGGTATCATAGCTCTGTTTCTATTCTTAAGCTTTTCCTGAAAAATGTCGACCATAACCAAAGATGCTAGTGCTACAGCCATTCCAACCTTCTCCCGAGAAAACTATATTGTATGGAAGAAAAGAGTTCGTGCTCATCTCTCTTCTCTTCATGACGACATGTGGAGTGTCATCACAGAAGGTCCTATCAAGATCGATAAGGAGAAAGCTGACTGGACCGCTGAAGAAAAGAGGCAGAACAACCTCAATAACATGGCTCTTGATGTTCTGTACAGATCTCTCGATGATAGCATGTTCAACTACATTATCGAATGCGATACTGCTAAAGATGTCTGGGACAGACTCACCCAACTGTGGGAGGGCAACGAGCAAACCAAAGAAAACAAAATTATGGTTGCCACTCAGTAGTTGGATAGTTTCAAGATGCGTGCTGGTGAAACAATGAACGATTTCGACACCAGATTCAGCAAGATTGTCTCCTCCCTATTCATCTTAGGAAAGACCTATAGCAACCAGGAGCTTGTTATTAAGGTCATGCATGCTCTTCCAAGGGAATGGGACATAAACACGACGACAATGAGAGAATTCAAAGATCTTAATAAGATCTCTCTCTTTGCTGATCTCAAGGCCTATGAGTTCGAGCTGAACTGTAGGATGGAAAAAGATCAATCCACATCCATTATCATTGCCAAGGCGCTGGTGGCTGCTGAAGAGCCACCAACCGCTCCGGATGTGAAGATGGCGGCTCAGCAGCTGAGCAGCGACGCCATGTCTCTCTTTGTGAAGTAGTTTGGCGACTTCATGAAGAAGAGAAACTCTAACTCAAACTCTTCAAATTCTAATGACAATAAGAAATCTAAAACTAATGTTACATGTTTTAACTGTGGTATTAATGGTCATTATGCATCGGAATGCCGGAAGCCGAAACGGGAAGATGCAAAGGATGATAGAAAAGAGATGAAGGCTCTTATGACAGGTGACGGGAAGAAGCAACGAAACAACCGTGATTCCTACTTCTCATCCAGTGAAAGTGATGAAGAAGAAGTGAATGGCTTCATGGTAAGAGAAGATGAAGAAAAGACTCAGGAGACTGAGGTATTTGACTTCTCTTCCGAAAGGTTTTCAAGGGAACAACTGGTAGCTGCACTAAATGACATGGTCATCGAGTACATAAAGCTAGAATAATCCCTAAATAAAACTAAATCTTCACTAGATGTACATTAACCGATTCTATTTCAAACTGAAGAGTCAAATGTTTTCGAAAAGAAGATTATAGAGATCTCATCTGAGAATGAGATGCTCAAAGAACAGATTCAAACCCTTTCATCTAAAAATAAGAGGTTAAATTATGTTGTTGTGCATGGACAAGGTCTAGAGAAGCTGTCAAATATCAGATCAACAAGTTAAAACCTGTTGGATCTAGATCCGGATTGGGATTTGATGGCAATGACCCTAACCTGTCCTGCAAAAAGTCAAACTCCGCAACTGACAAGATTAAGCCAATAAGTTTTGTCAAAAGGAGTATGACTGACATTGAATCTGATCATATTTAGGAAGAAGTAGATTAAAAAACAAAATAATCTATGTTCCGCCGACTGTTAGCTGGCTTAAGAATAAGTTAGAAGCAACCAGTAAGTCTGGCAATCTAAAACCTGACTCAAAGTCAAGGAGTTTTAAAATAAAGTCTTCTTCTAAAGCTAAGTGATCAGTGGCTAGCAAGAAGTCATCTGCTAAGTCAAAATCCTATGCATTAATCACAACACAAAATGGGAAATCCATCAGAATAACTCAAATATTGATTCCTAAGGGACTAATTTATCGAGGACCCAATCAAAAAATATGGGTACCAAAGTTGGTTAATAGTTTCTTTTGTAGGTGATGCAGGAGGATTGCAGGAAGGAAGCAGGAAGAATACTCTTTTGAGTATACAGTCTAGAAGATCAACAATGGCCTTTTCCATTCTAGTAGATTAAATGTTTTTTATTTGTTAAAAATATTTTTGGTCTTTGGACCACAAAAACCGTTTCTTATGCTTTTCTGTCCCTATACAAAATGAGAGGGAAAATTACTTTGAAAGTAAAGATACTCTCTAGACGAATGACCTTAATCGATCTATTAGACAAGGGTGTCTAAAAGAAACGGTCTGTACATAGACGTATTTTTGCTCACAATCTATACATCTAAGTCAATATGTTGCGGTTTAAAACCTATGCGGTTAGACGTACACGTCTAATAGACGTTAGACGCTTTTACATCATGAGCAAGAGGATGCTTACGTCTATCCAAACACACGTCTAACATGTGGTGTTCATGCGTAATTAGACGTACACGTCTAAACGACATTAGACGTATTCTTTACAACACGGAATTAGACGTATGCGTCTAATGGACCCATCCGTCTAATAGACGTTTAGTTGTATGAATTTGTGTTGTAAGAGAAACGTCTAATTACGTGCCGATTAGACTGATCAAGGACAACTGTCTCACGTGAAGAGCTATCTGTTTTTCCCGCTCAAATATTAAACAGTCATCTCCTAACAACATGAAGACACGTGTCTTTCAAGTTAAGAGAGAATGACTGATATACCCTCATTTTTAATGATGACTCTTTGGAAAGGACGTCTAACATTAATTGATGGGCCATACCCCTAAGAAAAGTGACGGTTATTCTGTATATCTTTTCTCTGTCAATATAAGGACATCTTTGCATGAGATTGAAAGCTTTTCATCTCTCGAGATTCTTAAGAACCCTAGTTTCTTTGCATCTCTCTCTCAAAACCTCTCTTAATCTTGTATTTGTTCATACTCTTTTGAAAAATGGTGAACAAGTGAATCACGCAGGGTCATTGTACATTGCAGGTGGATTTTCCATCGGTCTACACTTTCGATCAGCCCGAAGTGGTGGATATGTTCAGAACCCTAGAGTATTCTGGTCTGAGAAAGTATCTTGGATGTCCATTCATATTTTACGAAAAGGAAGTTTGAGAGTTTTTCAAATCTGCAACAATGGTAGACGTCTCTATCGTAGCAACCGTTAATGGCGTGGAAATATCCTTCGACGAGGCTGTATATGCGGAGTTCTTTGAACTTCCGAAGGAGGGTCATACCTTCGACAGGCATCTCTCATCAGAAATAATGAAAGAAATGAAGAAAGCTCTTTCTGCCGATGGCTCGACGATTCATGTAAATGGAAGCAAGAAGGTCCTCAAACCTCATTTTGTTTTGCTAAATGATGTGATTGCTAAATAATCTACATCGAATAATCTAAATATTATCAAACATATCTGCGAATAAGCTTAGTATAAGTTGAATTACATTTACCCTAAAGTTTAAGTGTATTTTTTAAATATTTTTTATTATTATAAATTATTAATAATCATTTTTTTATGTTCAACTAAAGTTTTTTTTCTTTCTAAATTATATTTTTCTTTCTTTCTAAATTTGGGGACTAGGACAAGCTCTAACGTGCACTATTTATTTAGTTGTCTTGAATGACTGTGATGTGTATTATATATTTAAGATACTCACTTAAATAATTTCAAAACATTAAACTTTTCGAATTAGGATTATTATTAACTTAGAAAAAAAAATCAATTTGTAATACAACAACAAACTGAACTAACACACGAGCCACCCTTAACGTAGCCTTTACCCAAACATGTTTGATTGCAATTTCCAATTCTCTGGCAAAGCCCTATCGTAATGCACGAAACCAAATCTACCGCATCGTCTTCTCTTATTAAGTCTCGACCATTTTCTGTTGATGAGCCTATATAAAAAATTAAAAATTAATATAAAACATAATTAAAAAATGAATGATTTATGAAAGAAATAATAAAACTCACATTCATTGAATTGAACATTAGAAAGAAAGATTAAACTTATCAATATACAAATATTGATAAGACCAATATTCTTTGCTCCCATTATCATTGATATTTTTTTACTTTCACATCAATTACTAATCTATTTCCCCATATATATATATACATAAATACTTTTGGATAAGTATTATAAATTTATTTTAAAATCAAATAAGTAAATAATTATATTTATCGAATAATGATTTTTAATTAACTTTTCTTTATTAAAAAACTTTCCTAGTTATAAACTTTACTTTGATGATATATTTATGATTATTATTACTAATAAATATAATTACTATAATATATTGGAAATATAATATAAAAATAATATATTTATGAGATATTATCACAATATAGACATTAAATTAAAATTATAAGGAAACTAATATAATATAATACAATATTAATTTTATTATAATTTATTATATTATATTATGATAATATCTTAAAAATATATTATTTTTATATTATATTTTCAATATATTATATTAATTATATTTATTAATTACCATTACAGTACATTACCGTAATCACAATTACTTTTTGGTCAAAATAAAAAATGATTTTTTTAATTAAATTTGAAAAAGTAACCTTTATTTTAAATGATAAATGGATACATCTTACATATTTGAAATTACAATTTTTCATTTGGTTAAAAAACATAAAATAAAATAAAAAAATCAATTAAATTATTACATAAAATGATTTAAAAATAAATTTTATAATAATTTTTTTATATATATTTAATTCGTATATTCTATATTAAATATAAATAATATCATTTTTACCTTTTATTTTATTATATTTTAAAAGTATTATAACAAAATAATAATTTTTAATTTTTATTGGTAATAAAATCAAATTATCAAACTAAGATATCAAAGTTATTAATCCATATGTTTGAATTGAAATGATTTTGGTCTCAAACAGGGAGGATTTAAAAACTGGGTGAACTTTAAAAAAAATTTAAGATGAACTGAAATAAATAACAAAAAAAAAATGTTCTATAAACAAATAAATAAGAGCTCGTTTGATCTAAAGGTTATTAGGATTTTATCTAGGTTTTGTCCAAATAACCTATGTTTGACGAAATGAGGTAAAAAACCAGTTTTTATTTTATTTTTCCCTTTTTACCCTTTTTTTTTTTTTTTTTGTTTTCACTCTTTCTCTCTCCTCTAACTGAACTTATATATGTATTTAATAGTTATAATTAATAATACAATTAATTGATCATTTCCTGTTTCCCAATTTTATCTTTTTTTTTCTTCACCTCTCTCAATTTTTTTTTTAAATTATTATAAATTTTTATTTAAAAAAGGTATATTTATAAATTAATTATTTTGATATTTAGATATATTAACTTTATTTTTAATATAAATTATTTATTTAAAAATTTATAATATAGTAGATTATAATTAGATTTAGATTGTGTTTTAAATTTTATTTAAGATAATTAATAAAAAAATTAAAATGAAATAATTTTAGAATTTAATTTATATTAAAATAAATTAAAATGTAAATAAAAATTATATATATATATATATATATATTAAAATAAATTTTTATTAATATAAAATAAAATATTAAGTAGAATGTAATTTAAGTATTTATATAGATAAAAGACTTTCATTACTATATAAATAAAAATTTAAATGAATAATGATTTAAAGTTAATTTATATAAAAAAAAATTGAATAAATTTCTTTATAAAAATTTAATTTAAATGATATATTTTTATAAATTAATGAAAATAAATTTTATAATATAATAAAATATTATAAGATATATATATTATTTTTATTAATATAAAATAAAATATTTAAGTAAGGGTAATTTGGGTATTTTAATTAATAAATGAATTGATTTGATTTATGATGGGATTGTTGGGTTTTGGGATAAAACCTGGGTTTTATCCCAAAAACCCAAAGATCAAACGAGCCCTAAGGGTAATATATATAACTTTAACCAGCGACGTCATCATTGATGGCCAATTGTGGGGTCATGTTCAAGGACATAGCTATATACAGTCATTAAACCCTGGCCTCATCATTCATTTTATAAAAATTAATAAAATTTAAAATTTTTATTATATTTTAAAAGTTTTAAAATTTTATATTTATATAATTTATTATACTATACTAATTTAAATATGATCTTAATTATTAATATTTTATTTCATACAATTTTTTTAATATACTATTTTCTAATTTTAAATATAATTTTAATAAAAGATTATTATTAATATTTAATTATATATAAACAATATTTTATAATATACAAATATTTATAATAATACATAAATTTTAATTAATATATAAATAAGATTTATTTATATAAGTTAAATACAAAAAATTATATATAAAATAATGCAAATTATATAATAATATTATATATTTTAAAACTACACTCATAGGATAATTATATATAATTTTTATTAATTTAGTTTTAATTAATAATACAAATTTAACATTAAAATAATAATTTATATAGATATAATGGTAAAATAGTTTTTTTAATTTCTTAATTTTAAATAAATTTTAAATTATTTCAAAATTTTATAAAAAATAGATAAATTAATATTAAAAACAAAACAAGTTAAAACAGTTATATTTATTTGATTTCATATTTAAATAAATTAATAAATTATTTATTCTTTCTGTTAGGAAAAGAGTGAACAATAGTAGGGGGTTCACCAAGTATTGTTAATTGCGAAAACCTTCGTTTGATATTAATTCTGTTAGAAGTTAATATTTGTTTATATTTTCACAAGTCTTCACAAACTCTTGAACAACGTGAAGTGCGAAACTGTTTGTTTAATAAAGAATACAAGACAAAAAGATTGTTTATGGATGTTCGGAGAAAACTCTCCTACATCACCCTTTCTTCTCAACTTTGAAAAGGATATTCATTAAAAAATTTGGTTTGAGTACAACATTTACACAAACCCAGTCGGACAACCAGAACTTAGACATTGCCTGTTTCCGAACTCCTAGCACACAACACTCTATTAAATAGAATAACCTCTATTTAACTTACAATACTAAATCTCATAAAGAAATGTAATTGAATGTATTACAACAAAATGATCTAGCAAAGTTGTTGATCTTTAAAACTTGAGAGCTTGAGCGCTTGAATATAGAAAATCTTAAGACTCGTAAGAAATCGTGATAAAACTAGTAAGAATAATTGTGCAAATTGTCCTCCAACTTATTCTTAAATAGATAACTCTTCAATGGACTAATTACTTTAGACGACACCTGTCCTATTTCGGTTGAATGAGTACTAGGACAGTACGTCAGAAGATATGCGCTTTTGATCGTGGATGTACTGGATGGAGATATTGCGTCGAAAATTCATTAATGGATTGTGGTGTACTGGAGACGTATTTCACATGAAGTTTGAAAAAGTTTGGCACGTAATATTCTTCTACAGGTTTAGCTCAGATGCTGTGACAGAGTGCCAATAACGTATGCTTGATCAAATATCGAATTTGATCAAGCACTGAAAATGCTTCATAAAACCGAATTTAATCAAATACCAAATTTGATTAAATACCAGAAGCGCCTTGTATAAAACCGAAGTGGTTAAATACTCGACGCGCCTTGTATAAAACCGAACTAATTAAATACCGGACGCGCCTTATATAAAACCGTACAAGTTGAAAACTAGATGCGCTGATATAAAACCGAACTAGTTAAATACCAGATGCGCCTTGCAAAAGCCGAGCTTCAGGAAAAAACCTGAAGCACTTAGGATAATTAATCGACGTTATAAAATTGTTAGATTAAATTAATCTAGGACACTTACCATAATGACTCTGCTAGGTTTTCATAATTTAATTTAAATTATCAAAAATGGAGAAATTGTTTAGTTAAAGTCTTGTATTAATTCTAAGTGTATATATTAAACTAAGGCATTTTAAATTGTTTATGTGTAGGGTCAAAGTGATTAAAACCAAAATGAGAATACATCCGGTAGTTGATCAAATTCAGTATTTGATCAACTTCAGTATTCTGCAGATGCACTTCCGGTTTTCTGATCGGCTTCAATTGTATAGAAGCGCGTTCGGTTTTTCTATCCGGTAGTTGATCAAATTCGGTATTTATCAACTTCGGTATTCTAAAAAAGCGTGTCCGGTTTTATGTTCGGATCGGTTCTTTTAGATGTGTTTTCGGTAGTTTGATCGACTCGACTTTTTGCAAGACGCCTCCGATATTATGTCAGTTTGGATTTTTCTAAGCGCTTTCGTTTTTCCTAAAGCTCGGCTTTTGCAAGGTGCCACTGGTATTATGTCAAGTTCAGCTTTTGCTAAGTGCTTTCAGTTTTTCCTTGAAGCTCAACTTTTTCAAGGCACATCCGATATTTAACTAGTTCAGTTTTATATCATGGCATCCAATATTTAACCAGTTCAGTTTTATATCAGCGCATCCGGTATTTAACTAGTTTGGTTTTATACAAAGCGCATCCGTTATTTAATCAGTTCGGTTTTATACAAGGTCATCTGATATTTAACAAGTTCGGTTATATACAAGGCGCATTCGGTATTTAACCAGTTCGGTTTTATACAAGGAGCATCCAGTATTTAACAAGTTCGATTTTATAAAAGGTACATCTGGTATTTAACCTGTTGGTTTATCTGGTAATTATGGTTTATGTTCAACTAAGTCAAGGTAATTAGGAGACGTATGAAATATATATGTGTTTTTTTCTTTCTTTCTAAATTAGTTTTTCTCTATAAATTTGGGGACTAGGACAATCTCTGATGTGCACTATCTATTTAGTTGTATTAGACAATTGTGATGTGTATTATATATTTGAAAACATTAAACTTTTTGAATTGAGATTATTATTAACCTAGAAAAAAAATTAATTTGTAGCACAACAAGAAATTGAACTAACACACGATCCACCTTTATCGTAGTCTTTATCAAAACATGTTTTATTGCAATTTCTAATTCTTTGGCAATTCCCTATCATAATGCATGATAATAAACCTATTAGGTCGTCTCCCCTTATTTAGTCTCGACCATTCTCTATTGATGAGCCTATTCAAATTAAAAAATAATATAAAACATAATTAAAAAATGAATCATTTATCAAAATAATAAATAATAAGACTCACATTCACTTATGAATTCACTTATAAAGAGAACATTAAAAAGAATGATAAACGTATCAATATACAAATATTGATAAGACCAATATTCTTTGCTCCCATTATCTTGCTATTTTTTAGTTTTTACATCAATTACTAATCGATTTCCCATATATATATATATACAAATATATATTTGTATAAATATTTTAAATTTATTTTCAAATTAAATAAGTAATTAATTATATTTTTTGAATACATGTTTTTAATTAACTTTTCATTATTAAAAGAGCTTTCTTAGTTATATATTGTAATTATTGATATATATGATGAATCATTTTAAAAATTTATATTTTATGACTATCATTATCATGCATTATCATAATCACAATTACTTTTTGGTCAAAATAAAAAAGTTGTGGTTTTAAGTAAACTTGAAAAGTAATCTTTATTTTAAATAATAAATAGATATGTATCTTATAGTATTTGAAATCACAATTTTTCATTCGGTTAAAAAATATAAAATAAAATAAAAAATTGACTAATTAATTACATAACATGATTTAAAAATTATTAATTTTTATCATAATTCTTTTAATATATAATTTAGCTCGTATATTCCATATTAAATATAAATAATATCATTATTACCTTTTATTTTATTATATTTAAAAAGTATTATAATAAAATAATAATTTTCAATTTTTTTGGCAATACAATCAAATTATCAAACTAAGATATCAAAGTTATTAATTCATACATTTGAAGTGAAATGATTTTGGTTGCAAACAGTGACAGATCTAGGATTCATAAATGGGATGGGCTTGAAAAATGTTTAAAAGGACTTAATAACAAGAAATTTTTGAATAAAACGAATAAATAAAGGTAATATATATATATATATATTTATATATATTGATTCTCAATAATCATATAAATATATATTTTTTATTAATAATTTATATATATAAAAGAGGATGTCGCGACGTGGATCATCCATGGCAATTATAGGTCATCTGGCCTCATCATTCATTTTATAATAGTTAATATAATTTTAAAATTTTATTATATTTAAAAATTAATATAATTTATATCTATACAATTTATTATACTATACTAATTTCAAATATGATTTTAATTATTAATATTTTATTTTATACAAAAAAAATATTTTCTAATATATTATTCTAATTTCAAATATAATTTTAATAAAATAATTATTATTATTATTTTACTTTATACAAACAATATTTTCTAATATACAAATATTTATAATAATACATAAATTTTAATTAATTTCTAAATAAGATTTATTTATATAAGTTCAATATAAGTAATTATATATAAAATAATGCAAATTATATAATAATATTATTTATTTTAAAACTACACTTATATGATAATTATATATTATTTTTTATTAATTTCAATATAATTAATAATACAAATTAAACATTAAAAATAATAATTTATATAAATATAATGGTAAATTAGTTTTTATAATTTTTTAATTTTAAATTATTTCAAAAGTTTATAAAAACAAATAAATTAATATTTAAAAAAACAAGTTAAATCAGTTATATTGATTTGGTTCGATATTTAAATAAATTGATAAATTATTTATTCTTTCCTAAACGATTTATAAGCATTAATATTTTATAACCGTATTCTCGAGTGTCTGTTCTTTTGATAATCTGCTTTTGCCACAATTTTGTATTTTTTTCTTATTTTTATGTTTTTTCCCTATACTCTCATAAAACTAAACTGAAATTTATTAATTTAGACTTTTATATTTTCTTTCTTTATATAGTTAATTTTTTCTTATTTAAAACAGAATTAATATAACTTCACATGTTTTCTTAACATAATTAATTTTAACTATATAGTTTTAAATTTATAAATTTGTTTTTTAAATCAAGTATTCTTATATTTTATTAGATTTCGTATATTTATTTTATTTTAGTAAGTGTATTCGAGGAATGGTTTGATTAATATGTTAATTTATTACCTGTATTAGTGTAATACCTATAATCTTTACAGCCTAGGGTTAAAAAAAAAGTTCTAGATTTGCCCTTGGTCATGCTGGCATGTAAGATAGACGTCTTCTTCGTCAAGAAGCTACAATGTTATTCATCTTTTTTGTTCTTCTTTGGCCGAGACTTGCAATCAAGTTGGGAGCTCCCCTTCAATGACAATCTAGATGGAATAGAGTCGGAGCCTCTTTGATCATCACGTTACGCTTCAATCTACAACATCTTCGTGGCCACTAGATCGCTCGACGCCACGACTGTCTTCATGAGTAAAAATCTCTAGTGATGAGTAGAAGAACGAAGAGAGGTCACTTAGGCCTATAAATTATACTAGTAGCTATGCTAGATCGATTATAAATCTTATTAGGATCATTCTAGGAAGTTGTTTTTGAGCCTAAGCTCAAGAAAAACGATGGTAGGTCTATTAACCGCTTTTGGCCATAAACTTAAATTTGATTTTGATGTTGAAGTTATCTACATATACTTAAATTTATCCGCTAGTCTTAATTAAGTGAAATTAAACAATAATAACTAAATAATATGTTGGGTCAAATTATTTTGACTGAGTGTTGAAATAGTTTGACTATTGGGATTTTGGTGATGAAATGATTTATGCGTTTTGATGAAGGTGTATCGAAATCAGATTTCATAAGACTTGGTTCTAATGAGGTTCATTACACCGATTTGGTATTAGATGCATGAAAATAGATGTGCAGTCTAATGAATTAGGAATTAGACATGTAGTCTAACTCGTGGAGTTAGACGTGTAGTCTAATGAATTCGTAATTAGACGTGCAGTCTAACTAGTGGAGTTAGAAGTGCAGTCTAATAGAAAGAGAAAGTTAGACGTGTAGTTTAACTCCTTCAGACAAGTCTGAAGTAGAACCGTAATTAGACGTGCAGTCTAACTCGTGGAGTTAGACGTGCAGTCTAATAGAAAGAGAAAGTTAGACGTGTAGTCTAACTCCTTTAGACAAGTCTGAACTAGAACCATAATTAGACGTGCAGTCTAACTCGTGGAGTTAGATGTGCAGTCTAATAGAAAGAGAAAGTTAAACGTGTAGTCTAACTCCTTCAGATAAGTCTGAAGTAGAACTGTAATTAGACGTGCAGTCTAACTCGTGGAGTTAGACGTGCAGTCTAATGGTTTGTAAAAGTTAGACGTAAAGTCTAAGTGGTGAAAATTAGACGTGTAGTCAAACTCCTTCAGATTAGTCTGAAGTGATTGTAATTAGACGTAAGTCTAATCCCATTAGACTAGGTGGTCTAATGGATTCTGCTCTTAGACGGGGACGTTTGATTTCATTAGACGAGGTCGTCTAACTGAAATACGTCTAATGATATGCTTAAGCAGTATGCTTGAAGCTAACACCCGCCTACCCACGTGTTATAGATGTAATCTACTCCTACTCCACTTTCTAGTGAATATCAGTATGATAGCTAGACGCAACCAACCAACGAATGCCACGTAAGAGAATATCCTTCACACTACTTGTTTTGCAGGTACATCCTTAAAGAATATTCGGCGCACTACCAGTTGGTGTACGACCACAATCATTGTGTTCAGAACCTGCTGTGTACTATGGAGACTTTCCAATGGAAGAGTGCCACGTATCATTCTGAAGATTCGACCGTTAGTCTCTGCCTAGTATTTTTCAAATCTCAAGGACAACGGACAATCTCTCGATCATCCTTCTTACTGAAACTACTGTGTAATAATCTTTTGAATATTCAAGCCACAAGCTTCTTTCCTGATTGTACTATGTGTGAATCAAGAGAGAGCTAGAATCAAAAACACCTTTAGTTGAGTGATATTCTTCATCTTGTAAATTGAACAGAGTGTGTTCTGTTCAATAATGAGCTAAGTGTGTGCAAACTGTATTTTAATTCAAATCATATTATAGTGAATCCTTCTGGTGGTTGGAAGAAGGGGTGACGTAGGAGAGTTTGCTCTGAACATCCATAAATAAACTGCTGTGTCTTTTCATTTCTGTCATCTTCACATTCTTTATCTTGAGCTTCAAACCTAAGTAAACAATTCTGCATTGATTCTGTGTCAAGTGTTTACAAGGGTTTGCGTAGAATAGAAAGCGAATTAAATCCCTAACAAGATATCTTTCAAACCGTTTTTCATAAGCCTTCATCAATAGCCAGACCCCTGTCTCTATCGATTAAGCCGATCCTATCAATTGGTATCAGAGCTCTATTTCTATTCTCAAGCTTTTCCTGAAAAATGTCGACCATAACCAAAGATGCTAGTGCTACAGCCATTCCAACCTTCTCTCGATAAAACTATATTTTATGGAAGAAAAGAGTTTGTGCTCATCTCTCTTCTCTTCATGACGACATGTGGAGTGTCGTCACAGAATTATAGGATCCGCTTTATCAATAGAGACGAGGGTCTGGCTATGGATGAAGGCTTATGAAAAACGGTTTGAAAGAAATCATGTTAGGGATTTAATTCGCTTTCTATTCTACGCAAACACTTGTAAACACTTGAAACAGATTTAAGGCGGAATTGTTTACTTGGGTTTGAAGATCAAGATGAAATATGAAAAGATGACAGAAATGAAAGAACACAATAGTTTGTTTATGGATGTTCGGAGAAACTCTCTTACATCACCCCTTCTTCCAACCATCGGAAGGATTCACTATAATATGATTCGAATCAAATACAGTTTACACACACTTAGCTCACTATTGAACATAACACTTTCTGTTCAATTACAAGATGAAGAATATAATTCAGCTAAAGGTGTTTTTGATTCTAGCTCTCTCTTGATTCACACAGTATAATCAGAAAGCAGTTTCACAGTATGAATTCAAAGGCTTGAATTCTCTGTAATTTAAGTAAGCCAGATGATCGAGAGATTGGAAGTTCGTGAGGCTGATTGTCCGTTGTCCTTAAGATTTGTTAAATACTGAGTAGGAGCTAATGGTCGAATCTTTTAGAATGATACGTGGCACTCTACCATTGGAAAGCCTCCATAGTACATAATAGGTTCTGAGCACAAGGATCGTGGCCGTACACCACTGGTAGTGCGCCGAATATTCCATCAGAGATGTACCTGCAAAACAAGTAATATGAGGTAAATTATCTTACGTAGCATTCGTTGGTTGCTTGCATATAACTATTATACTGATCTTCACTAGAAAGTGGAGCAAGAGTAGGGTACATCTATAGCACGTGGGTAGACGAATGCTAGCTTCAAACATACTGCTTAAGCTAAGCATTAGACGTATTTCAGTTAGACGGATTGTAAAAATCAGTCTAATGAAATCAAACATCCCCTTCTAATAACAGAGTCTATTAGACCGCCTAGTCTAATAGAATTAGACTTACGTCTAATTATAATAACCATTAGACTGCACGTCTAATTCCGGTTCTACATCAGACTTGTCTGAAGGAGTTAGACTCACGTCTAACTTTCACTTAATTAGACTGCACGTCTAATTATCCAATAACCATTAGACTGCACGTCTAACTCCACTGAGTTAGACTGCACGTCTAATTTCGGTTCTACCTCAGACTTGTCTGAAGGAGTTAGACTCACGTCTAACTTTCACTTAATTAGACTGCACGTCTAATTATCCAATAACCATTAGACTGCACGTCTAACTCCACTAAGTTAGACTGCACGTCTAATTCCGGTTCTACCTCAGACTTGTCTGAAAGAGTTAGACTCACGTCTAACTTTCACAATCCATTAGACTGCACGTCTAACTCCGCTGAGTTAGACTGCACGTCTAATTACGCACATATTAGACTATCCGTCTAATTTCAAATATATTAGACTGCACGTCTAATTCTGTATACATTAGACTTGCGTCTAATTCGAGAATTCATTAGACTGCATGTCTAACTCCGTTGAGTTAGACTGCACGTCTAATTCTATGCATTCATTAGACTGCACGGTTAACTCCGTTGAATTAGACTGCACGTCTAATTCTATGCATTCATTAGACTGCACGTCTAACTCCGTTGAGTTAGACTTCATGTCTAATTCTATGCATTCATTAGACTGCACGTCTAACTCCGTTGAGTTAGACTGCACGTCTAATTCTATGCATCTAATGCCAAAATCGGTATAATGACCCTCATTAGAGCTAAGTCTTATGAAATATGAATTCAATACACCTGCATCAAAACTCATTAGTCATTTCATCATCAAAATCTCAATGGTTAAATTATTTCAATACTTAGTCAAAATAATTTGACCCAACAATTTCCCCCTTTTTGATGAAGAAATTGGAAACTTGCATACATATACCAAAATATGCATTCATCATATAAATAAAACAAACCCTTGTTCACCTACATCAAACTTACAAAACCAATATTCAGAAAACCATCAAAAAAACATTGTTTGAAAGACTTAAATAGAGTAGAAGAAAAGAAATTATTGTTCTTCCCTTTTAACTCGAGGATCGGTTGGACTCATGTCTTGGCCGGTAAGCATGCTTAGAAAAGGAGGATAGCCGTGACCACCACGACCGCTTCCACTTGATTTACCACCACGATCACCACCACTGGCACGACCTCCTTGATCAACATTGGATAGCCTACTACGACCACCACCACTATTTCTGCCTCCACGATCACCACCGCTTCGACCTCCACCTCTCTTGGTTGTCCTAGGATTATCATCGTTGCTTGGAGCTCGTCTGGATCTAGTGCCGGTTGACAACACCGTCACTTCTTCTACTTGATTCTCCTTGGGTGATTCGAGGTTGAACTCTTTCAGCATTAGCCTTTGCGCTCTCCTTTGCTTGAAACTTCCTTGCAATGGAGTCAGCAAATTCCTGTCGTTCACTATCATTTCTACTCAAACAACCCTGAATTTTCACCATTTGATTCTTCACCAGACTGAATTCTTCTAAAGTCTCCTTATGACGTTCATCATTGATTTGCCTTTCAATGTCCAACAATTTAGTTTGACGGTTGAAGAGTTTCTTTTCAAACTTGGAGAAGTTTAAATTTGAGACATGAGTCTCATATGTGTTCTTCTTCAGGGTGTTATCCAATTCAGCAAGAACCTTGATAATCTCGCCAAAGCCCTTTCTTTCTTCTTCCTTCGTGTTCATGGACTTTATCATGCTCTTCTGAAGAGATGAGAGCACAGACTTCATAGACTTTAACATCTTGTTTCCTTCGGCAGATGATTCTTCATTTGATGAAATCTCTTTAGACTCTGCTGCCATGCTCTGAATTGGCTCAAAGTTCGTATGAATTTGCAAGTATTGCTCCGGTTGATTCTTCTCGGCTTTCTTAGTAGCTTCATTATGCTCTTCTTCTTACAGTTCATCTTCAGCTCTCTCTGAAATCTCTCATATAAATTTCCAGTGTAGTGAAGAGGAATGTTGATATTTTCGTGAACATTTCCCACAATGGTGTCGGGAAATAGACGGGGCTTTTTATAGGTTGCGTGTTGGTCCTGTTCCTCCTCAGATGAGGAACTTCCTTCTTCAGCATTCTTATCTTTGGAGGGTTCCCCCTCAGATCTGATAATTTCTGGCTGAGTTACCTCGACTATTTTCTCTTAAGCTTCTTCTGTTCTCACAACAGAGGTTATCACAACATTTTTTTCGATAGGAGCTTGAGCAGCCTCCTCAATCACATCTTCTACATGAACTTCTTCTTCATTCGTTTCAAGGGCTTGTTCAGGCTCTTGAATAATTAATTTTTCTTCTTTATTTGGATTCTCTTGAATAGGTTGATCAAGAATGCGTCTCTCTTCAGCAGAAAGATTCCCAAATTCGATCAAGAGAGCAGCATCTAGCTCATCGGCATCATTGTCAGCATCAAGAATGTCCATCGGTTAATCATCATCAAATGACTTTGCACCAGAGCAATTAGCACCATAGACGTATCAGAAACAACCGAGACGTAACTGTCCATGATGTCATTCAGCCTCTTTAACACTTTCACTTCAATTTCAGATCCTCTCTCAACAGGATTGAAGTTAGCCTTTCTGGCTTCAAGAATTGGGAAAAGGGCTTTTCCATACAGGCAAGCTTTAACGAGATCTTTTCTCTTCAGAGCCTCAGCTACCTCTGAAGTTTTAGCCCACTTGAGAACTTTCTTCTCATTGGCTACCCGCTTCTTCCACTCTCGGGTTATCGCAGAATTTGACAGAGTATCATTGTACTTGGACGACAGTCTCTCTAGGGACCATGATTCAAAAATCTCCAATTTTTCAGTCGTAATGGCTTTAACTTGATCTAAAATGAGGTCAACAATGCCTGTTGCCTCCGATACTTCTTCAGGAACTGGAGTCGCAATATCTTTACCTTTTCCAACAACCTCTATGGGTTTTGACAGAGTATCATTGTACTTGGACGACAGTCTCTCCAGGGACCATGATTCAAAAATCTCCAATTTTCCAGCTGTAATGGCTTTAACTTGATCTAAAATGAGGTCAACAATGCCTATTGCCTCCGATACTTCTTCAGGAACTAGAGTCGCAATATCTTTACCTTTTCCAACCTTTACGGGTTTTGGAGCAGGTCTGGGTTCACTAATCACAATTCCACTCGACATTCTTGTAGGACGCATCAACTCGAACGCAGATTGTGGTTTCTTACATAACTAAGTAGGGAACTCTACACGAATAACCTTCCCGGCTACCATAGAATCTTTAGGAGCGGGAACGGAAGATTCTTGTTCAGCAGATTCACCAGCAACAAGGGTAAGAACAACACATTGTTCTGGTTGAGATAACTCTGTAGCACCGGCGACTACTAGATCATGTTAAACAACAAGAGACACATTTCTGTTAACATTTTCATCATTTGGACCAACTAACTCAACAACGGGCCCTTCAGCAGATTCTCTTAAGGGATAAAAAATGGATTCATCTTGTTCCACAATAGGAACATCAAACATAGGCATAGCGGACAAAGATTTAGAAGAGGTTACCTTTAATGATTTAGACGCGCAGGGCGCCTTCGTCTTCTTTTCCTTTGAGTCACTGGATCTCGAAGGCTTTCTCAAAATGGTTGACGGAGTAGATAGAGAGAACATCAGAGTTGCCACAAGTACGCCTGGACCATGCCTTAACCTTGAATCGACTGATTCAGAGTCCTTCTTGTTTGAACTTTTCAGACTGGAGGAACTGACCTCCGATTCATTCACTATTTTCGATCTTTTTGCCCATGTTGACATGATAGAAGCAGACGATTGCTTGGATCGGGTAGAAGGCTTTCCACCTGTGTGATAACTAGATGTACTAGAGGCACATTCTACGTTGTTCTTCATCCTTATCAGTGTACTAGCGACTGTAAGGGTAGTGAATACTCTTGGAGAGTTGATCTGCTCTAGTTCTCCAACAGGAACCCCCAAATACTCCATCAGACGACTCTGTTGATGCGCATACGTAATGCTCTCCTTGTTTGATTGACAAATCGAAAAGCACAAGTTCTGGAAAAGGGTAGATGCCTAGTTTACTTGGATTCCCTTTGAAATAACGCACATATAGTCAAAACGATCTTTACTATAGAGATGGAAGGAGCCAGACTTCCCTTAAAGTGCTTTTGCCACCATGTCGTTTAGCATAATGAAATGAGGTTTAAGGGCCTTCTTGTTTCCATTAACATAGATCAACGAATCATCACCATATAAAGTCTTCTTCATCTCTTGCATGACTTCCGATGAAAGAAACAAATCGAAAGTGTCCCCCTCCGTTGGAAGTTTAAAGAACTCCGCATAAACAGTTTCATCAAAGGAGAACTCCACGCCGTTGACGTTTGCTACAATGGATTCACCCACCATAGTTGCAGATTTGAAGAACTCGCGAACTTCTTTCTCATAGAATATGAACGGACCACCGAGATACTTCCTCAACCTAGAATACTCTAGGGTTCTGAACATCTCCACCACCTCCGGTTAATCGAAAGTGTATACCGATGGAAAATCCACCTGCAAAGTACAATGACCCAAAGTGATTTTCTTGTTCACCATTTTCGAAAGAATATGAACCGACACAAGATTTTAGAGAGATTTAGAGAGAAAAATGCAAAGAAAACTAGGGTTCTTAAGGATTTCGAGAGATTGAAAACTTTTAAACTCATGCACTAATGTCCTTATATAGACAGAAAAGAGAGATGCAGAATAACCGTCTCTTCTTAAGGGTATGGCCCATCAATAAATGTTAGACGTTCTTTTTCAATGAGTCATCATTAAAAATGAGGGCATATTAGTCATTTTCTCTAAACTTGAAAGACACGTGTCTTCATGTTGGTAAGAGATGACTATTTGATATTTTGAGCGGGAAAAATAAATAGCTCTCAACGTGGGACAACTGTCCTTGATCAGTCTAATCAGCACGTAGTTAAACGTTTTTCTTACTTCACAAATCCATATAGCTAATCGTCTATTAGACGGATGGGTCTATTAGACGCATACGTCTAATTCCGTGTTATAAAAATCCGTCTAATGTCTATTAGACGTGTACGTCTAATTTCGCATGAACACCACGTGTTAAACGTGTGTTTGGTTAGACGTGAGCATCCTCTTTCTCATGACGTGAAAACGTCTAACGTCTATTAGACGTGTCCGTCTAACCGCTTAGGTTTAAACCTCAACAAATAGACTTAGATGTATAGATTGTGAGCAAAAATACGTCTAAGTACACACTATTTCTTTTAGACACACTTGTCTAATTAAACCGATTAAGGATATTCGTCTGGAGAGTATCTTTATTTCTAAATAATTTTCCTTCTCATTTTGTATATGGACATAAAAATGTAATAAATAATTTTTGTGGTCCAAAGACCTAAAACATTTTTAACAAATAAAAACATTTATTCTACTAGAATGGCAAAGGCCATTGTTGATCTTTCAGGCTGTGTACTCAAAAGAGTATTCTTCTAGCTTCCTTCCTGCAATCCTCCTGCATCACCTACAAAAGTAACTATTTACACATTTTGGTACCCATACTCAATTGGGTCCTCGATCAATTAGTCCCTTAGGAATCCATATTTGAGTTATTTTGATGGATTTCCCATTTTGTGTTGTGATTAATTCATAAGATTTTGACTTAACAGATGACTTCCTGCTAGCCACTGATCCTTTAACTTTTGAAGAAGATTTTCTTTTAAAACTCTTTGACATAGAGTCAGATTTTAAATTGTCAGATTTATTAGCTGCTTCTAGCTTATTCTTAAGCCAGTTAACAGTAGGCGGAACATAAACTATTTCATTTTTGGAATCAACTTCTTCATGAATAGGATCGGATTCAATGTCAGTCATACTCCTTTAACAAAACTTATAGGCTTAAGTTTGTCAGATGAGTTGGACTTTTTGCATGATAGGTTATGGTCATTGCTATCAAGCGCCAATCTGGATCTAGATCTAGCAGGTTTCAACATGTTGATCTGTTGTTTGACAGCATCTCTAGACCTTGTCCATGCAAAGACAACATAGTTTAGGGAGCATCTCATTCTCAGACCTTTTGTTTTCAGATGAAAGGGTTTGAATCTGTTCTTTGAGCATCTCATTCTCAGATGAGATCTCTTAAATTTTCTTTTCAAAAGCATTTGACTCTTCAGCTTGAGACAGATTTGGTTTGTTTATATCTGGTGAAGATTTAGTTTCATTTAGGGATTCTGCTAGCTTTGTCTACTCAATGACCATGTCATCTAGTGCAGCTACCAGTTGTTCCCTTGAAAACCTTTCGGAAGAGAAGTCAAATACCTCAGTCTCCTGAGTTCTTTCTTCATCTTCTATTGCCATGAAGTAGGCCATCTCTTCTTCATCACTTTCACTAGATGAAAAATATGAGCCAAGGCTGCTTCCTCTGTTCTTCCCGTCACCTGCCATAAGAGCCTTCAGCTCTTTTCCATCATCCTTGGCATCTTCACGTTTTGGCTTTCGGCATTCCGATGCATAATGACCTTTAATATCACAGTTAAAACAAGTAACATTAGCTTTATATTTTTTATTTTCATTAGAATTTGAAGAGTTTGAGTTAGAGTTGCTCTTCTTCATTAGTCGTCAAACTTCTTCACAAAGAGGAACATGACATCGCTGCTCAGCTGCTGAGCTGCCATCTTCACATCCGGAGCGGTTGGTGGCTCTTCAGCAGTCACGAGCGCCTTGGCAATAATAACGGATGTGGGTTGATCTTCTTCCATCCTACAGTTCAGCTCGAACTCATAGACCTTGAGATCAGCAAAGAGATCAAAGAGAGAGATCTTGTTAAGATCTTTAGATTCCCTCATAGCCATTGTCTTTATGACCCATTCCCTTGGAAGAGCACGCATGACCTTGATAGTAAGCTCCCGGTTGCTATAGGTTTTGCCTAGGATAGACAGTGAGGAGACGATCTTGCTGAATCTGGTGTCGAAATCGTTCATTGTTTCACTAGGACGCATCTTGAAGCTGTCAAACTGTTGAGTGGCAACCATAATCTTGTTTTCCTTGGTTTTCTCGTTGCCCTCAAACAGTTGGGTGAGTCTGTCCCAGACCTCTTTGGAAGTATCGCATTCGATAATGTAGTTGAACATGATGTCATCGAGAGATCTGTACAGAACATCAAGAGCCATGTTGTTGAGGTTGTTCTGCCTTTTTTCATCAGCGGTCCATTTAGCCTTCTCCTTATCAATCTTGATAGGACCTTCTGTGACAACGCTCCACATGTCATCATGCAGAAAAGAGAGATGAGCACGAACTCTTTTCTTCCAAACAATGTAGTTTTCTCGAGAGAAAGTTGGAATGGCTATAGAACTGACATCTTTGGTTATGGTCGACATATTTCAGGAAAGGCTTGAGAATAGAAACATGGCTCTGATACCAATTGATAGGATCGACTTTATCAATAGAGACGGGGTTCTGGCTATGGATAAAGGCTTATGAAAAATGGTTTGAAAGAAATCCTGTTAGGGATTTAATTCGATTTCTATTCTACACAAACACTTGTAAACACTTGAAACAGATTCAAGTCGGAATTGTTTACTTGGGTTTGAAGCTCAAGATGAATTATGAAAAGATGAAAGAACATAGTAGTTTGTTTATGTATGTTCGGAGAAACTCTCCTACGTGACCCCTTCTTCCAACCAACGGAAGGATTCACTATAATATGATTCGAATCAAATACAGTTTACACACACTTAGCTCACTATTGAACATAACACTTTCTGTTCAATTACAAGATGAAGAATATCACTCAGCTAAAGGTGTTTTTGATTCTAGCTCTCTTTTGATTCACACACATTACAATCAGAAATCAGCTTCACAATATGAATATTCAAAGGCTTGAATTCTCTGTAATTTCAGTAAGCAAGATGATCGAGAGATTGGTAGTTCGTGAGGCTGATTGTCCGTTGTCCTTGAGATTTGTTAAATACTGAGCAGGAGCTAACGGTCGAATCTTTTAGAATGATACGTGGCACTCTTCCATTGGAAAGCCTCCATAGTACACAACAGGTTCTGAGCACAAGGATCGTGGCCGTACACCACTAGTAGTGCGTCGAATATTCCATCAGAGATGTACGTGCAAAACAAGTAATATCAGGAAAATTCACTTACGCGGCATTCGTTGGTTGGTTGCATATAACTATTGTACTGATATTCACTAGAAAGTGGAACAGGAGTAGGGTACATCTATAGCACGTGGGTAGGTGGATGTTAGCTTCAAGCATACTGCTTAAGCTGAGCATTAGACGTATTTCAGTTAGACGGATTGTGAAAATCAGTCTAATGAAATCAAACATCCCCTTCTAATAACAGAGTCTATTAGACCGTCTGGTCTAATAGAATTAGACTTACGTCTAATTACAATAACCATTAGACTGCACGTCTAACTCCACTCAGTTAGACTACACGTCTAATTCCGGTTCTACTTCAGACTTGTCTGAAGGAGTTAGACTCACGTCTAACTTTCACTTAATTAGACTGCATGTCTAATTATCCAATAAACATTAGACTGCACGTCTAACTCCACTGAGTTAGACTGCACGTCTAATTCAGGTTCTAACTCAGACTTGTCTAAAGGAGTTAGACTCACGTCTAATTTTCACTTAATTAGACTACACGTCTAATTATCCAATAACCATTAAACTGCACGTCTAACTCCACTGAGTTAGACTGCACGTCTAATTCTGGTTCTACCTCAGACTTGTCTGAAAGAGTTAGACTCACGTCTAACTTTCACAATCCATTAGACTGCACGTCTAACTCCGCTGAGTTAGACTGCACGTCTAATTCCGCACATATTAGACTTGCGTGTAATTCGAGAATTCATTAGACTGCACTTCTAACTTCGTTGAGTTAGACTGCACGTCTAATTGTATGCATTCATTAGACTACACGTCTAACTCCGTTGAGTTAGACTGCACATCTAATTCTATGCATTTATTAGACTGCACGTCTAACTCCATTGAGTTAGACTACACGTCTAATTCTATGCATTCATTAGACTGCACATCTAACTCCGTTGAGTTAGACTGCACGTCTAACTCCGTTGAGTTAGACTGCACGTCTAACTCCGTTGAGTTAGACTGCACGTCTAATTCTATGCATCTAATGCCAAAATCAGTCTAATGACCCTCATTAGAGCCAAGTCTTATGAAATATGAATTCAATACACCTGCATCAAAACTCATAAGTCATTTCATCATCAAAATCTCAATAGTTAAATTATTTCAACACTTAGTCAAAATAATTTGACCCAACACAAAAGGTCCTATCAAGATCGATGAGGAGAAAGCTAACTGGACCGCTGAAGAAAAGAGGCAGAACAACCTCAACAACATGACTCTTGATGTTCTGTACAGATCTCTTGATGATAGCATGTTCAACTACATTATCGAATGCGATACTGCTAAATAGGTATGGGACAGACTCACCCAACTGTGTGAGGGAAACGAGCAAACTAAGGAAAACAAAATTATGGTTGCCACTCAGTAGTTTGATAGTTTCAAGATGCGTGCTGGTGAAACAATGAACGATTTCGACACCAGATTCAGCAAGATTGTCTCCTCCCTATTCATATTAGGCAAGACCTATAGCAACCAGGAGCTTTCTATTAAGGTCATGCATTCTCTTCCAAGGGAATGAGACATAAAGACGATGGCAATGATAGAATCCAAAGATCTTAATAAGATCTCTCTCTTTGATCTCTCTGCTGATCTATAGTCCTATGAGTTCGAGATGAACTGTAGGATGGAAGAAGATCAATCCACATCCATTATCATTGCCAAGGCTCTGTTGACTGCTGAAGAGCCACCAACCGCTCCAGATGTGAAGATGGCGGCTCAACAATTGAGCAGTGACGCCATGTCTCTCTTTGTGAAGAAGTTTGGCGACTTCATGAAGAAGAGAAACTCTAACTCAAACTTTTCAAATTCTAATGACAATAAGAAATCTAAAGCTAATGTTACATGTTTTAACTGTGATATTAAAGGTTATTATGCATCGAAATGCCAGAAGCCGAAACGTGAAGATGCAAAGGATGATGGAAAAGAGTTGAAGGCTCTTATGGCAGGTGACAAGAAGAACCAACGAAACAACCGTGATTCCTACTTCTCATCCAGTGAAAGTGATGAAGAAGAAGTGAATTGCTTCATGGCAAGAGAAGATGAAGAAAAGACTCAGGAGACTAAGGTATTTGACTTCTCTTCCGAAAGGTTTTCAAGGGAACAACTGGTAGCTGCACTAGATGACATGGTCATCGAGTACAGAAAGCTTGCAGAATCCCTAAATGAAACTAAATCTTCACCAGATGTACATAAACCGATTCTATTTCAAACTGAAGTGTCAAATATTTTCGAAAAGAAGATTGTAGAGATCTCATCTGAGAATGAGATGTTCAAAGAACAGATTCAAACCCTTTCATCTGAAAATAAGAGGTTAAATTATGCTGTCTGTGCATGGACAAGGTCTGGAGAAGCTGTCAAATATAAGATCAGCAAGTTAAAACCTACTGGATCTAGATCCAGATTGAGATTTGATGGCAATGACCCTAAGCCAATAAGTTTTGTCAAAAGGAGTATGACTGACATTGAATCTAATCCTATTCAGGAAGAAGTAACTTTCAAAAACGAAATAATCTATGTTCCGCCGACTGTTAGCTGACTTAAGAATAAGTTAGAAGCAGCCAGCAAGTCTGCTAATCTAAAACCTGACTCAAAGTGAAGGAGTTTTAAAATAAAGTCTTCTTCTAAAGCTAAGGGATTAGTGGCTAGCAGGAAGTCATCTGCTAAGTCAAAATCCTATGCATTAATCACAACACAAAATGGGAAATCCATCAGAATAACTCAAATATGGATTCTTAAGAGACTATTTGATCGAGGACCCAATTAAATATGGGTACCAAAGTGTGTAAATAGTTTCTTTTGTAGGTGATGCAGGAGGATTGCAGGAAGGAAGCAGGAAGAATACTCTTTTGAGTATACAGTCCAGAAGATCAACAATGGCCTTTGCCATTCCAGTAGATTAAATGTTTTTTATTTGTTAAAAATATTTTTGGTCTTTGGACCACAAAAACTGTTTCTTATGCTTTTCCGTCCCTATACAAAATGAGAGGGAAAATCACTTTGAAAGTAAAGATACTCTCTAGACGAATGACCTTAATCGATCTATTAGACAAGGGTGTCTAAAAGAAACGGTCTGTACTTAGACGTATTTTTGCTCACAATCTATACATCTAAGTCTATATGTTGCGGTTTAAAACCTACGCGGTTAGACGTACACGTCTAATAGACGTTAGACGTTTTTACGTCATGAGCAAGAGGATGCTTACATCTAACCAAACACACGTCTAACATGTGGTGTTCATGCGTAATTAGACGTACATGTGTAAAAGATATTAGACGTATTCTTTATAACACGGAATTAGACGTATGCGTCTAATGGACCCATCCGTCTAATAGACGTTTAGTTGTATAGATTTGTGCAGTAAGAGAAACGTCTAATTACGTGCCGATTAGACTGATCAAGTACAGTTGTTTCACGTGAAGAGCTATTTTTTTCCCGCTCAAATATTAAACAGTCATCTCCTAACAACATGAAGACACGTGTCTTTCAAGTTAAGAGAGAATGACTGATATACCCTCATTTTTAATGATGACTCTTTGGAAAGGACGTCTAACATTAATTGATGGGCCATACCTCTAAGAAAAGTGACGTTTATTCTGTATATCTTTTCTATATATATATAAGGACATCTTTGCATGAGATTGAAAGCTTTTCATCTCTCGAGATTCTTAAGAACCCTAGTTTTCTTTGCATCTCTCTCTCAAAACCTCTCTTAATCTTGTATCTGTTCATACTCTTCTGAAAAATGTTGAACAAGAGAATCACGCTGGGTCATTGTACATTGCATGTGGATTTTCCATCGGTCTAAACTTTCGATCAGCCGAAAGTGGTGGATATGTTCAGAACCCTAGAGTATTCTGGTCTGAGAAAGCATCTTGGAGGTCCATTCATATTCTACGAAAAGGAAGTTCGAGAGTTTTTCAAATCTGCAACAATGGTAGACGACTTTATCGTAGAAACCGTTAATGGCGTGGAAATATCCTTCGACGAGGCTGTATATGCGGAGTTCTTTGAACTTCCGATGGAGGGTCATACCTTCGACAAGCATCTCTCATCAGAAATAATGAAATAAATGAAGAAAGCTCTTTCTGCCGATGGCTCGGCGATTCATGTAAATGGAAGCAAGAAGGTCCTCAAACCTCATTTTGTTTTGCTAAATGATGTGATAGCAAAAGCGCTCCAAGGGAAGGCTGGATCCTTCAATCTCTATAGTCACGATCGTTTTGACTATATGTGCGCCATCTCAAAGGGAATCCAGGTAAACTGGGCTTCAACTCTATTTCAGAATCTTAGCTTTTCTATCAATCAGGCGAACAAGGAAAGCATAACGTTCGCGACTCAACTAAGTCGATTGTTGGAGAATTTGGGGGTTCCGATGAGTGAACCTGTGCAGATCAACTTTCCCAGGGTGTTCTCTACCCTTACAGTCGCATTACCCTAATGAGAATGAAGAACAATATGGAATCTCCCTCAGGTGCCTCTAGTCAACAGATAGGTGGTAGGCCTGCTACTCGATCCAGACAGCCGTCTGCTTCTATTATGTCAACGGGAGTGAAGAGATCAAAGACCATCAACGAATTAGAGTCTAGTTCCTCCAGTTTGAAAAGCTTTTCAAAGAAGGATTTTGAATCAGTCGATTCAAGAATCAGGCAAGGTCTAGGTGTACTTGTTTTTACTCCCATGTCCCCTCTGTCTTCTCCGGCGACCATCCTGAGAAAGCCCTCGAGATCCTGTATCTCAAAAGAAAATAAGTCTAAGGCGCCCCGCGCGTCTAAATCGATGAAAGTGTCATCAAAGGTAACTTCTTCTAGACCCTTGGCCGATGTGCCCAAGTTTGATGTTCCTGTGATGGAACAAGTTGAATCTGTTTTCATTCAAAAGGAATCTACTAAATGAGCCGCTGTTAAGTCAGCTGGTCTGAATATTGAAAATATTAACAAGATTGAGTCTCTCGTTCATCAACCTAATCAAGTAGCCGCAGGTGCTACAAAGATTGCTCAACTAGAACAAGGTGTAGTCCTTACCCTTGTTGCTGGTAATTCTGCTAAAAAGGAGTCCTCTGTTTCTATCAGAGAGTCTCCCTCGTTAAATCCCATTTCTAAGGATTCCTTAGTAACCGGTAAAGTCACTCGTGTAGAGCTCCCTACTGAATTGTGCAAGAAACCCCAATCTGCGTATGAGTTGATGCGTTCCACAAGGCTGTCGTGTGGAATTGTATTTGGTGATCCATGACCTTCTCCAAAACCTATCGAGGTTGCTGGAAAAGTTAAGAATATTGCAACTATTGTTAATGAAGATGTTTCAAAGGCAACAGGCATTGTTGACCTCGTGTTGGATCAAGTCAAAGCCATTGCCGCTGAAAAGATGGAAATTTATAAATCCTGGATCCTGGAAAGACTGTCTGTCAAGTATGATGAAGCCTTAACAAATTCTGAAATAATTTGTGAATGGCAGAAGCGTGTAGCCAATGAAAAGAAGGCTCTCAAGTGGGCTAAAACTTCAGATGTGCCTGAAGCTCTAAAGAGAAAGGATCTTGTTAAAGCTTGTTTAAGAGGAAGAGCTTTATTTCCCATTCTTGAAGCCAGAAAGACAGATTTTAACCCCATTGAGAAAGGTTCTGAAGTGGAAGCGAAAGTTTTGAAAAGATTAGACGACATCATGGTTGATTACGTCTCGGTTGTTACCCGATACGTTCATGGCGCTAATTGCTCTAGAGAAAATCTTTTTGATGATGATGAACTAATGGATATCTCTAATGATCATGATGATACAGATGAGCGAGATGTTGCTCTCCTGATAGAATTTGGGAGTCTTTCTACTGAAGAAAGACGTCTTTTGGGTCAACCCGTTCAAGAGAATCCTCTCTTAGAAGAGGAAGAAGTGATTATTCAAGAGCCTGAACAAACTCTTCTAACTCAAGAAGAAGAATTTGTTGAAGAAGATTTTATTGAGGAGTTTTCTCAAGCTCCTAATGATAAAGAAGTTGTAATATCCTCTGTTGTAAGAACAGAGGAAGCCCAAGAGAAGGAGGCTGAAGTAACTCAGCCAGAAATTATCAGATCTGAGGGGGAACCGTCCAATGACAAAGATGCTGAAGAAGAGAGTTCCTCATCTGAGGAGGAACAAAATCAAAATGCTAGATATGTTAGGCCTCTTCCATTCCCTGAGATCAATGCGACAAATGTTCATGAAAATATCAACAATCCTCTTCACAGCAAGGGAAATCTGTATGAAAGATTTCAGAGAGCTGAAAGGGAATTGGAAGAAGAAGTGCAGAATAAATCTGGTAATGTGTCTGAGAAGGATCAACTAGAGCAATCCCTGCAGATTCATACCAATTTTGATCCTATTCAGAGTATGGTAGCAGAATCTCAAGAAAATTCTTCTAATGAAGAATCCTCTACTGATGGTATCAAGCTTTTAAAGTCTATGACGTTTGTGCTCTCTTCTCTTCAGAAGAACGTGGTATCTATGGGATAAAATATGATAAATGTTCTATATACCCCGATAGAAGAAAGAAAGGGATTTGCTGATTTTGTCAAAGTTCTTAATGAATTGGACAACACTCTGAAGAAGAATACATATGAGACTCATATCTCAAATTCAAATTTCTCCAAATTTGAAAAGAATCTCTTCAATCGTCAATCTGAAATGATGGACATTGAAAGACACATCAATGATGATCGTCATCGAGAAGCTATGGAGGAACCCATTTTGATGAAAAACCAGATGGTAGAAATTCAAGGATGCTTGAGAAGAACAGATGGTGAACGACTAGACTATGATGACTCTATTGCAAGAAAATTTCAAGCAAAAGAGAATGCGAAAGATAATGCTGAAAAAGAACAACTTCGTATCACCCAAGGTGAGTCAAGTAGAAGAAGTGACGGTGTGTCAACCGGCACCAGATCTAGGCGAGCGCCGAGAAACGATAATATCCAAGGCCAACTAAAAGAGGAGGAGGTCTAAGCGGTGGTGATCGTGGAGGCCGAAACAGTGGTGGTGGTCGTGGTAGGCAATCTGGTATTGATCAAAGAGTTCGTGCAAGTGGCGATGATTGTGGTGGGAGATCTAGTGGAAGCGGTCGTGGTGGTTGCACTCTTCCTCCTTTTCAAAATCTGTTAACCGGTCAAGATATGAGCCCAACTAATCCTCGAATAAAAAGGGAAGAACGTTAATATCTTTTCTCCTACCTTGTTAAGTTTCTTAAACTATGTTTCTTTGACTATGTTTCTGAATATTGGTTTTGGAGGTTTGTGAAGTTTGCTGTAAGTGAACAAAAGTTTATTTATATGATGAATGTGTATTTTATTATATATATGAAGGTTTTCAATTTCATCATAAAAAAGGGGGAAATTGTTGGGTCAAATTATTTTGATTAAGTGTTAAAATAGTTTGACTATTGGGATTTTGGTGATGAAATGATTTATGCGTTTTGATGCAGGTGTATGGAAATCAGATTTCATATGACTTGGTTCTAATGAGGTTCATTAGACCGATTTGGTATTAGATGCATGAAATTAGACGTGCAGTCTAATGAATTCGTAATTAGACGTGCATTCTCACTCGTGAAGTTAGACGTGCAGTCTAATGAATTCGTAATTAGACGTACAGTCTAACTCGTGGAGTTAGACGTGCAGTGTAATAGAAAGAGAAAGTTAGACATGTAGTCTAACTCCTTCAGACAAGTCTGAAGTAGAACCGTAATTAGACGTGTAGTCTAACTCGTGGAGTTAAAAGTACAGTCTAATAGAAAGAGAAAGTTAGAGGTGTAGTCTAACTCCTTCAGACAAGTCTGAAGTAGAACCGTAATTAGACGTGCAGTCTAACTCGTAGAGTTAGACGTGCAGTCTAATAGAAAGAGAAAGTTAGGCGTGTAGTCTAACTCCTTCAGACAAGTCTGAAGTAGAACCGTAATTAGACGTGCAGTCTAACTCGTGGAGTTAGATGTGCAATATAATAGAAAGAGATAGTTAAACGTGTAGTCTAACTCCTTCAGACAAGTCTGAAGTAGAACAGAAATTAGACGTGCAGTCTAACTTGTAGAGTTAGACGTGTAGTCTAATAGAAAGAGAAAGTTAGACGTGTAGTCTAACTCCTTCAGACAAGTCTAAAGTAGAACCGTAATTAGACGTGTAGTCTAACTCGTGGAGTTAGATGCGTATTGTAATAGAAAAAGAAAGTTAAACGTGTAGACTAACTCCTTCAGACAAGTCTGAAGTAGAACCGTAATTAGACGTACAGTCTAACTCGTGGAGTTAGACGTACAGTCTAATGGTTTGTAAAAGTTAGACGTAAAGTCTAAGTGGTGAAAGTTAGACGTGTAGTCTAACTCCTTCAGATTAGTCTTAAGTGATTGTAATTAGACGTAAGTCTAATCCCATTAGACCAGGTGGTCTAATGGATTCTGCTCTTAGACGGGGACATTTGATTTCATTAGACGAGGTCGTCTAACTGAAATACGTTTAATGCTATGCTCAAACAGTATGCTTGAAGCTAGCACCCGCCTACCCACGTGCTATAGCTATACTCTACTCTTGATCCACTTTCTAGTGAAGATCAGTACGATAGCTAGACGCAACCAACCAATGAATGCCACGTAAGAGAATATCCTTCACACTATTTGTTTTGCAGGTACATCCCTGAAGAATATTCGGCGCACTACTAGTTGGTGTACGGCCACGATCATTGTGCTCAGAACCTGCTTTATACTATGGAGGCTTTCCAATGGAAGAGTGCCACGTATCATTCTGAAGATTCTACCGTTAGTCTCTGCCCAATATTTATCAAATCTCAATGACAACGGACAATCTCTCGATCATCTCACTTACTGAAACTACAATGTAACCAATCTTTTGAATATTCAAGCCGCAAACTTCTTTCCTGATTGTACTGTGTGTGAATCAAGAGAGAGCTAGAATCAAAAACACCTTTAGCTGAGTGATATTCTTTATCTTGTAAATTGAACAAAGTGTGTTCTGTTCAATAGTGAGTAAGTGTGTGCAAACTGTATTTTGATTCAAATCATATTATAGTGAATCCTTCCAGTGGTTAGAAGAAGGGGTGACGTAAGAGAGTTTGCACCGAACATCCATAAACAAACTGCTATGTCTTTTCATTTCTGTCATCTTCAAATTCTTCATCTTGAGCTTCAAACCTAAGTAAACAATTCCGCCTTGATTCTGTTTCAAGTGTTTACAGGGGTTTGCGTAGAATAAAAAGCGAATTAAATCCCTAACAAGATTTCTTTCAAATCGTTTTTCATAAGCCTTCATCAATAGTCAGACCCTCGTCTCTATCGATTAAGCCGATCCTATCATAATTAACCAATGAATCAACTTAATCAACTGAATTAACAAAGTACTTAAAGAAATTAAACTGTAATTAGAATTTACAGTAATGAATTTATAAGGCTTACAACATTTGTATTGTTGTATTATCTTAGAGTGAAGATATGAGACTACTCGAAGTAATTGAAAAGGAAGAATAAGCTCTTAATCGTAGAGATCTTCTCCGGTGAGGTAGTTTGTTCAAGCGGTTGCAGCGGTTACCCAATATAGTTAGGAGAATCTCTCCCTTGTATTTGGATAACTAATGTTTAGTTCATGAATTCATAACTAAATTGTCCAATTTATATCAATTAGCGTGGTGAATTCTGTATTTGAAGTTATAATGATTTTTTGGTTGCCTAACGTATTGGACCTTGTTTTTTAACCAATTTGGATGTTGTTGGTCTTTTTGAAAATCCCAATACATGCCCCATAACTTTGAAGTTGTAAATTTCTTGACTAAGCGATCGTAGTTCATGTCAGTCGTTGATGAAGCAAATTGGGCAAGTTTTACCTCTTTCACTTTGGTCAAATTGACAATGATCTTGTTTGTGTTCTCTAATCGACTAACTCGAGTTAGGAGATGAACTCATACTCGTTGGAAAGAAATGCTCAAGGGCTATAATTTTGGTATAATTTTCTTGAATAGCTCTCCCAATTTTTAGTGGTTGGTCATAGACTACAAATGATATAGTGTAGACACTTGTGGACCAAGTAATGAGGGCCAAGGGAAGTGTAACATACCTCTAGTTAGCTTCTAGGACAAGTTTGTGTCCATACATCATCCTGTGTGGACACTTGTGCTCCTTTAATCTTTGAATTGGACATCAAGACTAATTCTATTAGATCAGGATATGTGTTAGATAAACACACAATGTCAAATCACTAATTTTGGAGCACTATTAGTGACGAGATGTCACTTTCAAACTTTGAAAAGATCAATGTAATCAATCGAGATGAGGTCTGACTATTGATGACAACTTCTAGAAAACGGTTCGATAGAAATTCTGTTAAGGATTAGTATCACTTTCTATTCTTCACAAACCCTTGCAAACTCTTAAAGCAATTTAAGTGCGGAAACGTTTGGTCAGGTTTGAAGCTAAGAACTAGTTCGAAAAGAGAAGACAAAATATAAATGACACAACGATTTTTTTATGGATGTTCAAAGCAAACTTTTTTACGTCACCCCTTCTTCCAACCACCGAAAGGATTCGTTATACTTCTTTGAATAAAATAAAGTTTACTGTCTAGTTAACTATTGAACAGAACAAACGTTGTTCAACTTACAGAATGTTTAAGAATATCACTCATCTAGGCAATGTTTTGATTCTATCTATCTCTCTTGAATATGATGTTGAAGATCAATAAGTAAGCAAGAAATTCGTAAGATAGTGTGAAAGACCAATAACTCATCTGTTGTCCTTGAGGATCTTTCAATAGAAGACAGGTACCAACGATCTAATCTTCTACATTGAAACGTGGAGAGCATCCATTGGAAAGCCGCCCATAGTACAAGAGTACAACAAAGATCGTGGTCATACCGATCTAGTAGTGCGCCGAATATTCTTCTAAACCTGTCTTGCAAGGAACAAGTAGTGGAAATAATATTTACTTACGTGGCATTCATTCATTGCATACAACTGACTGTTATACTGATCTGCATGGATCAATGGAGCAGGAGTAACGTACAACTAGTTGATCGTAGGTAGACATATGCTAACTTCAAGCAATTACTTAAGCGAAGCATTAGACGTGCTCCATTAGACTTCCAAGTCTAAGGAAGTTTGACGTCTACTTCTAATTGTGGGGTCCATTAGACCACCAAGTCTAATGGAGTTAGACAGCACGTCTATCTACGTTTCACTTCAGACTAGCCTGAAGGATTTAGGCGTCAATGTCTAACTTTCATCTGTTAGACTGCACGTCTAACTACGTGTCTGTTAGACTAAACATCTAACTACATGTCTGTTAGACTGAACGTCTAACTATGTATCTGTTAGACTGCACGTCTAACTAGCAGCGCTTATAACTACCAAAATGTCTAATAAGCCTATTTTAAGTAAAGTCTAACTTAGCATTTTTGATGCACCTGCACAAAAACAATTAGACGACTTAGCTTCATTCTTATTTAAGTTTTACACAAGTTCATCATTAAAATAAAGTTAGTCAAAATAATTTGACCCAACAATTTCCCCCTTTTTGATGATGTTAAAACTTAAAAAAAGATTAAAAATGTTAATGCAAATTTAGTAATTGTCAACATAATAGATAACAAAAGACTATTCATATTTCAAGATAAACATAGCATGGTTGAAAATATCAGAAGATTTTCCAAAAACATCAAAATATTTATCATTCCCCCTAAATATAAGGCCAATCTTTTCCTTTTCCCTTTTTTTTAACATCATTAGGGAGAATAGAAGGAATCCTAATATGCCCTTTCAGCCAAGTAGGCAGCCTGGTTTTATCTCTTCAACCTGAGCCTACCTACCCGTAGAACATAGTCGAGAACCTTTTGGTTGTTCAAGACTTTACAAGGATTGAAGTGAAAGTCGTGACCAACTTCAGAAAAGAAACAACAAAGGAACGTGTTGAGAGGAGCATCATATCCAAAGATTTTTTTTCGGGAAGAGATCATCTTAACTAGATTGTTGAAAAGAACTTTCGACCAATTGATGGATACACCCCTTGTGATAGCCACCAATATTTCAAAGACTTTGTTGTAGTAGATGTAGGAGAATCTTTAACAAGAATTGATTTTGAGATGATGTCGTTGAGTAGGGTAAACTCAACTTTCAGACAGAAACTGTTTCCGTGAGAGGCGATCGGAAAGAGATGCCCTTCAAATGATTGATCCGAGAAAACGAGTTTCATCTCGGACAAGATTTCATCGGAGGAGGGAGGCAACTAATAGATCCCTTCATTTGGAAGCCTGAAGAACATGGAAAATGTTTCCTCCGAGGAACATATGCTTTTACCAAGAATAGTCGCACGGATATACTTGTTATGATAAAATACGGCAGATTCAAAGAATTCACGAACCGCCTGTTCGTGAAAGATGTAGTGGGAACGAAGAAACTTCTTTAGCCCATAAGTTTTTAGTGATTCGAACATTGAAACCATTTCTGGAATCAACAAGGTGGAGACAAATTTAAAATCTATTTGAAGAGATTATGCAGGGAGAGAGGACATTTCAACAAGATGAAAGAAAAATCTTAGAGATTCAAACGCTACAAGAAAGATTTCTTAGAGAGAGAATCGGGGATTCAGGAAGGAGATACTCAAATCCTTTGAGTATGACCGTTTCTTAAATACAGAGGAGTTGACGTGTGACTATTAAATTGATGATTATATGAACTGTTAAAAACCTAGGAAATCTATTCCCAAGAGACGCAACTATCATTTAATATTAATCATGAAAGAGTGCTATTAATGTCTTTTAATTAATTATTATTTAAATTTAATTAAATTAAAAGTAAAAATAATAAAAAGTAAAAATAAATTATTTCTCAGAAATGAATTGAATTAGAAGGAGAGATTCTCCTTTCTATAATTTATATAATAGGGGTAGGCTGCATAACCGGTCTTACTTGAATTGAATAAAATTTCCTATAAGCTGACTAACTAACTAAAACTGGAGGACTTATTACCGGTATACGAATATTTAAAGGATCTCATCGAAAATGTTTGATTCTTCTTAGAGCTTCTTTGGCGATCGTGAAGTCAACGGATGAAGTCATTTACAATTATCAGCTCTACATCCGTTGTCGACCCATTTCTTTCAAAAACTCAATTTTCTCGCTTGTTAGTTTTAGCAGTCATACCTTCCTTTTATTTGGTTTAGGATATTTGAAGAAGTGCAGGTTATGTTTGGAACCAAGGGGCTAGTCTCGATCTCGTTTGGTGATTGTTCACTCAACATTTCGTTCTTGAGTTTACGGGCTCCCCTCCATTTTGAAAGTCAAGTAATTCACTAAGGCGGGATATTTCAAAGTCCGAATGAATAAAAAATACACATATAAAGAGATTCATGTAAGATTCTTTCAATTTCTTACTTTCTTTCCAAAATGAGACTGTGAAAGAATCTATATCTAAATCTCCAAGGGTGGGACTAATTGAATTGAATTAATAAATTTGTAACTTAATAAACTTTTTTTAATTAATATCACTCTCAGCACAATCTTTTTCTTTTTTTGTCTCTCAATAAATTTTAACCCCACCTTAGCACAATTCCTTTTTTTACTCTTTGTAAAACATTACCATTCTCGCGCCCCATTCTTTCTGCTACTAAAATTCTAGGTTTTCTTCTCTATCTCTAGAATTTGCAGGTTGTAGAGCTTACTTTTTCTTAATTCTTTTATATATGCGTTCAACGATACAAACTCATTCGTATACTTCAGCTTCACTTTCATAGTTCTAGTAAAAATACACAAGGTATGTGATTCTTCTTCACAGATTATTTACATGCCTATTTCTAAATGCATACTTATCTTGCATTGATTATGTCTATTTTCTTTATATTTCTGAACAATTGATTGTGTAGTTTCGCGGGTTATTATACCTAGAGGAATGTAACTTGCCAGAATTTTGATTATAGTTAATCATTGCTTCGTCATTGTGAGATTCCAGCTCTCACCATCGTTTTGGAACTAATCTGAATTGCCTAATGAATTTTCCTCCATACGTTGAGGATAGGCTATAGTTTCAGATTGTTCCTTTTGAGGTGTATCCCGGTTTAGAATTCTTACATGCTGTGTGCGGTGTAATGAATCTTGAGAAACTGGTTCTGATTCATTACATATTATTAGCCTTCGTTGAAGTGCATAGAGTTCTATGTGCATTGATTGACTAACCTGTTGTGTAGATCATAATCCACATTTTCTTGAGTTGTTCTCATTTGATAGGCATCTTAATCGGATGGCTGTCCTTAAGAATAACGTTGTTGATCTGGAGGGTTTCCAACCTGGGCCCATAAGTACCTACAAACATGGGAAGGAAAGTAGTGCATTGAAATCCCTTATCAATAACACTAAATAGGGTCATGAAAGAAAGATCCATCTATAACTATCAAAGGTATTTCGAAATTGAAATATAAAGCCCCCACATGTATGTCTTCTAATACTAACTCTTTTAGGATTGTGTTATGCTCGAGGGTTATGTGACTGAGAACCTGGATTTTATGAATGTGGATTACCCTTATTAATATATGAAAAGATAGTATAGATTTTGCAGGTTATAGTTATGTCTTCCATCTTACTTTTTCTTCATCTCTTTCATATATGCATTCAACGATACAAACTCGTTCGTATACTTCAGCTTCACTTTCATAGTTGTAGTAAAAATACAAAAGGTATGTGATTCTTCTTCACGCCTTATTACATGCCTATCTCTGAATGCATACTTATCTTGAATTGATTATGTCTATCTTCTTTCCTTACATTGATGAACAATTGATTGTGTAGCTTCGCGGGTTCTTGTACCTAGAGGAATGAAACTTGGCCAGAATTTTGATTATAGTTAATCGGAGCTTGAAAGTCTGATTGGATTCTAAATTCACCCGATATAAGTAGTATTATCTTCCTGACTTTCTTTCTCGCCTTCTACTGTACATCATTTGGATGCGATATTTTTAGTCATTGCATGCACTATTTACAAACCATAAAGTAGTGTTAGGTATTTGTTGACATTTAACATGAGTTAAGTTATGTTCTTGTTTAAATACAATGGGAAATATATATAATAAAGAAAATAAATGAAAAAAATGGGAAATATATATAATAATAAGGGCATTCTAAACATTTTGTACCGTCACATGACCGCATGCGTCGCGTGACACGAAAGGGTATTTTCGCCTTTAGACTTGCCGAAAAGGTCATTTTTGTAATGTTTATTAGGGGCTTGGGTGATTTCCCAAAAACCGCCCATAATTAGGGACATTTTGTCAAATTGTTTTTATTAATATATTTATATAATATATTGAGAAAAATTAGGATAATAAATTTAATAATTTTTATTATATATAATGTTATATCATTATTAATAGAAAGATTTGTATTTAATATTAGTATAAGAATATTAAATAAGGTTGCAAATGTATTTGGTTTCTATCGATTATGACATTCTGTATGTCATCTCTAATGGTCCTATTAAAATTGAAAAGTCAAGATGTGAATGGACGACTGAAGAAAAGATGATGAACAATTTAGACTATATCGCCAAAGACATCTTATACAAATCGCTCAACATGGATGTGTTCAGCAAGATCAAGTCATGCTACTCCGCTAAAGAAATATGGGAGAAGCTCATTCAACTATATGGTTGTGATGTTAAAACAAAGAAGAATTTAAATGAACAGAAGGTTCTTATAAGTGTTGTTAACAAGTCCAAATGGGTCGATAGCGATTTAGAGAATTCATTTGATGAAAGCGATAATGAAGTGTCACATGCTTGATGGTAGATGACAAATCAAATGTACTAGACTCCATCTCAAAAGGTTTTACAAGAGATGAATTAAATATTGTACTCAATAACATGGTAAGTGAGTACAAGAAGTTATCAGACTCATTTAACGAAATTAAAACTGAAATATGAATCTAATAACTCTTATTCATCTCAAGTTTCTAAACCAAAACTTTTTGAAAACAAGGTAGAAGAGCTCTCATTTGAGAATGAGATGCTCAAAAAAAAAGTTCAAACTCTATCTTCTGAAAACCGACGTTTGATGTATGTTGTAAGTTCCTAGACGAAGTCTGGAGAGGCTGTCAAACATCAAATCATTATGCTGAGGCCTACCAGATGCAAATCCGGTTTAGGGTATGACAGTAATGACTTAGACAAGTTCCGTAAAAAGCTAAACTCATCAATAAACAAGTTTAATCCTATAAACTTTATCAGAGGGAGTTTAACTGATACTGAAACTGATCCAAGCTGTGATGAGATAACTTTAAAGGATGACCTTATTTATGTTTCGTCGACTGTTAGATGAATAAAATGTAGGAAAAAAATAGTCAGCAAGTCTGACAAACTAAAACCTGACAAGAAGTCAAGGATTTTTAAATCAAAATCATCCTCTAAAGTTAAGGGAGCAACTGCTAACAGGAAGACTTCTGCTAACCCTAAATCATACGTACTTATTACTACACAAAATGGGAAGTCCATTAGAATATCTCAAATATGAATTCCTAAGGTACTAATTGATCAAGGACCCAAGTGAATGTGGGTACCAAAAAGTTTGTTAATATGTTTATGTGTAGGTTGACTGCCTGGAGGATTCAGTTTGGTATCTGGATAATGGATGTTATAGACACATGACTAGAGAATGACAGTTTCTAATTAATATAATAGAATGTTCAGGTCCTAAGATTATTTTTGGAGATAACCGCAAGGGTAAGACCATGGGTAATGGTAAGATTATCCATGGTAATCTAACCATAAACAACGTGCTACTTGTTCAGAACTTGTGTTATAATTTGATAAGTATTAGTCAATTATATGATAATGGATTTTCTGTTGATTTTCAAACTCATGCATGCATAGTTAAGGATCAACAGGGCAATGTTTTGTTAACTGGAAGTAGGGTAGGAAACTCTTACAAAATGAATTAGAAAACTGAAATGTCAAATCCCATATGCATGATTTCCAAAACTTATCAAAACTAGCTGTGACATAAAAGATTGAATCATCTCAATTTTAAAACCATTAACAACATTTGTTTGCATAACTTAGTTTTTAGTTTAACAAATATGAAGTTTGTAAAGGACAAGGTTTGTCCTGCTTGCAAGTTAGGAAAGCAGAGTAAATCATCGTTCAAAAGTAAGGGGAAATCTCAATCCAACCGATGCTTGGAACTTTTACATATGAATCTGTTTGGTCCAATTCATGTAAAGATCTTGGGAGGAATGAGATTCACCCAAGTCATTATTGATGAGTTTTCATGCTTTACATGGGTTGTATTTCTGCCTTCTAAAGAATAGACTACTGAGAATTTGATTAAACTCCTTAGTAGAATAAAAAACCAAAAATCTTTAAGTGTTATTCAGATCGGAAGTTATCGGGAAACCGAATTCACCAACAAACGCCTAACTTCTTACTTCGAGGAATCAAGTATTAGGTACGAGTTGTCTAGTGCTAGAACTCCACAGTAAAATGGTATTGCTGAGAGAAGAGTTAGGACACTGAAGGAAGCAGCGAGATCGATGCTTGCCGACTCAGGTGTTCCTCAAAAGTTTGGGTAGAAGCCATAAACACAACATGCTATACACAAAATCGGTCAATAATCAACAAACGCTTTAACAAGACACCTTTTGAACTATTTTATGGAAGAATTGCTACAGTTTACTAGTTTAAAGTATTCAGGTGTAAGTGTTTTATTCATAATAATGAAAAAAAATTGACCGCTTTTGATGCTAAAGAAGATGCTGAAATCAAGCTAAGTTACTCATTAGTTATTAAGGCTTTCAGAGTATACAATAATCGTACACAAATTGTTGAGGAATCCTTTCAGGTTCTTTGTGATGAATCTGTTGAAAATAATCTCATTGATACCATCGAATCTACTAACAAATTAGAAGCGACTTGTCTTGAATCTTATAGCGAGGATGAAGCTCATGTTCAAAGGGATTATATGTCTGATCAAGTGGCTAATCCGGTTGAGAATCAACTAGACTTTCAAACTTCAGCTCAACAGGTTGTTGAAAGTTCGGACGTCCCGAAGCCAACTGAACTAACGTTTAATCCTCTTAGATCAAAACTTCAGATGGAACAAATATCATCCACCCGAATTGATAATTGGTAATCCTAATTCTCCTCGTAGGAAAAGACGTCAATTGCTGTATGAGATGACTAATTCTGCTTTTATTTCTCAAATTGAGCCTAAGAAAATTGGTGAAGCTGTGCTTGATCCAGATTGGATCAATGCCATGCAAGAGGAGTTAAACCAATTTGTTAGAAATAAAGTGTGACATTTGACTCCTAGACCGACTAACCAATCGGTTATTGGAACTAGATGGGTTATCCTAAATAAGCTTAGTTAAGAAAGCTTATTTGTAAGAAACAAAGCCCGGTTGGTTGCTCAAGGGTATAGACAGGAGGAAGGCATTGACTTTGATGAGTCATTTGCACCTGTGGCCAGACTTGAAACAATCAGAATCTTCCTAGCTTATGCATCTTTCAAGAATTTCAAAGTTTTTCAAATGGATGTGAAAAGTGCATTTTTAAATAGTAAACTAAATACAGATGTTTATGTTGAACAACCTCCTGATTATCTAGATCATACTTTACCAGATCATGTGTTTTAAACTTGAAAAAGCTTTATACGATTTGAAATAAGCTCCCAGAGCTTGTATTGATATTTTGACTAAGTTTCTGTTTGATCATGATTTTGTTATTGGATCAGTAGACAAAACATTATTTAGATTTGCTAAAGATTTTCATATTCTGCTTGTTCAAATATTTGTTGATGATATCATATTTGGATCAACTAACCCCAAATTGTGTGAGAAATTTGCCAAGTTGATGCAGGATAGATTTGAGATGAGCATGATGGGAGAATTAACATTTTTCTTTGGTCTTCAAGTTCGTCAACTTAAAATAGGGATCCACATAAACCAAGCTAAGTGTACCAAGGAATTGCTAAAGAAGTTTGGAATGGAGAGTTGCTCGGCTGAAACCACTCCAATGAGTTCTTCCAGCAAGTTAGACAAAGATGAAGATGGACAAAGCATTGACATCATGTCCTATAGAGGGCTCATCGACTCTTAGCTGTAACTTATTGCTAGCAGACCCGACATTCAGTTTGTTGTCGGCGTCTGTAGAAGATTCTAGGCTAATCCTAAACTATCTCATTTCACTGCTGCTAAGCGTATTTTGAAATATTTAAAGGGAACTCAAAATGTGAGATTGTGGTATCCGAAGGATTCCAGTTTTAATTTAAAAAGTTTCTCAGATGTAGATTATGCAGTTTGCAAGATCGATCGAAAAGTACTAGTGGAACCTAACACTTCCTTGGTGACTGTTCGATCTTTTGGTTCAGCAAGAAGCCGACATCATTCACCACATCTACAGCTGAAGCTGAATATCTTGCAGCTGGAAGTTATTGTTCTCAGCTCCTTTGGATTCAACAGCAACTGAGGGACTACTGGATAGAAGCAGAAAAATCTCCTATTTTCTGCGATAACACAAGTGCAATTGCTATCACATATAATCCAGTTCTGAATTCTCGAACAATGGATATCGAAATCAAACATCATTTTATCCGGGAGCATGTCAATTCGAAGCAAATTCGTCTTGAATATGTTCACACAGATCAACAAGTGGCAAACGTGTTCACGAAGCCACTACCCAAGACTAACTTTTCTTACTTTAGAAATATTTTAGGGCTTGTTGATCTTGACTGACTTATTTGAATTGAGTATGCACATATTGAGGGGGAACAAGTTGTTCAAATATAACAGGACAGATGAGCAAACAGAGGTCTCAATATGTTCAATAGATCATAAGTTTAAGAAACATATCTACATAGACGCATGTTTGCTCAAGCGGGCTATGCTTCCATTTGGATAAATGTCTTGGTTGATAACCTGCGCTGTTAGACGTTCAAGTCTATTAGACGTTTAGACGTCTGAAAGACAAAAGAAGTTGGACGCTCACGTCTAACCAGACACACATCTAGCACGTGGTGTTTATGTGTAATTAGACGTCTGAAGTCTAATATAGTTTTGGCCATCTATAAGACAATCGTGATTAGACGCCTATGTCTAATAGACTCATGCGTCTAATAGACGTCTATCCAGAATCAGAGGCATATAATGTAAAAGGCAAGTTAAACGTCTAACTACATGTGTACTTGGAATGCTCATCTTCAGGCTAGTTGGGACAGTTGTCCACTACTATAGAAGCTGTCCATGTACTATTTGATAGAAAAATTAAGTAAGTTAATTTTCAAACCGGCCATACATTACAAGTTTTGAATATTTATTCTAAATAATCAAAAAGGGAGAAATTGATAGAAAAATTAAGTAAAGTTAATTTTTAGAACCGGCCAGAAAAACTAAACAATTATCAACTTCTATGTGCAGGAACAGATTCAATTGCACAAACCGGCTGGAGCATCACAAACCGGCTGAAGAAAACTTCAAAGAAATCCAGTTCCAAGTGATCAAGTCAAGATCGGAGGAACCGGTTTCAAACATTCTCAGAGAGACCGGCTAGCAAAGACAAGTCTATATTTCAGCCGGACTATACTGTGTAAGAATCAACCGGAAACTAAAAACTATAGAGATGACGTAATATGACGAAATAGACGTGTCTTGAAAAGATAAACGAAGATAAGATCCGATCAGAAGCATGCGAGGAAAACAATGATGATTTACTGATCCGACTTCGACAGCCGGAAGGTGCATGTCTGACACGTGTTCGAATCTGCAAACCGGCAACGTCATCTTTACCTGAGGAGTGTCTGCATGCTTGACAAGTGTTGAGGAAGGTGAAACGTGCAAGCAACCTCTCTGCACCGGCGTGACTCTGGATTAACCAATCCCACGGTGAGAGAAGAAAGTGACCATTGGGATCATCTTCACTATAAAAGGAACACGAAGCGACCTCATTAATAAGAAAAAGTTACGAAAATCTTAGAGAGATAAAGAAATCTCATGCGCGATCCAAAACCATTGTGTTATTTACCGAGAGCTATTATTGTTGTGTTGTGTTAGTGTATTACATCAAAGAGTGAGTTGGTGTAACCGGCGAGTAGCGAGATAGGCTCGACCGGCTGTATAACTATTGTAAACTTGAAAGTTAGTGGAGATCCTTCTCATAACCTGAGAAGAAGGGTTGACGTAGGAGGGTTTGCTCCGAACATCCATAAAAAATATTGTCTCGTGTTATTTCCTTTATTTCCTGCTTACTCACTTAACCTAACCACAAACCAAAACAATCTTACTCCTTAAATCAAAAACCGGTTCATACACTCCATCTAACCGACTCCTTGTAAATCTCATCAAAACTAAGTCGCATACGTTGCTTCAGACTGAAACAGACAATTCCGCCCTTGAACCCGGTTCAAGAGTTTGTGACAGTTTGCGAAGTGCTGAGAACGATCATAGTATCTAACCGGACTATCACCAAAGTGTTGTGTGTTGTTGTAAGCGGCCTCCCTTCCTGAAACCGGAAACACCCCGGTCCTCCAAGGGCGTCCCCGATCCTAAAAAGTGGTATCAGAGCGAGGTTCTTAGCACTCAAGCAACCAAAGAAGATGGGAAGCATGACCCACAACGACAAGCCGCCAATGCTAAACATTGAAGCGTTTAGCAGTTGGAAGAAATAGATGTATCTACATCTGATCACGCTAGATGATGAGATGAGCCGAGTCTTGAAAGAAGGGCCAATCAAGATCAACAAGGAGCTAGACGAATGGACAAATGAAGATCGAAGACGAAGTAACCTGGACAACCATTGCATGAGGCACATCTATAAGGCTATAGACGATAATACCTTGAACAAGATATCAGCCTGTGATAATGCAAAGGAAGCCTGGGAAACAATCATTCAGATCCATGAAGGAAATGAAAGAACAAAGGAGAACAAAATCTAGGTGGCTACACAAAAATATGAAAACATCAGGATGAAACCGGGGGAAAATATGAAGAAATTCAGTAACCGGTTCACCAGTGTGGTCAACGAGCTTCAGACACTCGGAAAGAAGTACGACAACCGAGAAGTAATCATTAAAGCCTTAAGATCACTACAGAGCACATGGGATATCAAAACCATGGTGATGAGGGAATTAAGCAACCTCGGGCAGATGAAGTTGCATGACGTGTTTGAGGATCTAAAAGTCTACGAGTTCGAGATTAATTCTCGGATCGAAGATGAAGCATCCACGTCAACCGCAACCAGAGCTTTGGTTACATCAGTGGAACCGGCGGTCCAAGTATCAACCGTTCCGGCTCCAGTCAAAAACGCTAATCAGATCAGTGAAGATGTGATGGCGATGCTAGCTCAGAAATTTGGGAGATTCATGAAGAAGAACCAGCCACCATCTAACAACAACTTTAGTTATAATTATGTAGATAAATCAAATAAAAGATGTTATAACTGTGACGGTTTTGGACATTTCAGGTCAGAATGTAGGAAACCGAGGAGAGACGACAGAAAACCAGAAGGAAACTATCAAGGCAACAACTACCAAGGCAACCGGTACCAGGGTAACAACTACCAAAGCAACAACTACCGGAGAAATGACAACCAACGGAACGACTATCGGAGAAACGACGACCAGCATGCCGACGAAGGGAAAGAAATTCAGAAAGCACTTATTGCATCCGACGGTGGAAGCGAATGGGCATACTCCGACAACGAAGATAATGAAGAAAGGGTAACATGCTTCATGGCAAACGACGAAGAGGTATTTGATTTCTCTTCTGATGAGTTCTCTAAGGAAGATTAGATCTCTGCACTCAACGAAATGGTCGCTGAGTTCAGAAACATATCTGCATACATACCGACTCCGGTAGAACATAAAACCGCAGAGTCAAGTGGTATCGCTGATAAGTCATGCGAAACCGTAATGTATGAACCGGATGAACTATCCTTAGATAATGAGGAGATAGTTCAACCGGTAACTGAAACCGATGAACGAGCACTGTATGTTACGGCTGCGTGGGAGAGATCTCGTCAAGCCGTAAAACAGATGTGAAATTATAAAACACATCCTAAATGTATATTTGGTATCGGTTATGAACAAAACAAATCAAACGAATCAAACCAACCTAACTGGATGAAACTCACAAAAGACAATCTTCCATTCATAAGATTTGTCTAGAGTTCAACAATCGGAAATGAGGAAGCACGTGATCTAAAACCGGAAAAAGAACTTAAATATGTGAGTCCGACTGAATCAGAAAACTGTCTTCATCCTGAGAAAAGGAAAGTCAACTGGAAAGAAAATAAACAAAATAAAACAAGTAAATCTAGGTCTCAAAGACACTCATCACCACAACATAAGGCATTCTTGAGCAAGGGTCAAGAAGTTAAGCCGAACATTATAAGAACAGATACCGGGAAAGTGATCCGACTTATCCAAGTCTGGATCCCAAAGGGACTAATCAACCATGGACCCAACTTAATGTGGGTACCAAAAAGGTATAAATAACTTTCTTTTGCAGGTTAGGAGAAGCAACCGGCTAAAGAACTCGGAATGGTATCTGGACAGCGGATGCTCAAGACACATGACCGGCAACGATGAACTACTAACCGACATCAAGTATGAAACCGGAGCAGTCATAACATTCGGTGACAACTTGAAAGGTAAAACCGTGGGCAAGGGTAAGATTGTCCATGGTAACCTATCCATAAATAATGTATTACTGGTAGAACAATTGCATTTTAATCTATTAAGTATAAGTCAAATGTGCAATGTAGGTTATAAAGTTGAATTTCATAAGAGTGCATGTTTAGTTAAGAATAAGCAAAATGATATCCTTTTAACCGGTAACCGAATGGGAAATATTTATAAAGTTAATTGGAAAACTGATTTTGAAAAACCTGTATGCATGATATCTTGAAATGATCCAAACTGGCTTTGGCATAAACGGCTAAACCATTTGAATTTCAAAACAATAAGCTTTATATGTTCTAAAGAACTAGTTCACGGTTTTCCGAATGTTAAATTTTCAAAAGATAAAGTATGTGCCGCATGTCAAATGGGTAAACAGATAAAGTCATCCTTCAAAAGTAAATGAAATTATCAATCTGAACGGTGTTTAGAACTTTTGCATATGGATCTATTTGGTCCGATTAAAGTAACCAGTCTAGGAGGCATGCATTACACTATGGTAGTCATTGATGACTATTCTAAGTTTACTTGGGTAACATTTCTAGCATCTAAAAATCAAGCAACTCCAAACCTGATCAAATTGATTTTGAGAATACAAAATGAATAATCTATTCGAGTAAACAAAATCAGAAGTGATAGAGGAACTGAGTTTATAAATAGCAGATTAACTACTTTCCTTGATGATTCCGGTATTAGACACGAGTTGTCTAGTGCTAGAACTCCTCAACAAAACGGCCTGGCTGAGAGAAGAAACCGAACTCTCAAGGAAGCCGCAAGGTTGATGATAGCTGATTCGGGTATTGCTCAAACATTTTGGGCTGAAGCTATCAATACCGCATGCTACACACAAAACCGGTCTTTAGCAACTAAACGTTTTTCCAAAACTCCTTTTGAAATATACTATGATCGAATTACAAACAAACGGTATTTTCGAATTTTTGGTAGTAAATGTTTTGTTCACAACAACGGCAAAAATTATTTGACCGCTTTTGATGCTAAATCCGATGAGGGAATAATGTTGGGATATTCAGCTGTAAGTAAAGCCTATAGGATATATAATACTAGGACTTTAACAGTTGAAGAAACAGCCCACGTTGTTTTTGATGAATCGGTTGAACGAAACACTGCCTTACGTTTCGACCTTCACAATAGAATGGAAAATTTCAATATCTATTCTGATGATGAAGATGAGGTTCCGGTCTTTAGACGATTTGTCAATGACCAAGCGGTTGATGCTAAACCTCATTCTGCTCAAGTTGCCTTACCGCAGAAAGTTGACTCTTCAGTTTCGACTGAAGAAATCGGTCAGTCTGACTCTATTCAGCCTAGTGATCAGTCTAACCTTGATCAGCCAACCGAAAGCTTGATAGACACGTCTCGGATAAACCTCAAAAGGAACAAAAATCATCCTCTTGAACTAGTAATAGGTAACATATCATCACCCGTCCGAACTAGGCAACATAATTTGGACACTATGAAAACTCCGCTTTCATATCACAAATTGAGCCGAAAAAGGTGGATGAAGCATTGTCAGATCCCGATTGGATCCTAGCAATGCAAGAGGAATTAAACGAGTTTGAGAGAAATAAAGTCTGGTACTTAGTCCCTAGACCGAAAAATAAACCGATTATAGGAACACGATGGGTATTCAGAAATAAACTCAATGAAGACGGTTTAGTTACGAGGAACAAGGCCCGGCTAGTGGCTCAAGGCTACAAACAGGAAGAAGGCGTTGATTTTGAAGAATCATTTGCCCCTGTAGCTAGACTTGAGACAATTAAAATATTTTTAGCATATGCAGCTTTCAGAAATTTAAAAGTTTTTCAAATGGATGTTAAAAACGTTTTTTTAAACGGTAAGGTAAATGAGGAGGTATATGTTAATCAACATCCAGGTTTCAAAAATTCAAAACACGAAAATCATGTTTACCGGCTAAACAAAGCCCTTTACGGTTTGAAACAGGCTCCAAGAGCCAGGTACAATACGTTAACACAATTCTTATTTGATCACAAATTTACAATAGGTTCAGTTGACAAAACACTTTTCAAATTTGAGAAAAAGGAACACATATTACTTGTTCAAATATATGTCGATGATATTATCTTCGGATCAACCGATCCAAAACTATGTGATAGATTCTCAAAAATGATGACTGACAAATTTCAAATGAGTATGATGGGAGAGCTGAGTTTCTTCGTAGGACTTCAGGTTAAGCAGATTCCAAGCCAATCCAAAGCAATCACATTACACTGCGGCCAAAAGAATATTAAAATATCTAAAGGGAACTCAAGAAGTGGGACTTTGGTATCCAAAAGACTCAAGTTTCAATCTCATAAGCTACTCAGACGCGGATTACGCAGGATGCAAGATCGATAGAAAGAGTACAAGTGGTACTTGCCAGTTCCTGGGTGACCGGCTAGTTACCTGGAGCAGCAAGAAACAGACCTCAGTTGCAACATCAACCACAGAGGCAGAGTATATAGCAGCCGATAGCTGCTGTGCACAACTCCTCTGGATCCAACAACAACTAAGGGACTTTGGCGTAGTAGCCGAGGAATCACCATTATTCTGTGACAACACCAGCGCGATAGCGATTACATACAATCCGGTGTTGCACTCAAGAACAAAGCACATTGATATAAGACACCATTTCATCCGGGAGCATGTTCAGGAGAAACACATCCGGTTGGAATACGTCTCAACTGAGCAACAAGTAGCTGACATCTTCACGAAACCGCTACAGGAAGCTAAGTTTTCTCACTTCAGAAATATTCTAGGAATTACTGATGTTAAACAACTTATATCATGATCATTCATGCATACTACTTACATACATAATTATGAAAAACCGGAATATGTGTTCAGGGAGAAGCTCCCGCTTCTCAAACCATATTCAAATAGGCCATTGAAAATTCAAGGATGCTAACCGGGAGGAAGTCTCCGGTTACGCCTGATCACATCGTGATGCCAAACCACGTGTATATTTACTACACGGTTGAAATGACCTGGTAGAAGTGGATATACTTAATCCAAAGTTGAACAAACGATGATATGACTCAACATTTCTTCATAATCGGAACAAAATATCCAACTAAAACCGGTCATGGAAAACCGATTAGTACAAATACACTCTGGTTTCGATGGATTGAACTTTTCCGGTTAACTTGGGATAGCCAACCGCGTTTTCATGCATACCTTGAGAAATGAAGCCTGTAATAAATAAAATAGTCTACCGCAATCGAGATGACGACATGTGTCCATCATCAAGAGAGGGAGACTCACATCTTGTCAATAGATTTTTGTCATCATGATTATCTTAGTAATAATTACCTTTGCATTGGAAATAAACATTATACACTTCAACAAGTTAAAGCCTATTAACTAATTGATGACATCACTAAGCATGCTTAACCTATTGATCTAGCCGAACCCCTGGCTATATAAACCACCCTCAAATCCTCACGACTCTTCACAAAATTTACTATTCACAAAAACTATCTTGAGCTCAAATCACCTCAAGAACATGTACTCCGACCCACTAGCAAAGAAAATTCTCTTGACTGATTTCAACTCGATCTATCAATACGAAGATCACGATGTCAAAGAAATGTTCTTAGCCGTTGAAAGAAGCGGGCTAAGAGGATTTCTGGAAAACAGATTCATTCTCGACTACCTAGTAGTCGATGAATTCTTCTAGACTGCAAAGGAAGTGCACCATGACATAATCGTTGCACGAGTTTACGGTCAGTCCTTTCTATTCAGCGAGACGGATTTCGCTAAATATTGCGGTTTGCCCACTGAAGGGGTAACCGATTTAACCTACTCCCCGGTGACCATTGAAGAAATGTGTCATCGGTTCTCCAACTCTGACATCTCGGTTAGACCCTGGGGTGCTAAAAGCCAACTCTCTCACAAGTACTAGCTTCTTTGTGAGATTCTGGGAAAATCCGTTCTGGGTAGAGAGAAAGGCTACTACTACACCCAAAGGCTCTTCGAGATGATGATTGTTGTTACGGTTGGGACACCGATCAATTGGTCCTGGATCATCTTCAGCAACCTAAAGAAGATAATTCTCTCAAACAAAACCGGCTATGCTCCTCAGCTAAGCGGTTCTTGTGCTAGTCTGGATATCCACTCCGGACCCTTCGTCACTCTTCATCTGAAGCATGTGCTCACAAAGGAGAGAGTCCAAGAGCTAATCGACCGGTGGGAAGCAGCTAAGGCAAAGAGGAATCAAGAGGCCGGGTCATCAAACGTTTAAATTATTTCTCACCTCTTTTTATCTTTTCCCAAACCGATAATTTTGTTGTACTACCGGTTCGGTACCTTACATTAATGAAAATCATTTCTTCCCTTTTTCAATCGAAAATCAAAGAAATCCTAAAGTAAATGACCAACATTAAATGCGCCGTATCAAACCAAATCAAATCACTCTTGGAAACATAAATATTCGCTTTCAAGAAGCATGCCTAATCCGATTTGACTAAACATACCCTTATCCTCTTGAAAATTGACAAAGCATTTATGACCAGACATAAACGGTCTGATTTTTCAAAATATTCTCATTTAATGCACCCAATCGCTCACGCTATAAAAAGGACTTAATCCTTCCTCTTCAAACACGCTTCCAATACTCTTATCTCTCTAAGCTTGAAAGTTCAAAAGAACTCTATTCGATTTTCGATTCTCACTTTTCTCCAACATGAATGCTGAACTCCGAAACTCAATCATAGTCAACTTCCAAGAAATAAAAGATGGTCGTTTTCACGACAGCATCTTCCAACCGATCGTAGAATCGGGGCTTCAAGAATTTCTTGAAGGTTCAGACATCATCCTCGAAGAGGAGGTGTACGAGTTCTTTAACGACGGGCACATTCTTAATGATGGTAGCATTCGGACCATCATTGACGGGAAATTTCTTCGGATTACCGAAGAACACTTTGCTCTTTTCTTCAACCTTCCAACCCAAGGATTTTCAGACTTCCCAACGCCGTTCTTTCCGGCTAAGGAAGACTACGCCCATATCTTCTCCTCTTCCATCGAACCGGTCGCCGACCACGGGAAGAAAGAAAAACTCGGTCCTCATTACCAACTCTTTCATGACTTGGTTAGGCGGTCTATCATGGGCCGAATGCCCAACCAAAACTATAACCGGGAGGCTTTCGACATCATGATAGCCATCATCCGTAAATCGCCCATCAACTGGGCTTTCTACCTCTTTAACAATCTGAAGCAGCTTATAACCGCTCCAAAGGGAAGGATCGGTTTCGCTCCACAAATCACTCGATTCTTGAAGGATCATCGCCGCAACCTCGGGCCCGGTGTTCCTGTCGGACCGGCCAACACTCTGACTCTATCCATGCTAGATAGATGGATATCAAGGATTGAGGAACGGACACCCGACAACACCGTGACCAAATGGCTTGTCAGAATGATCGATGGGGATTGGTTCGAACTAGTTTAATCTATCTGTAATTTCCGGTTTTCTGGTCATTTTGTTGTACGACCGGAAAACCGCTTCATTACTCTACGTTTCAGATTCATTAATAAAATTTTCTAAATTTTGAAGTCTCCGGTTATTCACAATATCTTTCTTTCCGGTTTTGACTTGAATAAACATAAGACTTCATGTTAAACGAAACTTTCGGTTAACAAGCCTCCGGTAAATCAAAACCTCAAAACAAAACCGAGAAAGTTTGAAAAACTTACCGCCCACGGTTTTACCACGCATAAAATTACCGCCCATTGTATTCTCCGCATTTACTGCCGAAAGTTACTTTAGTAACTTTTGGAGGGAAAATTGGTGCCAAAAACATAACCAAGTGACGGTTCATCTTCCAACCGTTCGAAACCGCCCCCTATATAAGTTCAAAACAGTTCATTTTCTACACAATCTTTCTCTCACTAAAATCTCAAAAACTTCAAAATCTCTCTAACTTCCGTTCATCACTGTTCTTCATCTTCTTCATTCACAAATTCATCATGGCTCTAGTCAAAGCATCCTTTCAATTCATGTTGCAGGTCGATTTCAGCGACATCGACGAACATGCCGCGGAGGAGAACAAGGTCGTGCTTCAATCACTAAGGGATGCGGGATTGGAAACGTTCTTATCTGGTCCGTTCGTCGTGCACCCGACGGAAGTTATGGAGTTTCTGGCGACGGCGACTCTAATGAAGTGGACGGTCTCCGTCACCATAAACAGCAAAATGATTAACATCACGGAGGAGCTATTCTCTGAAGCACTCGGTTTGCCGAATACCGGGCTGGACTTCAAGACAAGCCTGACCGATGTAGAATCGAACGCGGTCCGGTTGGTCATATCGGCTGACGACCAGGACTTAGTGACTCACTCAAGCCGGAAAAACAAACTCAAGCTGGAGTTCAAATGGCTGTTGAACATAATCTCTCGTTCACTTTAGGGTAGAGGAGGTAACTTCGATAACCTGACCAAACTAAAGCTGAAAATGATGATGACAATTGTCCGCGGCGACAAGATAGATTGGGGAACCGTTCTGTTCGAACAGTTCTGCGAAATGGTAGTAATGAAGGATGGTCGGGTTCAGGCCTTCGCAATGCAAATTGTAAAGATTCTTAAGTTCCTTAATGTGGAACTTGGTGAAGGTGAACCGCTCCCACCCGTGAATATTCTTAACTCTGAGCAAATGAGTAAGAAGACTGCCAAAGCGGCTAAACCGAAGTCCTCCAGAACGATGTCTTCAAAAGGAACAAGCTCATCCGCACCGGCTAGAGAAAGTTCGAAGCAAGAAGATCCCAAGGGGAAGGAGGTTCAAGCCGAGGCCCCTCACAAGAAAAAGGGGAGGAAGAAGACATCCGCAAAGAAGAGCTCTAACAAGCCGGCGGATTCCGAGAAAACTCTTTCCTCGGATCAATCGCCAAAGAAAACCGCAGACATCCTTCATCCCATTCCAATCAACACAGTTCATCCCATTCCAGCCGACTCTCCACCATCCAGGCAAGCCGAACTCTCGTGGAGCCAAGAAACCGAGTCAACATCGAAGGAGGCAGCAGATGTGAGTATTCATTCTGAAAAGTCCAAGTCTCCTAACAAGAACCTCGATGAGATAATGGCCGACGTAGGTTTAAAGACTTCGGAGGTCATTGTGGATGTAGTCCAAAATATTGTTAATGAAACCAAAGACGATATGTCAAGTCGTCTTAAGCCAGCTGATCAGGTTCAGATACCCGGTCAGAGTGAAACCCATCCGGTCGAAGAAACGGCCAACACTGAGAACATCACCCCTCCGGCTCAGGAGGGAAATATTGAAGAAAAAGAACCATCTGGTTCGGCGGGGAACAAGTCCGTTCCAATAGACACAATGCTCCAATCGGCCTAAGATGGGCCAGCAGACTCAAATTTCACACCTGAAGGGCCAATTCAGGTTAACAAAGCCAAAGAGGTTTTACTTGAGGATTCTGCGCTAAAGGGAAAAGGTGTTCTGCAAACTGGTTCCCAACCTGAGATTGTAACCGAGGTCGAGGTCCTCATTTCAGTAGAAGAAGAGGAGGAGATGTTTGAGCAGCTCCTTCTGGACATGAACAAAGATGCTGGTAGAAATACTGAAAGAACCCTAAATCCTAAACCCTAAACCCTAAACTATCATACATGATCCCAGATATGAGGGGTAACAAACACTGGGAGAAACTGTTGGAACTAGAAGAAGTGGCTCTCAAGCTAGCAGGTACCAATGTTATTCAAGCCGCATTCAGCAAAACCTTGGCGATTCACGAATACGCCCGGTTATATGCAGTAGAAGATGCATTGAGGGTGGCAGAAGGAGCAACTTTAACTCCAATCAAATCAAGAATGTTTGAGCGGTTTCACCCAGTGCGTGATAAACTCATAAAAAATGTTGACCGTCTCGAAGCAGAATGGAAGGAAAATTGCAAACATGTCTTAACTTATGCCAACCTCTACCAAAGCAAACCCTTCTTTGGTACCGGAGAGTCCTCCATGACAGTAGAAAACCGGAGCAGTGATCCTCCTCAAACTGATAAGACTCCGGATCTTGAGCAAGTAAAGCAAGTGGTGGTTGATACACTCATCTCTTGTCATGGAAAATACAGCATTGCTACTAATGAGAAGATAGCAACCGTTGAAACCAACTTGACAAACACTATCCGGGGATCCGTTCAAACCGAAATTGCCAACACCGCTCAAACATCGATCAAGTCGATGATAAATGAAACCGTGCAAACTTCAGTCAAGTCAATGATCGCAGAATCCGTCCAAACCGCAACCACTCCTTTGATCGACATGTTCCAGGCTATGGCCGCTCAAATTGAGGAGCTGTCCAAAATTCAAGTCAACAATACTCAGGCGCAAATCAATTATGATGCCGAAACTGCAAAGAAACTTCAAGACGAAGAAAAGGAGAGGGAACGGTTAAGGAAGGAAATTGAGGAGAAAGATCTTGCGCTTGCCAAGTAGTGCGATGAGGAAGAACAGGTCGCTCTACAAGAACCCATACCGGCTCAACCCTCGCACTCTATGAAGACAAGAAATAAGAATAAACGAAAAGCAGTTGCAGAAGTAATGAGGTTGGCAGAACGAAGCGGTCTAAGAGAGATTCAACCGGTCGGACTAAATGAGGAACCGCTTGACGAAGAAGAAGAGGAGGACCTCAGACAACTCAACCGGCGTAAGAAGAAAGTAGTCGAAACTTCAATGGCAACTCCAAGTACCAGACCGATCGTTGCTCAAACGCCTCGCCCACCAAAACCAGTAAGTGGCGTTTTTGGATTCGGCAAACGAACTCCCGGCATCTCAAGTGTATGGACCGGTTGGCAATTCGATGCTGAACGAAGAGAAAGGGAATGGAAGGCAAGAGAAGAGGAAGAAAGGAGGCGGAAGGAGAAAGAAAATGAAAAGGGAGGATCATCCAATCCTTATTTTATTTTCTTATGAACAATCTATCTAAGTTTGGTTTTGTTTCAGAACTCAGTCGTTTTTATCATACTTTGCAGTAATTATTTCTTTAAATATCCTTTGAAAAATCAAAACATGTTTTTCTTAAAACAGAAAAACATCAAAAAGAGAGAAATTATTACAACATATTTTTCAAACCGGCCACACCTTACAAGTTTTGAATATTTATTCTAAATAATCAAAAAGGGAGAAATTTATAGAAAAACTAAGTAAGTTAATTTTCAAACCGGCCATACATTACAAGTTTTGAATATTTATTCTAAATAATCAAAAAGGGAGAAATTGATAGAAAAATTAAGTAAAGTTAATTTTTGGAACCGGCCAGAAAAACTAAACAATTATCAACTTCTATGTGCAGGAACAAATTGAATTGCACAAACAGGTTGGAGCCTCACAAACCGACTGAAGAAAACATCAAAGAAATCCAGTTCCAAGTGATCAAGTCAAGATCAGAGGAACCGGTTTCAAACATTCTCAAAGAGACCGGCTAGCAAAGACAAGTCTATATTCCAGCCGGACTATACTGTGTAAGAATCAACAGGAAACTAAAAACTACAGAGATGACGTAATATGACGAAATAGACGTGTCTTGAAGAGATAAACGAAGATAAGATCCGATCAGAAGCATGCGAGGAAAACAATGATGATTTACTGATTCCACTTCGACAGCCGAAAGGTGCATGCCTGACACGTGTTCGAATCTGCAAACCGGCAACGTCATCTTTACCTGTGGAGCGTCTGCATGCTTGCCAAGTGTTGAGGAAGGTGAAACGTGCAAGCAACCTCTCTGCACCGGCGTGACTCTAGATTAACCAATCCCACGGTGAGAGAAGAAAGTGATCGTTGAGATCATCTTCACCATAAAAGGAAGACGAAGCGACCTCATTAATAACACAAAAGTTACGAAAATCTTAGAGAGATAAAGAAATCTCACGCGCGATCCAAAACCGTTGTGTTATTTACCGAGAGCTATTATTGTTGTGTTGTGTTAGTGTATTACATCAAAGAGTGAGTTGGTGTAACCGGCGAGTAGCGAGATTGGCTCGACCGGCTGTATAACTATTGTAAACTTGAAAGTTAGTGGAGATCCTTCTCATAACCTAAGAAGAAGGGTGACGTAGGAGGGTTTGCTCCGAACATCCATAAAAAAATCTTGTCTAGTGTTATTTCCTTTATTTCCTGCTTACTCACTTAACCTAACCACAAACCAAAACAATCTTACTCCTTAAATAAAAAATCGGTTCATACACTCCATCTAACCGACTCCTTGTTAATCTCATCAAAACTAAGTCGCATACGTTGCTTCAGACTGAAACAGAAATTTCCGCCCTTGAACCCAGTTCAAGAGTCTGTGACAGTTTGCGAAGTGCTAAGAACGGTCATAGTCTCTAACCGGACTATCACTAAAGTGTTGTGTGTTGTTGTAAGCGGCCTTCCTTCCTGAAACCGGAAACACCCCGTTCCTCCAAGGGCATCCCCGATCCTAACACTATTCCCTCCAAAATTGAAAAGTCATCTCTTCAATAACTTGAAGACATGTGTCTCTCAACGTTAAAAGAATGACTAAAAGTTCTGAGAACTTTTATCTACACGCATGACATTTTATGACAATTTGATGATTATGGTCTAAAATGCTGCTTATCTTGAATAATGCGTCCCTTGGGAACTTACACCCGTTCATCTTTAACGGTTCAAATAATAATTACATTAATAGTTATACGTCAGCATTCTTTTATAAAAGAAACAATCATACTGAAAGGTTTGAGTATCTTCCTTCTGCAAATCCTCTTCTCTCTCTAAGAGTTCTTCGTGTGTCTCTTAGTATTCTTCAAGAAATCTCTGTCTTTTCATCTCGAAATTGATTTTATTGTGCCATCCACTCTTCAAATCGACTTTTTCTCTATGTCAATGATGGAAATTCCTGCTATGGTAGCCATGTTCGAATCGCTCAAAGCTTCAGGTCTTGAGAAATTCCTCAAGGCCCCCATCGTCATTCATGAACATGAGGTTCGTGAACTTTTCAAATACATTGGGCTATACGACGGCGTGCTCGTCGCATCCAAAATATTTGATGATATTGCTGCCTTCACTGAAGTGTCCTTCGCTCGATTCTTCAACCTTCCGACCGAGGGGATATCAGAGTTCCCAACGTCTTCAGAAGAAGTCTTGTCCAAAATGGGACTTGTCTTCTTCGATACTTTTCTTGATGGGACTCTTGTTCTTGTCAATAACACTAGACAAAGGGCCTCTTTGAAAGTTGAGTTCTCCTTACTCAACGACATTATTTCCCGATCCCTTCTGGCCAAGGGATGTTCTAACCATTACTCAAATATGGTCTTCGAGATGATGATTGCTATCACCAAGGGGACAACAATCAACTAGTCGAGGGTCATTTCTGCAATATGGGGGATGTTTGAAAGGAGAACCCCTGGATATGATACTCCGCTCAGCATGTTTCTTCTTTCTATCATTTCTAGTGTCGTGGGACTTGGGATTCTTATCAAATCATCGAAGGTCTAGAACTATCAAAATGTTCTTGACTAACTTGTCCAAGCTAGGAGGCTTAAAAAAAAGAAAAGAAGTCGGGAGCTCTTTCTGGCCGAAAATGATCAGTAGAAATCTTCCTTCCCAATGATGTTAAAAAGGGGGAAAAGGAAAAGATATGGCCTTAGATTTAAGGGGAAAGAAAATATTTTGATGTGCTGTTGCTATCCTTGAAAAATTTTCATTCTTTTTATTAATCATGTTATGTATCTCCTAATATCCTTGAAAATATGAATACATGATCTTTTGCTCATATTATTGTGTTGTTTATTGATTATACACATAGTTATCTTCAATGTTTTAATTAAGTATTAACATCAACAAAAAGGGGGAAATTGTTGGGTCAAATTTATCTTAATCTTTGTTATTTTGATGATGTATGAGTAAAACTTAATTATGATTAAAAGTAAAATTAATAAAGTTAAGTTATCTAATTGTTTCTATGCAGTTGCATCAGATTTGGCTAAGTTAGACGTGGTCTAAGTAGGCTAATTAGACGTGTTACGTAGTTAGACATGAAAATCTAACAGATACGTAGTTAGACGTTACGGTCTAACATATGCATAGTTAGACGTTCCGGTCTAACCGATACGTAGTTAGATATGCAAGTCTAACAAATACGTAGTTAGACGTGCAAGTTTAACAGATACATAGTTAGACGTGCCAGTCTAACAAATATGTAGTTAGACGTGCCAGTCTAACAGATACGTAGTTAGACGTGCCAGTCTAACAGATACGTAGTTAGATGTGCCAGTCTAACAGATACGTAGTTAGACGTTCTAGTCTAATAGATACGTAGTTAGACGTGCTAGTCTAACAGATATATAGTTAGACGTTTATATCTAACATATACGTAGTTAAACATGCTAGCATAACAGATACGTAGTTAGACGTGCCAGTCTAATAGATACGTAGTTAGACGTGCCAGTATAATAGATACGTAGTTAAACGTGTCAGTCTAAAAGATACGTAGTTAGCCGTGCAATTCTAACAGATGCGTAGTTAGACATGTCAGTCTAATAGATATGAAGTTAGACGTTGGCGTCTAACTCCTTTAGATTAGTCTGAAGTAATGTAAGGTTAGACGTTGTAGTCTAACTCCATTAGACGTGGTAGTCTAATGGGATGCGTAGTTAAACGTGCCAGTTTAACTCCATTAGACACAATAGTCTAATAGATCTCTTTGATAGACGTTGGCGTCTAACTCTATTAGACTTGGTGGTCTAATGGAGCACGTCTAATGCCTCGCTTCAGCAGCCGTCTGATGTTAGCATAAGTCTACCCACGATCAACTAGTTGTACGCTACTCCTGCTCCAATTTCTCTTGCAGATCAGTATGCTAGTTACTTGTATCAAATGAATGAACGCCACGTACGCAAATATTCCTCCCACTACTTGATCAGCACCAGACAGTTCTAGAAGGATATCCCGCGCATTACCGTTAAGTATGGCCATGTTCCAGAAGCACAGAGCCTTCTGTACTCTGTCCTTTAAGAGGCCATCCTATGGGCGCGTGCCACGTGTCCATACAGAAGATTCGACCATTGGTGTCCATCCCCTATATTTAGACGCTCAAGGACAACAGACGAATCTCTCGGTCTACCAGTTTCTCTGCTCACATTACGAATCACTCTTGCACTATTTTAGTTGAGAGATATTCTTAATAATATTTTAAGTTAAAAAGAGTCTGTTCTGTTCAACAGAGTGTTAGCTATTTAGTGAACTGTATTTGATTCAAGAAGTTTAGTGAAATTCTTCCGTTTGTTGGAAGAAGGGGTGACCTAGTAGAGTTAACTCTGAACATCCATAAACATCTTACTGTGTTCTTTCCTTATGTGTTTCATTATTCATTGGTCAAGACTTCAAACCCAAACAAATAATTCCACACTTGAATCGTTTCAAGTGTTTGTGAAGGTTTGCGAAGAATAAAAGAGATAGTAATCTCTAACAAGATTTCTATCAAACCATTTTTCCGAAGTTGTCATGAATAGTCAGTCCCCGTCTCTATTGATTACACCGATCCTATCACATCGCTATCAAATCCTAGACTGGATCTTCATCTAGCAAGACTCAATAAACTAATCTAATATTTGACAGCTTCTCTACACCTTGTCCAAGAACTAACAATATAGGTTAAACGTTGGTTTTCAGAATCATTTCCTTGAGTGTCTCATTTTCAGATGAGAGCTCATTCATATTTTCAAAAACTTTTGGCTCGGAGTTTTGAGAAAGAGATGGTTCATCATTTTAAGATTTTGAACTTATTTTGTTTTGAGATTCTGATAGCTTTTTATACTCCGAGACCATGTCATTTAGTGCACCCACTAGTTCATCTCGTGAGAAGTTTTCAGAAGAGAAATCAAATACCTCAGATTCCTCTGAGTCATCCTCTTCTCTTGAAATGAAGCAAGAAAACTCTTCGTCATCATTGTTATTGGATGATGAATAATCTGAGTCGTTTTGCATCCACTTGGCCTTGCTATCAGCCGCCATGAGGGCCTTCAACTCATTTTCATTTTCTTTCTTCTTCTCATCACGCTTTGGCTTTTTGCGGCCCGACTTGTAATGACCTAGAATACCATAGTTAAAACATTTAACGTTAACCTTATATTTATCTTTCTCATCATTGGTATTTTTTAAAGAGCTTTAGTTAGGATTTTTCTTATTCATGTATTTCCCGAATTTCTTCACAAGGAGAGCCATTGTGTCGTTGCTGATTTGCTGAGCAGACGTATTTTCTTCAGTGGCGACTGATGACTCCTCGGTAGTAATCAAAGCTTTGGTTATGATGACAGATGAGGGGTGCTCCTCTTCATTCCTAGAGTTCAACTCGAACTCATAGGCCTTCAGATCGGCAAGAAAGTGGAAGAGCTCCATCTTATTGAGGTCTATGGATTCCCTCATCGCCAAGGTCTTGATGTCCCATTCGCTTGGCAAAGCTCGCATGACCTTTATAGAAATCTCTCTGTTATTGTAGGTCTTTCCCAGAATAGATAGAGTGGTGACAATCTGACTAAATCTTGCATCATACTCAGTCATCGTCTCTCCTAGACGCATCTTGAAGTTGTCGAACTGCTGGGTGGCAACTGTAATCTTGCTCTCATTGGTTTGCACGTTTCCTTCACAGAGTTGAGTGAGTTTGTCCCAGATTTCTTTGATAAACTCACAGGATATGATGTAGTTGAACATGTTGTCATCAAGGGATCTGTACAAGATGTCCATGGCCAAGTTGTTCTTCCACTTATCTTCACTTTTCCATTCAAATTTGTCTTTCTCAATCTTGATGGGTCCTTCGGTAACAACACTCCACATGTCATTGTGCAAGGAAGCAAGATGAACTCTAACTCTTTTCTTCCACACCATGTAGTTTTCTTTCGAAAACATTGGGATCTTGGAGGAGCTAGCATGTTTCGACATGATTCAGGTTCTTGAGAGGCTTGAGAGTAGAAACCTTGACTCTGATACCAATTGATAGGATTTGTGGTACCACTAGCAATAGAGACAGGGGTCTGGTTTTGATAACAACTCACAATAAAAGATTCGATTTTAACTCTGTTAGAAGTTAAAATCTATTTCTATTTTTCGCAAATCCTTCGAAATCTTGAAACGGTTTCAAGGCCGGAAGTGTTCATCAGATTTAAAGCTTTAAACCAATGAAAGATGAATAATAGAAAGTAAAGAACACATGGAGTTGTTTATGAATATTCGGAGATAACCCTCCTACATTACCCCTTCTTTCACAACCGAAAGGATTCACTAAACTCTTTGAATCAAATACAGTTTACTGATCTAGCTAACACTCTGTTGAATAGAACAACCTCTATTCAACTTACAATATTAAGAACAATATTCTCTCAGCTAGACAGTTTTGATTCTTTCTCTCTTGAACTTGGAAGATGATAGAAATTAGTAAGTACAAGAGTAAGCTTGTAAGATCGATAATTTGTGGGCAGAGTAACCGGTGATTCGGCCGTTGTCCTAGAGCATCTATTTGTAGTAGAAGGATACCAACGATAGAATGGCAAGCGTCCATTGGAAGGCTGCGTAAAGGACAAGAGTACAACATTTTCTGAGCAAATGGATCATGGTCGTACTGAACAGGTAGTGCCCCGAATATCCTTTCTGATATTGTCTTGTACTGGACAAACCGTTGGAAGGACATTTGCGTACGTGGCATTCGTTCATTGGATGCAATTTGTTGGCTTGTAAGATGTTGGGTCAAATTATTTCGGCTAAGTGTTGAAATAATTTAACCACTGATATTTTAATGATGAAATAACTTATGAGTTTTGATACATGTGTATTGAGACAATAGGTTAAAAGACTTGGATCTAATGAAGGTCATTAGACTGATTTTGATTTTCATTCGCATAAAATTAGACGTACAGTGTAACTCATCGGAGTTAGACGTGTAGTCTAATAGATGTAAAGAATTAGACGCAAGTCTAATGAATACACGGAATTAGACGTACAGTCTAACTCATCGGAGTTAGACGTGTAGTCTAATAGATGTACAGAATTAGATGCAAGTCTAATGAATACACAGAATTAGACGCAAGTCTAATGGAATTAGATGTACAGTCAAACTCATCGGAGTTAGACGTGTAGTCTAATAGATGTAAAGAATTAGACGCAAGTCTAATGAATACACGGAATTAGACGTACAGTCTAACTCATCGGAGTTAGACGTGTAGCCTAATAGATGTAAAGAATTAGACGGATAGTCTAATGAATACACGGAATTAGACGCAAGTCTAATGAAATTAGACGTATAGTCTAACTCATCAGAGTTAGACGCGTAGTCTAATAGATATTGAATAATTAGTTGGGTAGTCTAATTAGTGAAAGTTAGACGTGAGTCTAACTCCTTCACACCAGTCTGAGGTAGAACCGGAATTAGACGTGCAGTCTAACTTAGTAGAGTTAGACGTGCCAGTCTAATGGTTATTGAATAATTAGACGGGTAGTCTAATTAGTGAAAGTTAGACGTGAGTCTAACTCCTTCAGACAAGTCTGAGGTAGAACCAGAATTAGACGTGTAGTTTAACTCAGTGGAGTTAGACGTGCCGGTCTAATAGTTATTGAATAATTAGACCGGTAGTCTAATTAGGGAAAGTTAGACGTGAGTCTAACTCCTTCAGACAAGTCTGAGGTAGAACCGGAATTAGACGTGCAGTCTAACTCAGTGGAGTTAGACGTGCCGGTCTAATGGTTATTGTAATTAGACGCGAGTCTAATTCTATTAGACCAGGCGGTCTAATAGAAGTTTTTTTGTTAGAAGGAGATGACTTATTTCATTAGACTGATTTTTACAAATCCGTCTAACTGAAATACGTCTAATGCTCAGTTTAAGAAATACGCTTGAATCTAGCATTTCTCCTACCCACGTGCTATAGCTGTACCCTACTCCTGCTTCACTTTCTAGTGAAGATTAGTACAACATCTATATGCATCCAATCAAGGAATGCCACGTAAGAGAATTTTCCTCACATTACTTGTTTTGCAGGTACATCCCTGATGGAATATTCGGCGCACTATCAGTTCGGTACGGCCACGATCCTTGTGCTAGAACCTGTTGTGTACAATGGAGGCTTTCCAATGGAAGAGTGCCACGTATCATTCTTGAAGATTCGACCGTTAGCTCCTGCTCAGTATTTAATCAATCCTAAGGACAACGGATAATCTGCCTCACGAACAAGCGAATACAAACGAACAAGAAACCTGATTTTGCAGAGAGAGAAACTACTCAATCATGTTGCTTACTGAACTGTGAAGCTTCTTTTTGATTGTACTGTGTGTGAATTGAGAGAGAGAGATAGAATCAAAACATCTTTAGCTGAGTGATATTCTTCATCTTGTAATTGAACATAAAGTGTTCTGTTCAATAGTGAGCTAAGTGTGTGTAAATTGTATTTGATTCTTATCATCTTATAGTGAATCCTTCCGGTGGTTGGAAGAAGGGGTGACGTAGGAAAATTTCTCCGAACATCCATAAGCAAATTGTTGTGTTCTTCATTTCTGTCATCTTTTCATATTTCATCTTGTGCTTCAAACCAAAGTAAAAAATTCCGCCTTGAATCCGTTTCAAGTGTATACACAAGTTTGCGTAGAATAGAAAGAGATCTTAATCCCTAACAGTATTTTTATCAAACCGTTTTTCATAAGCCTTCATCCTTAGCCAGACCCCCGTCTCTATTGATAAAGCCTATCCTATCATAAGACTACACAGGATTAAGTGGAGCAGAGTAGCAGACAACTAGATAATCGCGGGTAGACGTATGCTAACTTCAAACGACTACTAAAGTGAGGCATTAGACGTGCTCCATTAGACTACTTAGTCTAAAGAAGTTAGATGTCAATGTCTAATAGCGTGTTCCATTACACTACACATCTAATAGAGTTAGACAACAACGTCTAACTACGTATCATTTTAGACTTGTTTGAAGGAGTTAGACTTCACGTCTAACTACATATCTGCTAGACTGCACGTTTAACTACGTATTTGTGAGACTACACGTATAATTATGTATTTGTTAGACTGCACATCTAACTACGTATCACTTCTAATTAGCATGCTTAGACCACATCTAAGTTAACAAAGTTTGATTCACCTGCATAGAAAAAATTAGACGGCTTAGTTTCATTCATATTTAAACATCATCAAAACTTAGTTGTTTAATACTTTGTACTTTTCAGTTAATTAACTTTTTATTTAGTTTTTCCCAAACAATTTCTTCTAACTTAATTAACTCTTCACTTAATTTTTCCCAACACACTACCAATTTGGTAGACCACAATTCAACGAAAAAGCTGACACCTATCCAAAAAGCATATTTGATCGTTGCTACGATTCAAGATAAAAAGGCATCATCTAGATCGGTATTTTGGACAAGGTGCTTCTGGTTTTATCTAAATATGGTTTTATATTAGTGCGTCTGGTATTTTAACCAATTCGGTTTTATATCAGTGCGTCCGGTATTTTGTTAACTTTAGTTTTATATCAATGTGTCCAATATTATAATAATTTTTGTTTTATATCAAGCCTTCCGATATTTAACCTGTTCGATTTTATAAAAGGTTCTCGGTATTTAACTAGTTTAGTTTTATACAAGGCGCCTCCGGTATTTAATCAAATTCAGTATTTGATTAAATTCGGTTTTATGAAGTGTTTACGGTTCTTGGTCAAATTCGGTATTTGAGCAAGCATCTGTTATTGGCAGTCTGATACAGTAGTTGAGCTAAACTTATAAAAGACGTCTACATGCCCAACTATTTAAAATCCCAGTACACCACGATCTCATTAATGAATATTCAACGCATTATCTTCATCCAGTACATCCAAGACCAAAAGCATATTCTCTGATGTAATACTCTGGCTCTCATCCAACCGAAATAGGACATGTGTCCTCTGAAGCAAACTTGTCCGTTGAGCTTTTATCTATTTAAGAAGAAGTTGGAGGACAAATTTGCGTACAAGTTTTCGATTACGATTTATGAGTCTTAAGCTTTCCTGAATCAATCTCTAAAGCGCTCAAGCTCTCAAGTTCTAAGAGTTTATAAGTTTGCTAGATTGTTAAATATATATTACATATTGTTCATTCTGTGTGAGTTTTCAGTATTGTAAGTTGATATAATTTGTTTCTGTCAACCAAGTGTTGTGTGCTAAGAGTTCGAAAATAAGTAGTGTCTAAGTACTAGTTGTCCGACTGGGTTTGTGTACGTGTTGTAATAAAACCAAATCTTCTAGTGAATATCCTTCTCAAAGTTGAGAAGAAAGGGTGACGTAGGAGATTTTTCTCCGAACATCCATATTCAGCATTATTCTACTCTTTATCTGTCACTTCAAGTCTAAACAAATAGTTTCGCACTTGAACTCCGTTCAAGAGTTTGTGACGACTTGCGAAGAATAGAAACATATATTAACTTCTAACAGAGTTAATATCAAATGAAGGTTTTCGCAGTTAACAATAGTCGATCAACCCCCTGCTATGTTTGACTCCTTTTCTAATAAATTTATAAGACTTATAATATTTGTATTCTTGTATTACCTTAGAGTGAAGATATGAGACTACTAGAAGTAATGGAAAAGGAAGAATAAGCTCTTAATCGACGAGATCTTCTCTAGTGAGGTAGTTTTTCCAAGCGGTTTCAATGGTTATTCAAGACAGTTAAGAGAATCTCTCTTGTAGTTGGATAACTAGAGTTTAGTCAATGAATTCATAACTGAATTGCCTATTTTATATCAATTTGTAGTGTGAATTAAGTATTTGAAGTTATAATGGGCTTTTCGGTTATTTAATGTATTGAATCTTGTTTCTTAACCAATTTAGATGTTAATGGACTTTTTAAAAAGCCTAATACATTCTCCACAACTTGAAGTTATAAATTTCTTGACTAAGCGATCATAGTTCATATCAGTTGTTGATGAAGTGAATTGGCCAAGTTTTGTCTTCTTCAAATTGACAATGATCATTTTTGGGCTCTCTTGATCGACTAACTCGAGTTAGGAGCTGAACTTAAGCTCGTTGGAAAGATATGCTCAAGGGCTACAATTTTAGTATAATTTTTTTTGAACGAAAAAGACAGTAGATCTCTCAATTTTATAATGAACACTTAATACTAATATATATTCCTAATAACTAGGTAAGCCCTAGCAAGGACATGGGTTAGAACATATTCCTAACTAGTACTTGTGTTACGACATATCCATCCATAGGATAACCTATTCAAGTTTTTAAAATATAAAGATCCATTTTGAACCAAGGGTAAGTTTGATTGGACTATAATCCTGACGATTAACGTTTATGAAATAATCTGATATAGTAATTTTGCATAATAAGTTAATGCAAAAAATTATAATCAAACACATTGCGTTTAAACGTGAATATACCTCTAACTAAATAATCTGCATCGAATAATCTGAATATTATCAAACATAAATGCGAATAAGCTAATACAATAATCTGAATATTATCAAACATATCTGCGAATAAGCTCAGTATAAGCTGAATCAAATTTATCCTAAAGTTTAAGTGTATTTTATTATATTTATTATTATTATAAATTATTAATAATCATTGTTTATGTTCAACTAAAGTTTTTTTCTTTTTTCTAAATTATATTTTTTTTTTCTTTCTAAATTTGGGGATTAGGACAAGCTTTAATGTGCACTATTTATTTAGTTTTCTTGGACGACTGTGATGTGTATTATATATTTAATATATTCACTTGAATAATTTGAAAACATTAAACTTTTCGAATTATTATTATTATTAACTTAGAAAAAAAATTAATTTATAACACAACAATAAACTGAACTAACACACGAGCCACCTTTAACGTAGCCTTTATCAAAACATGCTTTATTCCAATTTCCAATTCTTTGGCAAATCCATATCGTAATGCACGGAAATAAATCTACCTGGTCGTCTTCTCTTACTAAGTCTATGCCATTCTCTTTTGATGAGCCTATAAAAATTAAAAAATAATATAAAATATAATTAAAAAATGAATAATTTATGAAAGAAAAAAATAATAAAACTCAAATTCATACTTGAATTGAACATTAGAAAGAAAGATTAAACTTATCAATATACAAATATTGATAAGACCAATATTCTTTGCCCCCATTATCATTGCATTTTTTTAGTTTTCACATAAATTACGGTTCTATTTCTCCATATATATATATATATATTACGGTTCTATTTCCCCATATATATATATATATATAAATACTTTTGGATAAGTATTATAAATTTATTTTAAAATAAAATAAGTAATTAATTATATTTATTGAATAATGATTTTTAATTAATTTTTCTTTATTAGAGGAGCTTTCTTAGTTATAAATTTTACTTTAATGATATATATAATGAATATTTTAAAAAGTTATATTTTATGATTATCATTAGCTGCATTAACGTAATCACAATTTTTTTTTTGTCAAAATAAAAGTGATTTTTTAATAAAACTTGAAAAGTAACCTTTATTTTAAACAATAAATGGATATGTCTTACCCTATATGAAATCACAATTTTTCATTTGGTTAAAAAACATAAAATAAAATAAAAAAATTAATTAAATTATCACATAACATGATTTACAAATTATTTTTTTTTATCATAAAACTTTTTATATATAATTTAATTCGTATATTCTATATTAAATATAAACAATATCATTCTCACCTTTTATTGTATTAAATTAAAAAAGTATTATAACAAAATAATAATTTTACTTTTTTTGGTAATAAAATAAAATTATCAAATTAAGATATCAAAGTTATTAATCCATGTTTGAAGTGAAATAATTTTCGTCGCAAACAGGAAACGGATCTAGAATTTCGAAATGGGGTGGGTTTGAACAAAATTTAAAATCAACTAAAGGCATAAACAAGAAAATTTTGTATAAACAAGTAAATAAAGGAAATATATATAAATATATATATTATATATATTATATATATATATTCTCGATAATCATATAAAATATATATTTTTTATCAATAATTTATATATATATATATAAAAGAGTATGAACTTTAACCCGCGATGGCCAATTGTAGGGTCATGCACAAGGACGGAGCTATATAGGGTCATCAAACCCTGGCTTCATCATTCATTTTATAAAAGTTAATACAATTTTAAATTTTTTATTATATTAAAAAAATAAATTTAATTTATATCTATATAATTTATTATACTATACTAACTTCAAATATGATTTTAATTATTAATATTTTATTCTATACAAAAAAAATATTTTCGAATATACTATTCTAATTTCAAATATGATTTTAATAAAATAATAATTATTAATATTTTATTTTATACAAAAAATATTTTCTAATAAAAAAATATTTATAATAATACATCAATTTTAATTAATATATAAATAAGATTTATTTATATAAGTTAAATATAAGGAATTATATATAAAATAATGCAAATTATATAATAATAATATTTATTTTAAAACTACAATTATATGATAATTATATATTATTTTTAATAATTTCAATATAATTAATAATACAAATTAAACATTAAAAATAATAATTTATATAAATATAATGGTAAAATAGTTTTTTTAATTTCCTAATTTTAAATTATTTAAAATTTTTATAAAAACAAATAAATTAATATTAAAAAACAAGTTAAAACAGTTATATTGATTTGGTTCGATATTTAAATAAATTGATAAATTATTTATTCTTTCCACTAGCACGTCTAAGAAGATTAGATGACGTCTAACTACGTTCTTTTTTAGACTAGCACATCTAAGAAGTTTAGACGATCTCTGACTACGCGCTTCTTCTTTACACTAGCACATCTAAAAAGATTAGTCGACGTCTAACTTCGCTCTTCTTTAGACTACAATGTCTAACAAGATTAAACGACGTCTAACTACGCTTCTTCTTTATACTAGCACGTCTAAAAATATTAGATGATTCATAACTACGCTTCTTCTTTAGACTAGCATGTCTAAGAAGTCCAGACGACGTCTGACTACGTGCTTCTTCTTTAGACTAGCACGTCTAAGAAGATTAGACGACGTCTAATTGCGCTCTTCTTTAGACTAGCACGTCTAAGAAGTTCAGCCGGCATCTGACTACGCGCTTCTTCTTTAGAATAACACGTCTAAAAAGATTAGACGACGTCTAACTGCACTCTTCTTTATACTAGCACATCTAAGAAGATTAGACGACGTCTAACTACACACTTCATCTTTAGACTAGCACGTCTAAGAAGATTAGACGACGTCTAACTGCGCTTCTTCTTTAGACTACCACGTCTAAGAAGATTAGACGACGTATAACTGCGCTCACTTCAGACCATGTCCAAAGAGACATACTTCTATAGATTTGTACTTGCACGAAGATAAATTACCCTACTTTGTTTTGTACAGACCAAATTATTAAACTATGTCGTATTAGTTTAAACTTAATTTTTTAAGTTTATTAAATCACTTTTTCTTAATTAATTATTTCTTGTTTAATTAATTTTTCCTTTTTTATTTAACTAAATCTAAAATTTCTCCTCATTTTGATGATGTTAAAACTAAATTAAAATTTAGTTAAAAATAAAGTTAAAAACTTAGATAAATTGACCATTGTATTTATAAAAATATAAACTATAAAATTAAAATTTTTTCAAAGTTTAAGTGTTCCTCTTTGGTTGATAAGTGATCCTCCCTGGTTGGTCTTCTTTATTGTAGAAAAATTTGTGCCAATCTTGACCTCTTCCTCCACCTCCACCACCATCGCGGTTACCTCCACGACCACGGACGCGTTCTTCTTGACCAATACAACTTCCACCTTCATTTATCTTCTTCCTAGAACGAGTGCTACGAACAACACTTGTACCTCCTTGATTTCTTTCTCCTTGACGTCTTTCTTTCCCTTTTTAACAGCATCAAGGTTAGCAACAATAAGAGCTTTGGCTTGAACAGCTGCTTGAACAGCGTCTTCTTCAGCTTGAAAGCACCGAGCGAACGCATCAGAGTCTTCTAAGCGCTTAGCCTTAGCAGCATTAAGAGATTTGGCAATTTCGAGCATTTGTAAAGAGAGGGATTCAAGAGTAGACTTTGTCTCATTATGAAGCTCAAGACTGAAAGACTTGGACTTGTCATGAGTCTCTTCGATATGACCGAATATAAATTTATGCATTCTTCTCGCCTGAGTGTGGAGTATCTCTACATCATGAGAGGTTTCCAGCAAGTCTTTATTAGTGTTATTTTGAGCAGCGGCTAAGTCAGCATTAGCCTTGGAGTTAACAACATTGGCTTTGGAGTTCACTATAGATTCCCTCATAAGATTCTCTAGTCTTGAAGAGATAGATTCAATGCTGTACTGCATCAAAGCCAGAGCATCCAGAATGAACTAGCGGAAACTCATAGCTCCCGGTGAGGCTTCCTTAGAAGAAGGAGTAGATGAGACAATGTGGGAACCAACAAGGATAGAGTGAATAAGATCTTGACGATAACTTACTTGGATTGATCTCTCTGGCTCCTCGAACGAATAGGATCTTCAAAACATCCTCCTCGGATGCCCTCTTGGATGTCTATTCGGACGAGGAAGAGGAAATCTAAATAGCTTCGGACGCCCTCTTGGAATGGGCTTGTTCCCCCTCAATAGACGACATCTAACTTTGTTTAGACGTGAGGGGAACTTCAGATGTCCCCTTCTGAATAGATGAGGGCATCTTTTCAGACGTGAGAGCAGTATCCTTCTCAACATGAGGAATGGTCTGCTCAACTTCAGACGGGAGGGGTTCCTGTTCAACAAAGTGACATGCAAAGAACCGCCTTTCCTCAACGGACGATTCTTTTTTCTCGATGGCATGAATAGCCGCCTGTTCTTCATCTACTAAGAGCATCTGTTCGACAGTAAAGATATGACGGGGCTCACCTTATGGATACAGTATCTATTCAGCGTATGGCATCTGCTCATCGTCGTCTATGCAGTTGAGCTCTACACGAGAAGTTGTGTTCGGAAGAGGATCCGATTGAGATGACTTAGTGCCATGAATGAATTGGAGGGTAGTGGAGCAATAAGACTCCACGAGCAATCTAAGATAGTTAAGGAACTTCGCGTCCATTTGAGACGTCTTGTCAAAAGAGTTGAAGTTCGCTTTCCTTAGATAGAAGATGGGAATTAGAGCGCACCCCCTTTGCATTTGCTAGAACGAGCTCTCTTCTCTTAAGAGCCTCGTTGACATCCTACGTTTTTGTCCAAGGGAAGACTAACTTCTCTTCTTTAATCAGCTCCTTCCACTCCTTGGCTATATTTTGTTGGTTATGACATTAGTGTATTTTGAATGTAGTCTATTGCACCTCCACTTATCGAACAAGTCAATTTTCTCAGCAGCCTTCAGATGTCCATAATGAGGTCGAGCGTCTGTTTGACTATAGACGAATGATGAGGAATGAATTCAGCTACATCTTTTCCTTTTCGTGCAACTTCAACAGGTTTAAGATCGGGAACTAGTTCTCTAAATAGAATACCTGGAGCCCCTCGGGCTGTTCTGAGCATGGAAAACGGATATGTTTTCTTTACAAAGACATTCTCAGAAAGAACAAAGCAGGGCCAACATCCTTCTGAAAGGGTACTTTTTCAATAGTGCAGTAGTAGTTGATGGCACAACCTCCTGCTTTGCTGCATGCAGAACAAAATCATCAATAACACTAGCGATTGCAACAACGACTAGCTCACTAGAGAAGCCAACCGTGTCTTCCCCCTGAACATTCGCAATAAGTTGACCAACTATCTCAGTAGTTGGTCCAATAGCTTGTTCCACTTTGGGAACTCAACAATGGGAACTTCGACCAAAGAGATATATGAATTTACCTTGGAAGTCATTTGAACAACTATAGACGCATCCGTCTAATTAGCAGCAAGGACAGACGCCACCAACAACTTCTCACGTTGACTAGCCAAAACCTCGGCTAGTGGCGATGACGTAGGAAAGAATAAAGGAATAGCAGCGATAGGGATTTCCTCAATTCTGGCCCTTTTAGGAGCATAATCGACTTCAGAATTGTCTCCTTTCGAAGCCCTCTTCTGGATGGAATAGCTAACAGCTGACTATATCCCCGAAGACTTAATTCTCTTTGTCGGGGTCCTACGATTGGAGGTCATAGGATGCTTGGACCCAGTGGTCAATTGACCACTCATCTATTGAACAGAAGAGTCAGACTTCGATTCTTTGACGAGCTTCATACGAGAAAAAAAGTTCGTAACTGTGACACCCAACATTATTTTGCAAGGTTTAACTGGCGCACCCCTGCCAATAAGAACCTTTAGATGGTCCAAGCCAACTCTAACAGAAACCCACACTCTACTTGCTTTTTAGAGAAACCATCTAACAGAGAGAAGAGAAGAGGACATACACCCATTTGATGTCCATACCTTTTGTAATAGCCTCCATGAACTTGAAACGATCGTGGGTGTAGGTATCGAAGGACCCTACTCTCCCCTGAATCAATTTCGCCACATATCTTGCAGAATGCAATATTAATACTTCCAAATCCTCTTCTTCCCGTTGATATTCACAAGACCGTCAATGTTCGAGAAATGAGTACGCATTTTAGAGATATCCTCGAACGGAATCTCGACATCAAACTTATGGACTTATGATGGAATCCCAAGGAACTCAACAAAGGTGGCTTCGGAGATAGATATTTCGACTCCTTTAACTATCGCCACGATGACATCATCAACAATCTTTCCGGAGCCAAAGAACTCACGGACCTCCCTATCATGCAAGATAAATGGGCCGCCGAGGAAAATTTTGAGGCTAGACGCCTCTAACGATCAGAACATTGCAACTATCTCCGACATTTTGTATTGATAGACCGACTCGAAGTCCACCTGCATGGTGTTATGTGAGAAATAGAGATTTCTTACTCATCTTTCATGGTTTGTAGACGAAACAACAAAGAAGATGACTAGAGTTTCTAAGGTGAAGGTAGAGAGCAATGGACATTTAAGGTTTTAGGGTTTTAAAGAATCTCAACGGTGTCTTGAATGTATTTTTGGCATGCAAGGCACCCTTAAATAGATTTGAAAAGTCACGTGTCCTAAAAGACATAATTAAAAAAAACCATCATTAAATGCCATTCATACAAGTTCACATTAATGTGAAACAGTGCTTTACTAAACTGTCAAAAATATTAGTCATATTTTTAATATTAAAAGACACGTGTCTTAAGGTTATTTGATATTTGGAGATATTTATCAGATTTTATCTTATATGATAAATATAGTATCTCTAAATAATTCAAGATACGACTTGTTTTACTGTTTGAGTGGGAATGTAAAGGACAACACATTAAATGTAGGACAACTATCCCACTCGTCAAATGATGAGGCGTTTGAAGAGCTCTCGTGTTCAGACGTTTATCTGTGTTGTCCGCATGCCTTGCGTCTAAACTTGGTATGACATTTGTTCGGACGAGGTATGCTCATGCACGTCTATAAAAGTAGCAGCAGGCGTTTGCCTCACAATCGGACGTCTGACCACGCTTGATGCAAGCTACTTAGACACAACTCGTCCGAAATCTTTTTTCTTCGGACGTCTGATCTGATCAAACCGATCTGAGACGTCCGTCTTAATAAGTCTGTCCAGACAACTTTAAACAACAAATTTCCCCTCAATTTGTGCATGCTTGATTAGATTAATTTTGGTCTACAAGACCCAAAATATTCTAAAGAAGGGAAAACATAGCCTCTGAGAGTGGCTTCGTGAACATGTCTGCCACTTTGTGATAATTTTGAACATATTCCTACCGAATATGCTTCTAGTTGACATGCTCCCGGATGAAATGGTATCGGATGTCGATATGCATGGTTCTGGATTGCAATATCAGGTTGTATGTTATGAAAATTGTGCTTGTATTGTCGCAGAAGATTGGAGACTCGTTTGCCTAGATTCCATAATCTCTCAGCTGTTGTTGAAACCATAAGAGCTGGGAGTAGCATCTATTTGCGGAAAGGTACTTAACCTCGAATGTAGATGTGGCAATAGACAATTTCTTCTTGTTGAACCAAGAGATCATACGATCAACAAGGAATTGGCAAGAGATCATACTAATCAATCTTGCAACCTGCATAATCTGTATCAGAATAGCTAATTAAATTGAACTGGAATCCTTTGGATACCACATTTCCACATTTTGAGTTACCTTTAATTACTTCAAAATATATTTAGCAGCAATATAGTGAGATTGTTTAAGGTTAGCCTGAAATTTTCCATAGACGCCTATAGCAAACATGATGTCTAGTCGGCTGACTGTTAGGTAGAGCAATGATCCGATAATACCTCTATATGCAGTGATATTGACACTCTGACCTTCTTCATCCCTATCAAGTTTTCTAGAAGAATTCATTGGAGTAGAGGCAGATGGACAACTCTCTATGCTGGACTTATTCAGCAGCTCCCTTGTGTACTTGGCTTGATTTATGAATATACCATCTTTAAGTTAACGAACTTGATAAGCAAGGAAGAACATCAATTCTCCAATCATACTTATTTCAAACTTATCCTGTATCAACTTAGAGAATTTTTTACACAATGTGGGGTTAGTTGACCCGAAAATAATGTCATCAACATATATTTGGACAAGCAATATGTGTGAAAATTGAGGTATTATCGGATCAAATAGGAATTTAGTTAAAGTGTCATACCAAGCTCTAGGAACTCGCTTAATGACCATTTAAAGCTTTATGAAGTTTACAAACATTATTAGGCAGGGTGTGATCTTGAAAGCTAAACGGCTGTTCAACACACACATCCCTATTTAGAATTCCATTTAAATATTCACTTTTCACATCCATTTGATAAACTTTAAACTTCTTAAAAGATGCATAATCTAGGAAGATACTGATTCCTTCAAGTCTAGCGACATGGGAGAATGACTCCTCAAAGTCAATTCCATTCTCTTGCCTATAGCTTTAAGCTACCAATCGGGCTTTGTTTATGACAACCAAGCCTTCTTCACTAAGCTTGTTTCGAAAAACCTATTTGGTTCCAATAATCGATTGATTAGTTGATTTTTGAGTCAGATGCCACACTTTATTTCTTTCAAATTGATTCAGCTCCTCTTCAGTGGCATTGATTCAATCGGGATTAAGCAATGCATCAACGATAGGCTCAATTTGGGAAATAAAGGCAAAACATGCAAGTTGATCCAATAATTGGTGTCTAGTCCTAGGAGGAACATTAAGATTACTAATTATTAATTCGGGTGGACGATTTTTGTTCCATTTTAAGCTTGGTCCTAAAGCTTGTTCCATTTGTATATATATTTATATATATATATAAAAGTATATATATATATATATACAAATATATATAAATATATATACAAATATATATATATATATATTTATATATTTTTGTATATATATTTATATTTATATATATATATATATTTATATATATATTTATATATTTATATATATATATATATATAAAAGTATATATATATATATATATACAAATATATATAAATATATATACAAATATATATATATATATATATTTATATATTTTTGTATATATATTTATATTTATATATATATATATATTTATATATATATTTATATATTTATATATATATATATATATTTGTATATATATATATTTATATATTTATATATATATATATATTTGTATAGATATATATACAAATATATATATATATATATTTAATCAAATTCGATATTTGATTAAATTTTGTTTTATGAAGCTTTTCAGGTTCTTGATCAAATTTGGTATTTGATCAAACATCCGTTATTGGTAGTCTATCACATCAGCTGAGCTAAACCTATAGAAGAATGTCACGTGCTAAAAAATTCAAATTTTATGTGATGTTCGTCTCTAGTACACCACGATCCATTAATGAATATTTGTTGCACTATCTTCATCTAGAACATCCACGATCAAAAGTGCATATCCTCTGATGTACTTTCCTTGCACTCATCCAACCGAAATAGGACAAGTGTCCTCTAAATCAAATTAGTCTGTTAAAGAGTTATCTATTTAAGAAGAAGTTGGAGGACAATTTGCACAACTGTTCTTACTGGTTTTATCACGATTTCTTACATGTCTTAAGCGTTTATGTATTCAAGCGTTCAAGCTCTTAAGTTCTAAAGATCTACAAGTTTGCTAGATAATTTCGTTGTATTACATTCACTGATATTTCTATGTGAGATTTAGTATTGTAAGTTAAATAGAGGCTGTTCTGTTTAACAGAGTGTTGTGTGCTAGGAGTTTGGAAACAGGCAGTGTTTAAGTCCTTGTTGTCCGATTGGGTTTATGTAAGCGTTGTACTCAATTCAAATTCTCTAGTGAATATCCTTCTCAAGGTTGAGAAGAATGGTGACGTAGGAGAGTTTGCTCCGAACATCTATAAACAATCTTTGTGTCTTGTGTTCTTTATTTTCCTAATCTTCCAACTCTTTTTCTACCGCTTCAAGTCTAACAAACAGTTCCGCATTTGACGTTGTTGAAGAGTTTGTGAAGACTTGTAAAGAATAAAATAAATATTTACTTGTAACAGAGTTAATATCAAATGAATGTTTTCGTGGTTAACAATAATTGGTCAACCCCCTGCTATTTTTGACTCCTCTCCTAATAAGTGGTATCAGAGTAAGGGTTTTTATTCTCAAGAAATTAGATATCATCATGTCTTTTGTTAACAAGCCTCCTATGTTCAGCAATGAAGAGTATGATGATTTGAAAATTTGCATGTAGGTGCATCTGGAATCCCAAGACGACGACATGTGGTATGTTATCACGAATGGTCCGATCAAGATCTACAAAGCCAACTCATCCACCACTACTGTTGATGGTGTTTCATCCAGCTGAGAAGCCCCAATATGAGTGGATTGTTGAAGATAAAAGGAAGGCCAACCTTGATAAGTTGGCCAAGAACATCCTGTACAAAACTCTTGTGAGATAAAAGGAAGGCCAACATTGATATGCTTAGCAAACTCAAAGCATGTTCCACAGCCAAGGAGATATGGGAGAAGATTGTCCAACTTTGTGAGGGCATTCAGCAAATAAGAGAGAATAAACTCATGGTTACTACTCAGAAGTTTGATAATGTCAAGATGCGTCCCGGGAGAGGCTTAACGAATTTGACGAATGCTTCACCAGTATTGTCAATGAAATTTCCACTCTGGGAAAGGTCCATGGAAACAAAGAAATCATCGTCAAGGCATTGAAGGCTCTTCCTAGTGATTGGGATATTAAGGCGACGGTGATAAAGGTGTCTAGAAATCTCCACAAAATGGAGTTGCACGACATGTTTTCCGATCTGAAAGCCCATGAGTTAGAGATTAAATCAAGGAATGAAGACGAGCTCTTATCCTAGACCGCAATTAAGGCGTTGGTGTCCGCTATGGAGCCAACAGTTCCTTCACCCATCAAGTCGGCTGAGCAGCTCAGCTAAGATGCGATGGAAATGTTTGTCAAGAAGTTTAGCAAATTTATGAGGAAGAATCAATCCAACCCATCATTCAATAACAATAATAATTCTAATGACTATAAGGATAACATCCATTTTTTTAATTATGACACTTTATGTCACTATAACTCGGAATGTCGGAAGTTAAGAAGAGATGATAAGAAGCCAGTTGCTCAGAAACATAAGAAGGATCATAAATCATCCAAGCATAAGAAGAATCAAAAAGCAATGTTAACAGAGGAAAACATAAGCAAGTGGGCCCAAAGCAATTCGGACTTTAGTTCCTCAAGTGATAATGATGATGAAGAAGTCAAGTGTTTCATGGTTAATGATGAAGAGGTATTTGACTTTTCCTCTAAAGAGTTCAATCGAGAGGATCTGATTAGTGCACCCAATGACATGGTCATTGAGTAAAAGAAATTTTTTTATCTGGTTTCAACTCAACTAGACAACATAAATAGTAAAATAAATGAACTATTCTCTGAGAACAAGAAGCTCAAGGAGATAGTTCAAATGTTGACCAAAGAAAACAAGAGAGCCAATTATGTGATCGTTGCATGGACTAAGTCTAGGGATGTAGTCAATCAGATGACAAGTCAACTAAGGCCTGCCAAATGCAAATTTGGTCTAGGCATTGACAACAGTAACCTGGACAAGTCATGCAAGAAGTTGAAACTCACGAAAGACAAAATTTCTTCTATAAGTTTTGTCAAGGGTATGTCAACTGACACTCAAGAGACTCAAAATGCAGATGAGTCAATAACTAAAAAGGAATTAAAATATGTGGAGCCAACTGACAAGTCATAGTGGCTTACTCTTGAGAAGGAAAGCCATCCGGTCAACTGGACGTAAACTTGATAGAAGGCCAAGAAGGCCTTATCAAAATTCATCATCAAAATATTACGAGTCATCGAAATGCAGACAAAGAGTTTTCAATTCTAATACAAGTAAAATTATTAAGACAAACACTGTGAGATCCATCAAAGTAACACAAGTATGGATCCCGAAAGGACTAATTAACCGTGAACCCAATTAAATGCGGGTACCAAAGGTTGTAAATACTTTTATTCGCTGGTTAAACAGGTCAGCTGCTTGGAGGATTCAGAATGGTACTTGGACAGTTTATGCTCAAGGCATATGACCGGGAATAGAAAGCTTCTAACCAATGTTATACAGGAATCTGGATCAAAAATAAGATTTAGTGATAACTCAAAAGGTGAGACCGTGGGCAACAGTAAGATTTTCCATGGTAACCTCACCATAAACAACGTGCTACTTGTTGAAAATCTATGTTATAACCTTCTTAGTATAAGTCAAATGTGTGATATATGATATATTGTTGAATTTCATAAGCAAGCATGCATAGTCAAAGATCAATAAGGAAATATTCTGTTGACAAGACATATGACAGGTAATGTTTACAAGGTCAACTGGAAAAATAAATCATCTAATCCTATTTGCATGATAGCTAAGAATGATCAAAATTGGTTTTGGCATAAGAGACTTAACCACCTAAATTTCAAGCCTATTAACTCTATCTGTTTTAAGGAATTAGTTGTGGGTATTCCTTAGTTGAAGTTTTATAAAGTTTGTTCTTCTTGCCAGATGGACAAACAGATCAAATATACTTTTAAAAGTAAAGGTAACATTCAGTCTAACCGGTGTTTAGAACTTTTGCATATGGACCTCTTCGGTCCAATCATAGTAACTAGATTAGGAGGCATTAGATATACCTTAGTAATTATCGATGACTACTCTAGGTTTAATTGGACTATTTTCTTAGCCTCTAATTATCAATATTCTCCTAATTTGATTAAAATGTTTAAAAGAGTGCAAAATGAAAAATCGTAAGCATAATTAAAATTAGAAGTGATAGGGGTAATGAGTTCACTAACAAGACTCTCACTTCTTACCTTGAAGAGTCTAATATTAGACACAAGTTTTGTAGTGCCAGAACTCCACAGAAAAATGGCTTGGTTGAAAGGAGAAATAGAATCCTTAAGGAGGTAGCTAAATCAATGATAGCTAACTCCGGTGTGGCTGAAAAGGTTTGGGCAGAGGCTATCAACATAACATGTCATACTTTAAATTGGTCAATGATTAATAAAAGATTTAATAAGACGTTTTATGAAATTTACTATGGCAAAGCTCCTAATGTTCAATATTTTAGAATCTTTGGATATAAGTATTACATTCATAATAATGGAAAGAATCATTTGTCTGCTTTTGACACCAAATTCGATATTAGTATTATGTTAGGATATCTCTCAGTCAGTAAAACTTATAGAGTGTTTAACAACAAAAATCTAACTGTTGAAGAATCATCCTATGTTGTGTTTGATGAGTCTTTAGAAAGTAACACCTCTATATCCATTGATTTGTCTAACAAAATGGAGAATGTCACATGGAGGATGTCACTGTCCAATCTTATAGCGAAGATGATGTCCAGGTCAATCGAAATAATTCTTTTTACCGGACGGTTGAGAATGTTGAAGTTCTATAAGACCATATTGTATTTCAGCAGGTGGATGACAATCTGGATAATGGTGAGCCAACCGGTCGGTCAGATCTTGATCAAACAATCGGTCGGTCAGATATTGGTCAAACAACCGGTCAGTCAGAAAATGTTTTGGGACCAAACTTCAAATGGAACAGAAATCATCCTCTTGAGCTAATAATAGGTAGCCCTTCTCCGCCTCTTAGGACCAGACATCAGCTGATAGATGAGTATGTGAACTCAACTTTCATCTCACAAATTGATCCTAAGAAGGTTGATGAAGCACTACTTGATCCAGATTGGATCTTTGCAATGCAAGAGGAGCTAAACCAGTTAGAAAGAAATAAAGTATGAGATTTGGTTCTAAGACCAACAATCACTATCATTGGAATCAGATGGGTCTTTTGCAACAAACTTAATGAAGATGGTTTGGTTACGAGGAATAAAACCAAATTAGTGGCTCAAGGATAAAGACAGGAAGAAGGCATTGACTTTGAGGAGTATTTCTCTCATATCGCCAGACTTGAGACCATTCGATTTTTTCTGGCATTTTCGGCTTTTAAAAACTTCAAGGTGTTTCAAATGGACGCTAAGAGTGCCTTTCTTAATGGAATAATTAATAAGGAGGTATACGTTGATCAGCTTCTCGGTTTTAAAAATCCCACATTGATTAACTATGTTTTTAGACTAGATAAAGTATTATATGGTCATACCAAATTCCTGGAGCCTGGTATGATACAATTATCAAATTCCTATTTGATCATGATTTCACACTAGGTTTTTTTTGATAAGATACTGTTTAAATTTGTCAAAGATTCTCATGTCTTACTTGTTCAAATATTTGTTGATGAAATCATTTTTGGGTCAACTAACCCCAAGTTATGTGAGAAATTTTCTAAGATGATGACAGATAAATTCGAAATGAGCATGATCGAGAGCTAAGTTTCTTCTTAGGCCTTCAAGTTCGCCAACTTGAAGGAGGCACTTTCATCAACCAGGCGAAGTACACAAAGGAGTTGCTGAAGAAGTTCGGCATGGAGAGTTTCTCTACTGCCTCAACACTAATAAGCTCATCAATCAAGCTTGATAAAGATGAAGATGGTGGACTCCCTGCTCTATCTAATAACAAGCATGCTAGATATCCTCTTCGTTGTTGGCGTCTGTGGGAGATTTCAAGCTAACCCTAAACAATATCATTATTTAGATGCTAAAATAATTTTAAAATATGTTAAGGGTACTCAAAATATAGGACTATGATATCTGAAGGATTCCAGTTTCAATTTGATTACTTACTATGATGTAGACTATGCAGGTTGTATGATGGACAAGAAGAGCACCATTAGAACATATCAATTCCTTGGTGATCGTCTTATCTCCTAGTATAGCAAGAAACAGACCTCCATAAAAACCTCAACGACTGAAGCAGAGTATCTTTCCACGTGTAGTTGTTGTTCTTAATTGTTGTGGATTCAACAATAACTGAAGGACTTTGGGATTCAAACTGTGGAGGCTCTAATCTTCTATGACAACACCAGCGCCTTAACCATAACCTACAATCTGGTGTTGCATTTAAGGAAAAATACATAGACATCAGGCACCATTTCATTCAAGATCATGAGGCACAGAAGCATATTCAGCTCGAATATGTCTCAACCGATCAACGAGTGGATGATATCTTCACTAAAGCCACTCCAAGAGACTATGTTTTCCTACTTTAGAAATATTTTGGGTCTTCCAGACCTTAAATAAAATTTTCTAAAAACATGACATGCATAAGTTTAAGGAGAGTCATTCTTTTAAAAATATTTTTATTGCATTTGTCTTTATAAAAACTTTATGCTTGAATTTAGGGAGAAGTTTTGTCTATAAAACCGATATTATTGCATGATTTTATAAAAACGGTTTTCTCGTTTTGAACTGACCAGATCATTCAATTGAAACCGCTATAGATCGGACTGAAACCACTTAAGAAATTGGAATTTAAGTCGGTCGGTTATTTACAATTTGAACAAATATCGCTTGGTCAATCTTCGCTTAAGAGGATGCGGTTTTTCTCAAATAAATAATCGATATCTTAAATACAGAATATGCGGACAAGGCATCTATTTCAGCTATTTGCATGATAATTTCTGTAGTTTCATCGACGGATCAAAATGGGACAGTTGTCTTATTTTTTCATTATCTGTCTTTGTACCTTTCCCACAAAAATATTAAAAACTTATATTTCGAAATATTTGGAGGAAATATTTTTTTAAATAAATATCTTTTTAAAATATCCCCAAATATAAATAACATGAAGACACATGTCTTTCATGGTTAAAGATTATAACTAATATTCATTATTAATATAAGTGTTACCGAACTCTTATAATTAATAAAGTAAATAATAATAAGTACTTTGGGAATATATTTTTAAAATGGCGCCATTATCCCTTTTAATCATAGAGTTTGGGAAACACGCCTTTTTAATATGACGGTTTGCCTTCCCTGTATTAAATGTGGTTTTAAACATATCTATTCAGTCCCTTAAAAACAGTGTGCATGCCAAAAATTTCTCTTCATGTTATTATTAAGATTTGGCTAATCCCTAAAATTTTGTTTGCTCGGCCTTCTCTCTAGAAAAATTTCTTCAACCTCTTTAGTTCTTTTAGATTCTTGAAATGGCTAAAGAAACTTCCTTCTCTAACAATGTGATGCAAGTGGACTTTGAATCCATCTATAACTCTAGGATACAAGCGGTTTTCCGATCTCTTGAGTCTTCCGGCCTCAAGAAATTTTTAGGAGGTCCCTTCATCAGCTACGACGAAGATGTGCGGACTTTCTTTGACTCAGCGAAGATCATCGTAGATTCTATATCGGCGAAGGTGAAGGGAACATATATTATTATTTCATAAGGACAGACGCATTCGTCTGATCAACAGCAAGGACAGACGCCTCCAATAACTTCTCGCGTTTACTAGCCAGAACCTTGATAAGTGGAAATGACGTTGAAAAGAATAGAGGAATAGCAGCAAAGGGATTTCCTCAGTTCTGGACATTTTTGGAGAATAATCAACTTCAGCATTGTCTCCTTTCGAATCCCTCTTCTAGCTGGAAGAGCTAGAGGTTGACTCCATCCAGAAGACTTCATTCTCTTCGTCGGGGTCCTACGATTGGAGTCCGTAGGACGCTTGGACCCAGTGGTCAACTAACCATTCATCTATTGAACATAAGAGTCTGACTTTGATACTTTGACGAGCTTTGTAACTGTGACACCCATCATTATTTTGCAAGGGTTAACTGGCGCACCCCTACTCATAAGAACATTCAAATACTCCAAAAGCCAACTAAGTTGGACTAAAAAACACACACTTTGATAGAGATAAGAGAAGAGGACATACACTAGTTGATAGCCATACCTTTTTTAATAGCCTCCATGAACTCGAAATGATCATGGGTGTAGGTATCGAAGGATCTTGCTCTCCCCTGAATCGATTTTGCCACAATGTCTTACAAAATTAAATATTAATACTTCAGATTCCTCTTCTTCCTGTTGATATTCACAGGACCGTCGATGTTCGAGAAACGAGTACGTATATTAGAGATATCCTCGACCAGAATCTCGACATCAAACTTATGGCCTTATGATGGAAGCCGAAGGAACTGAACAAATGTGGCTTCAGAGATAGATATTTCGGCCCCTTTCACTATTACCACAATAACATCATCAACAATCATTCCAGAGCTAAAGAACTCACGGACCTCCCTGTCATGCAAGATAAACGGGCTGCCGAGGAACCTTCTAAGGCTAGACGCCTCCAACGATCGGAACTTTGCGACTATCTCCAACATTTCGTATTCATAGATCGACTCGAAGTCCACCTACATGGTGTTATTTGAGAAAGAGAGATTTCTTAGTCATCTTTTATGGTTTGTAGATGACATAACAAAGAAAATAATTAGGGTTTCTAGAGAGAAGGTAGAGAGCAATAAACGTTTAAGGTTTTAGAGAATCTCAATGGTGGCTTGAAAGTATTTTTCGTGTGCAAGGCACCCTGAAATAGATTTGAAAAGTCACGTGTCTCAAAGGACATAATTAAAATAAACTGTCATTATATTTAAAACCTTTTCAAAAACCATCATTAAATGTCATTCATACAAGTTCTCATTAATGCGAAACAATTCTTTAGTAAACCATCAAAAATATTTGTCATGTTTTTAATATAAAAAGACATGTGTCTTAATGTTATTTGATATTTGGAGATATTTATCAAATTTTATCTTATCTGATAAATATATTATCTCTAAATAATTCAAGATACGATTGTTTTTACAGTTTGAGTGGGCAAGTAAATGACAATGTAGGACAACTGTCCCACTCGTCAAATGATGAGGCCTCTAAAGAGAGCTCGTGTTCGGAAGTTTATCTGTGTTGTCTGCATGCCTTGCGTCTAAACTTGGTAGGACATCTATTCAGACAACGTCTGCTCATGCACATCTATAGACGTATCAGCAGACGTCTGCCTCACATTCAAACATCTGACCACGCTTATTGCAAGCTGATTAGACACAACTCGTCCGAAATCTTTTTTCTTTAAAAGTCTGATCTAATCAGACCAATCTGAGACGTCCGTCTTAATAAGTCTGTTTAGTAGAATTTAAACAATAAATATCCCCCTCAATTTTTGCATGCTAAATTAAATTAATTTAGGTCTACAAGACACAAAATATTTATAAAGAAGGAAAACTTAGCCTCTAAGAGTGGTTTCGTGAACACGTCTACCACTTGGTGATTAGTTAGAACATATGCCTACAAAATATGCTTCTAGTTGACATCCTCCCGGATGAAATAGTATCGGATGTCGATATGCTTAGTTCTAGAATGCAACATCGGGTTTCATGTTATGATAATTGTGTTTGTGTTGTCTCACTAGATTGAAGACTCGTTTGCATGGATTCCATAATCCCTCAGCTATTATTGAACCCATAAGAGTTGAGAGTAGCAACTGTCTGCGGAAAGGTACTCAACCTCTACCATAAATGTGGCAATATACGTATACTTCTTGTTGAACCAAGAGATTAGACGATCAATAAGGAATTGGCAAGTCTCACTGGCGCTCTTCCGATCAATCTTGCAGCCTGCATAATCTACATCAGAATAGTTAATTAAATTGAAACTAGAATCCTTCGGATACCATATTCCCACATTTTGAGTTCCCTTTAATTATCTCAAATTACGCTTAACAAAAATATAGTTAGATTGTGTAGGGTTAGCCTGAAATCTTCCATAGATGCCGATAGCAAATAGGGTGTCTGGCCGGCTGGCTGTTAGGTAGAGCAATGATCCGATAATCCCTCTATATGCGGTGATATTGACACTCTTTCCATATTCATTCCTATCAAGCTTGCTAGAAGAATTCATTGGAGTAGAGGCAGCTGGACAACTCTCCATGCCGGACTTATTCAACAGCTCCCTTGTGTACTTAGCTTGATTTATAAATATACCATCTTCAAGTCGACGAACTTGAAGAACAAGGAAGAACGTCAATTCTCCAATCATACTCATTTCAAACTTATCCTACATCAACTTAGAGAATTTCTTACACAATGCGGGGTTAGTTGACCTGAAAATAATGTCATCACCATATATTTGGACAAACAATATGTGTGAAAATTTAACAAATCTAAATAAAGTTTTATCAACTGTGTCAATTATAAAATCATGTTCAAACAGGAATTTAGTTAAAGTGTCATACCAAGCTCTAGGATCTCGCTTAAGACATATAAAGCTTTATCAAGTTTAAAAACATCATTAGGCAGGTGTGATCTTATAAGCCAGACGATTGTTCAACATACACATCCTCATTTAGAATTTCATTTAAAAAGCACTTTTCACATCCATTTGATATACTTTAAAGTTCTTAAAAGATGCATAAGCTAGGAAGATTTTAATTGTTTCAAGTCTAGCGACATGGGCGGATGACTCCTCAAAGTCAATTCCTTCCTCCTGCCTATAGCCTTGAGCTACCAATCGGGCTTTGTTTCTCACAACCAAACCTTCTTCACTAATCTTATTTCAAAAAAACCCATTTGGTTCCAATAATCGATTGATTAATTGATCTTTGAGTCAGACGCCATACTTTATTTGCTTCAAATTGATTCAGCTCCTCTTGCATGGCATTGATCCGATCGGGATCAAGTAATGCTTCTTCAATTTTCTTTGGCTCAATTTGAGAAATAAATGCAGATCTTGCAAGTTGATCCAATAATTGGTGTTTAGTCCTAGGAGGAGCATTCGGATTACCAATTAATAATTTGGGTGGCCGATTTTTGTTGCATTTGAAGCTTGGTCCTAAAGGATTAAACGTCTAGTTAGACGACCCCGCGTCATCCGGACTCTTAGCCATTTGTTGACTTGTTTGGACGTCCGGTTAAATCTCAACCTAATCAGTCGTCTGATCAGATGTGTTACTCCTGATGATCGGAGCTTCATCATCACTATCAAATTGAAGACTGGTCGCTTCTATTAGTAACTTCAATGATCTCGTCAGAGTTACTTTCTACAGATTCATCAAATGCAGAGTTCGATTTGTTTGGACGATATGATAAAATTCTTCAACAATCAGAGTTCGATTATTATATACTCTATAAGATTTACTAACTGAGGAATATCCTAACATAATTCCAGCATCTTCCTTAGCATCAAATGCATCCAAATGATTTTTTCCATTGTTGTGAATAAAATACTTACATCCGAATATCCTAAAATATGAAACTTTAGGAATTCATCCATAAAATATTTTGTAAGGTGTTTTATTGAACTTTTTGTTAATCATTGACTTGTTTTGAGTATAACATGATATGTTTATGGCCTCTGCCCAAAGTCTTTGAGATGCACCGGAGTCAACTAACATAGATCCCGTTGCTTCCTTCAATGTTCTGATTCTCCTCTTAGTAACACCATTTTGCTATGGAGTTGTAGCACTAGACAACTCGTGTCTAAAGATTTTTCGTTTTGAAATTTTCTAAGGATCATAATCAAATTCTCAACAGTCTGATCCTTAAAAGATAAAAATATAACCCAAGTAAATCTTGAAAAATCATTAATTATGAAAAGGGTGTTAACTCTTTCCTCCTAAGCTGTTTACCGAAATTGGACCGAAGAAGTTCATGTGCAATAGTTTCAGGCATCAGTCGAATTGAGAATTCCTTATACTTTTAAAAGTTGATCTAACCTATTTTCCCAACTGGAAAGAAGAACATACCTTGTCTTTTGAAAACTTTAATTTTGGTATAACATAAACTAAATCATTTGAATAAATGTTATTAATGGTTTTAAAGTTAAGATAGTTTAATCTTTTACGCCAAAGCAAATTTTGATCATTTTTTACTACCATGCATAGAGGATCAGACATACTATTTTTCTAATTCATTTTATAAGAATTTCCTACTCTGATTCTATTCAGCAGGGTCTTACCTTGCTGATCCTCAACTAGGCAGACATGTTTTTGAAAATCAATAGTATAACCATTATCACAAATTTGGCTGATACTGATAAGGTTGTATCACATGTTTTCAACTAGTTGCACATTATTGATGGGTATATTATTATGGATAATCTTACATTTACCCACGATCTTACCCTTTTTTTATCACCGAAGGTGATCTTAGGTCCAATGCACTTTGTAACTTCGGTCAGCAAACGTCTATCACCCGTCATGTGTTTGGAGCAACCCGTTGTCTAGATACTAGACAGACTTCTCAAAGCAACTAACCTGGTGTACCTACAAATACAGATATTTACAACTTTTTAGTACCCATGTTCAATTGGGTCCACGGTAGATCAGTACCATGAGAATTCATATTTGGGTTATTTTGATGGATTTCCCATTTTGTGTTGTGAGTAGTGTGTATAATTTAGACTTGACAGACGTCTTCCTGTGAGCAGCAGCTGATCCATTAACTTAAGAGGATGATTTTTGTCTAAAATTTCTTGAATTTTTTGTCAAGTTTTGGTTTGCTAGACTTGTTGGTTGCCCTTTCCTAGGCATCAACTAGTTTTTAGTTGGCTTAACATATGTGATCTCATCCTGTATAGTTAGATCTTCAAAGTTCGGATCAGTTGCTTTATTAGTTAACTATACCCTGACAAAGCTTATATATATATATATATATATATATATATTTTTGTATATATATATTATATATATTTTTGTATATATATATATATTTGTATATTTGTGTGTATATATATATATATATTCAAAAATATATATATATAGATAGATTTTTTTGTGTATTTATATATATATATATATAAATCTATATATATATATATATATATATATAAATGGGAAATATATTAGTAATTGATGTGAAAAATAAAAAATAGACAATGGATCAAAGAATATTAGTCTTATCAATATTTGTATAATGATAAGTTTAATCTTTCATTCTAATGTTCACTTTAAACGTGAATGTGATTTGAATGATTTTTATGATTTCTTTCTTTCATAAATTATTCATTTTTTAATAATTTTTTATATTAATTTTAATTTTTTTATAATCTTATTAATAGAGAATGTCAAGATTTAATAAGGGAACACGACATGATAGGTTTGCCATAAAATGGGAAATTGCAATAATACATGTTTTTGATAAAGGCTACGTGAAGGGTGACTCGTGTATTGGTTTAAATTGTTGTTGGGCTATAAATTGATTTTTTTCTAAGTTAATAATAATCTAAATTCAAAAATTTTAATGTATTTAAATTATTTATGTAAATATCTTTTTGATATATATATATATATATATATATATATATATATATATATATATATATATATATATATATATATATATATATATATATATATATATATATATATATCACTAGTCCAGGACATGGGTTAGAACATAATCCTAGTTAGGAATTGTGTTATGACATATCCATCCATAGGATAACCTATTAAAGTTTTTAAAATAAAAAGATCCATTTTGAACTAAGGATAAGTTTGATTGGATTATAATTCCGATGATTAAAGTTTATGAAATAATCTAATATAGTAATTTAGCATAATAAGTTAATATTAAAAATTATAATTAAATACATTGCGTTTAAAAACAATTTTTTTCTCTAAACAAATAATCTGCATCGAATAATTTAAATATTATCAAACATATCTATAAATAACCTCAGTATAAGTTGAATCAAATTTACTCTAAAGTTTAAGTTTAAGTGTATTGTTTTATATTTTTTATTATTATAAATTATTAATAATCATTGTTTATGTGCAACTAAAGTTTTTTTTTTTTGTTTATTTCTAAATTATATTTTTTCTTTCTTTCTAAATTCGAGACTAGGACAAGCTCTAATGTGCACTATCGACTATGATTTTATTATATATTTAAGATATTCTCTTAAATAATTTGAAAACATTAAACTTTTTGAATTAGGATTATTATTAACTTAGAAAAAAAAATTAATTTGTAACACAACAACAAACTGAACTAACACACGAATCACCTTAACGTAGCATTTATCAAAATATGTATAATTGCAATTTCCAATTCTCTAACAAATTCCTATTGTAATGCACGAAAATAAATCTACTAGGTCGTCTTCTCTGTTGATGATCTTATAAAAAAACAAAAAAATTAATATAAAACATAATTAAAAAAATGAATGATTTAGGAAAGAAAGAAATAATAAAACTAACATTCAAATATGAATTGAACATTAGAAAGAAAGATTAAACTTATCAATATACAAATATTAATAAGACCAATATTCTTTGCTCCCATTATCATTATTTTTTAGTTTTCACATCAATTACTATTCTATTTCCCCATATATATATATACAAATACTTTTGGATAAGTATTATAAATTTATTTTAAAATCAAATATGTAATTAATTATATTTATTGAATAATGATTTTTAATTAACTTTTCTTTATTAAAGAAGCTTTCTTAGTTCTAAATTTTATTTTAATGATATATATAATGAATCATTTTAAAAAGTTATATTTTATGATTATCGTTACCAGGCGTTACCGTAATCACAATTACTTTTTTTTCAAAATAAAAAGTGATTTTTTTAATTAAATTTGAAAAAGTAACATTTATTTTAAATAATAAATGAATATATATCTTACAGTATTTGAAATCACAATTTTTCATTGGTTAAAAAGCATAAAATAAAATAAAAATTAATTAATTAAATTATTACATACCATGATTTAATTTTTTTTTATCATAATTCTTTTTATATATAGTTTAATTCGTATATTCTATATTAAATATAAATAATATCATTCTCACATTTTATTTTATTAAATTAAAAAAGTATTATATCAAAATAATAATTTTCAATTTGTTTTGGTAATAAAATCAAATTATCAAAGTAAGATATCAAAATTATTAATTCATATGTTTGAAGTGAAATAGTTTTGGTCGCAAACATGGACGGATCTAAGATTTAAAAATGGGATGGGAAAAAAAATTAGGATAGCTTAAATAAATACAAAGAAAATTTTGTATAAACAAGTAAATAAGGTAATATATATATATATATATATATATATATATATATTCTCGATAATTATATAAAATATATATATTTTTTTATCAATAATTTAAATATATATAAAAGAGTATAAACTTTAACCCGCAACGTGGATCATCATGGCGAATTGTAGGGTCATGCACAAGGACGAAGCTAAAGGATCAATAAACCCTGGCTCATTGTTCATTTTATAAAAATTAATACAATTAAATTTTTTATTATATTTAAAAATTAATATACTTTATATCTATATAATTTATTATACTATACTAATTTCAAATATGAATATTTTATTTTATACAAAAAAAAATTTTTTTTCTAATATACTATTCTAATTTCAAATATGATTTTAATAAAATAATTATTATTAATATTTTATTTTATATAAATAATATTTTCTAATATACAAATATTTATAATAATACATAAATATTAATTAATTTATAAATAAGATTTATTTATATAAGATAAATATAAGTAATTATATATAAAATATTACAAATTATATAATAATATTATATAGTTTAAAACTACACTTATATTATAATTATATATTATTTTTATTAATTTTAATATAATTAATAATACAAATTAAACATTAAAAATAATAATTTATATACATATAATGGTAAAATAGTTTTTTTAATTTCTTAATTTTAAATTCAAGAAAAACGATAATAGGTCTATTAACTTCTTTTGGTCATAAAATTTAAATCTGATTTCGATGTTGAAGTTATCTATATATACTTAAATTTATCCGCTAGACTTGATCAAATGCAATTAAGCAATAATAACTAAATAATTACCAATGAATCAACTTAATCAACTGAATTAACTAAGAACTAGAAGAAATTAAACTGCAATTTGAATTTTCACTAATGAATTTATAAGGCTTACAATGTTTGTATTGTTGTATTATCTTAGAGTGAAGATATGAGACTACTAGAAGTAATAGAAAAGGAAGAATAAGCTCTTAATCGAAAAGATCTTCTCCGGTGAAGTAGTTTCTTCAAGAAGTTACAGCGGTTACCCAAGATAGTTAGGTGAATCTCTCTTATATTTGTATAACTAATGTTTAGTTAATGAATTCATAACTAAATTTCCCAATTGACGGGGTGAATTCAGTATTTGAACTTATAATGATTTTTTTGGTTACTTAACGAATTGGACCTTGTTTCTTAACCGATTTGGATGTTATTGGTCTTTTTGAAAATCCCAATACATGCCCCACAACTTTAAAGTTGTAAATTTCTTGACTTAGCGATCATAGTTCATGTCAGTCGTTGATGAAGTGAATTAGACAAGTTTTGCCTTCTTCACTTTGGTCAAACTGAGAATGATCTTCTTTGGGCTCTCCTGATAGACTAACTCGAGTTAGAGGCTGGACTCAGGCTCGTTAGAAAGATATGCTCAAGGGCTACAATTTTGATATAATTTTTATTGAACGAGATAGACCATAACTCTCCTAATTTTTAGTGGTGGTCATAGACTATATTAGGATCGGGATCACCAAAGGAGACTGGGTCTCTTTAGGGTGAACGCTTACACACGTCGATTGATAATAACCTTGTTAGAGGTTAATATTGGTTTCTATTCTTCGCAAATTGACACAAACTTTTGAACCGAGTTCAAGTGTGAAAGTGTTTGTTTCAACTTGAAGCAACGAATAATTGGTTTGAAAGATTTAGAAAGTAAAGAACACAAGACATAAGAGATGTTTATAGATATTCGGAGTAAACTCTCCTACGTCACCCCTTCTTCTCGACCTCAAGAAGTATACTCTTCTCAACCTTGAGAAGAGTATTCATTAGAAGATTTGGTTAAATACAACACACTTGTACACAACCCAGTCGAACAACCAAGACTTAGTTGTTGCCTACTTTCAAACTTCTAGCACACACACAACACTTGTTGATAGACACTCTATCAATTTACAAAGGACATGATACAATGGTTTTCGGTATGAAGACACTCTCACACACACAAAAATATGCTGAAACAAAAGTTTGTAGAGAGTTTTTATTAACAAGAGAGCTCAGATTATCTTCAAGGTTCTACTATTTTATTCTTCAAGTCTCTTCTTATATATCCAAAGCACATAGCAACAGTCATATTTTCTCCAACGGACATGTTGACTTCAAATGACACTACTCCTCTTTTGATTGGTGGAGCTTCAGAATGGTACAATGGAGAAGATATTGTCTATTCTTAATAAGAGAAATCCATTTAATGGAGCCTGTTGTAAGATCTTATGTTAGATAAATTAGATTGTTAATTAGTAGATAATTAACTATCTAAAGAACTTAACCAAATTCATCGTTTGTGTAGGAAATGTATGGATCAGTCACATTTTTAAATCAACCTTATCACTCTAGACCGGTCGACCGATATCACAGAGGCGACACAAACCGGAATTCTCTAATCAAACTATCTTTTCGATTATCTTTACAACATAATCAAGTAGAAGATTGGTTCGAAGGAATTTACCGCTCAACTGAAGGATCAGTAAACCTATACCACATAGATCGGTTTTCACTATTCGGCAGTAAGACCAGTCAACCGATATTGAAACAACAAAATGGTAGGACGTCCGATCGGTACAATACTTGGTGCAATCTTAAAGCTACCGTACAAAAAAAATAACGGGCAGTTTAACAGATTAAATCAAAGATATGGAACTGCTGAAAGTTTCTACTTTGGTGCAATAAGATTACTTTGGGAATATGCAGAAGGAAGCCTTAATATGCAGACTGTGTTATTTGCATTTTGATACAAGTCTGATGATAGACTTTGGGAATCAAAAGACTACCAAAAGTGATCAAATACCTATTTTTGGTATAAGTCCAACAGTAGTCCCCAAGGAGCAAGTATTTGTCAAACCGCTCTAGATGATAAAATTAAGAGAAGACAAAATTGGCCAGCTGTATTGCTCCTTAGGAAGTATGAACTGCATTTACTGCTATGCAGTCCTTTATTGACCGACCAATCATAATCAAGGATTACCATGCAGGTATCCGTTGTATGAGAAATATGACCGTTGTCATATTCTCACTATTTAAGAGATGGTTGATGATCAACATAAAAGATACAAACAATGAATACAAGAAGCAATATAGAAAAATATAGAACCGAAAAGCTTCAAACTATTCTTGTTTACATTCTGTCCAAAAGTGTTAAGTGTATTGAAATTCCATTTATTCTATGTAAAAAGTGAGAGTTATAAGTCAATAACGAGCAGTAAATATGCCTCGATTATTTGACGTATTGTAAAGTGTGTTGAATATTCTTAGTGAATATTCTTCTCAAGGTTTGAGAAGATGGGGTGACGTAGGAGTTTTTATCTCCAAACATCCATAAATCTTGTGTTGTTTTTCTTATCTTCTCCATATCTCCTTATCGTTGTCCAAACCGTGTATGTGTTGCTTCAAGTTGAAACGAACAGTTTTGCACTTGAACTCGGTTCAAGAGTTTATGACAACTTGCGTAGTATTGAGACAAATATTAACCTCTAACAGGGTTAGTATCAACTGGCGTGTTGTGTAAGCGTTCTCTCTAGAGAGACCCCTAGTCTCCTTCGGCGATCTCGATCCTAACAAGTAGTTCCAGAGCAGCTAGTCTCTATACTGAAGCAACCCGACGCAAGCATGCCTTACACCGAGAAACCTTTGATGCTAGAAAGTGAAGAATTTATCGATTGGAAGATTCGTATGCATCAGCATTTGACCACTATGTATGATTTAATGATGTTCATCCTATCCGTTGGTCCGATAAAGATTAACAAGGAAAGAAGCGAATGGACAGAGGATGCCCGAAGGAGGAACAACCTGGAAAATCTCTACAGGTGTGCTATCTACAAACTATTTGATAGAAATACTTTTGCAAAAATTAGAGAATGTTCCCCCTCTACAGAAGTGTGGGAGACAATAATTCAATTCTATGAAGGGAACGAGAAAACCAGAGAAAATAAGATACTGGTGGCCACTCAAAAGTTTGAAAACATTAAGATACATCCCGGTGAAACTATGAAACTATGTATGATACTGGTGGTAAATGAACTTTCACTCCTTGGAAAGAAATATGACAACAAAGAAACAATTATCAAGGCTCTAAGATCACTTCCCAGCGCGTGGGACATTAAGATCATGGTGATGAGATAATCAAACAGTCTTGGTAAGATGAAGCTGCATGACATATTTGAAGATCTGAGAGCATATGAGTTTGAAATGAAATCCATAAATAAAGATGAAGCCTCAGCATCAACCGCTACCAGAGCTCTGGTGACATCAGTGGAACTAGAAGCTCCTGTACCCGTCTAATCGGTTGAACAGTTCAGTGAAGATGCCATGGCTATGTTAGCTAAGAAGTTTGGAAAGTTCATGAAGAAGAATCAACCGACCAACTCATACAACTATAACTATCCTAACGGTAATAAGGCTAATGTTTGCTGCTATAATTGTGATGCTTTAGGTCATTACAAATCGGAGTGCCGAAAGCCACTAAGAGACAATAGAAAACTGAATGATCAAAGGGAAGAAGACCAGTCGAGCAGTCAAGGCAAGGAGATATAAAAGGCCTTGATAGCCGATGATGGTGGAAGTTAGTGGGAACATACCGATTCGGGCAGCGATGATGAAGGAATCAACTACCTTATGGAAAATGAAGAAGCTGTATTTAACTTTGGCTCTGAGGAATTTACCCGAGAAAGACTTGGTCACTGCACTTAATGACATGGTCATTGAGTATAAAAACCTATCAACTCTTGTACCGACCAGGCTAAATTTCCAGATCGGTGAACTGAGAAAAATTCAAATCGGTGAACCGAGTGAAATTCAAACTGGTGGATCGATTGAAATATCCTCTAAGAATGAGAAGCTCAAGGAGACAGTTCAATCGTTGACTGGAGAGAATGAATGAACTAAACACGTGATGGTTGCATGGAAGAGATCTAAAGATGCTGGGAGCCACATGACGCGTCATCCAAGACCATATAACTATAAATTCAGTCTATGCTATGACAACAACAATCTAGATAAATTTAAGTCTTCCAACCACCAACAGTTGAAAATCAGTAAAGACAAGTTTCCTTTTGTAAACTTTGTCAAGAGTAAATAAACCAACAGTGAAGCAAATCACGATTCAAAACTAGCAAAGAAACTAACATATGTAGGACCAACCGACACATCAAGATGGCTTCATATCGAGAGAATGAAAGCCATCTGGCCGGTTATACAAGAGCACAATAGACACTCAAATAGGACCCATCAAAGATCACCACCACAACGTAATGAGGTAATCAAAGGCAGACAGAGAGATGTCAAGCCCAGTACAAGTAGATCTATTAAAACTATCATAGGGAAATTCATCCGATTAATCGAAGTATGGATTCCTTAGGGACTAATTAAGTGTGGACTCAATTGAATGTGGGTACCAAAAGAGTGTAAATAGTTGTATTTTGCAGGTCAAACAGGTTAAGCGACTGGAAAACTCGGAATGGTATTTGGACAACGGTTGCTCTAGGTACATGACAAGAAACGACAAGTTGTTGACCGAAATTATGCAGGAATCTGGTTCAATGATAATTTTCGGTGACAATTCAAAAGGTAAAGCCGTGGGCAAGGGTAAGATTGTACATGACAACCTAACTATAAACAATGTATTACTTGTTGAAAACCCTTATTTATATTTGCTAAGTATTAGTCAAATGTGTGATATAGGGTATACGGTTAAATTTCACAAACAAGAATGCTTAGTTAAGAATCAACAAGGTAGTATTTTACTAACCGGAAATAGAATAGGAAACATTTACATGATAGACTGAAAAACAAAATGTGATAACCCTGTTTGCATGATAGCTAAAAATGATCAAAACTGGTTGTGGCATAAAATACTAAATCACTTTAACTTTAAGATCATTAATTATATTTGTACTAAGGAACTAGTTTAAGGAATTCCTAGCATGAAGTTTTCAAAAGATAAAGTATGTTCTGCATGCCAATTGGGAAAACAAATTAAATCAATTTTAAGAGTAAAGGGAATACTCAATCTAACTGATGCTTAGAATTACTTCACATGGATCTTTTTGGACCGATTAGAGTGACAAGTCTAGGAGGAATACATTATACTATGGTAATTATTGATGACTACTCTAGATATACTTGGGTTATATTTTTGATTTCAAAAAATCAAGCTACTCTAAATTTGATCAAAATGCTTAGAAGAGTACAAAATGAGAAATTTGTACGTGTTAATAAAATTAGAAATGATAGAGGTACCGAATTTACAAATAGCATTTTAACTGCATTTCTTGAGGAATTCAGTATTAGACACGAGTTGTCTAGTTTTAGAATCTCTCAAAAAAATAGACTGACTAAGAGTAGAAACTTAACCCTCAAGGAAGCTGCAAGAGCCATGATAGCTAATTCGGGTGCTGCTCAAAAGTTTTGGGCAGATGCTATCAACACTACATGCTACACTCAAAATCGGTCCATGATTAATAAACGTCTTAACAAAACACCTTTTGAAGTATACCATGACAAAGTTCCTAATATCCGATATTTTAGAATCTTTGGCTGTAATGTTACATTCATAACAATGGCAAAAATTATTTGAATACTTTTTATGCTAAATCCAATGTTGGTATCATGTTAGGATATTCTGAAGTTAGTAAGGCATATAGAGTGTACAATACTAGGACCCTTACTGTTGAAGAATCATCACATGTTGTTTTTGATGAATTAGTTGAAAGTAACATTGCATCATCCATTCATCTATACAACATATTGGAAAACTTAAATATTCAATCTGATAGTGAAGAAGGGATTCCGGTCTTTAGAAGGTTTGTCTATGACCAAACGATTAATGTTGAAACGCAATAGCATCAAGCTGCTTTACAGCAGGAAGTTGACACCTCAGTGACCGCTGAGGAAACCAGTCGGCCTACCAGTCTGTCTAATCTTGATCAAATAACCGGTCATATAGAAGACATCTCTAGACCGAATATTAAATGAAACAAATATCATCCTCCTAAGCTTATTATAGGTAACCCCTCATTATCCATCCGAACTAGGATTCAACTATTAGAAGAATATGAAAATCCAGTATTTATATCACAGATTGAACCGTAAAAAGTGGATGAGGCATTGCTGGATCCCGATTGGATTTTAGCAATGCAAGAGGAATTAAACTAGTTTGAGAGGAATAAAATTTGGCACTTAGTCCCAAGACCGAAGAATCAATCGGTCATTGGAACAAGATGGGTGTTTAGAAATAAACTCAATGAAAATGGTTTGGTTACAAGGAACAAGGCAGACTACTGGCCCAAGGATATAAACAGGAAGAATGCATTGATGTTGAATAATCATTTATTCTTGTTTCTAGACTAGAGGCCATTAGAATTTTTCTTGCATTTGCTGCTTTCAAAATTTTTAAAAGTATTTCAAATGGATGTTAAAAGTGTTTTTCTCAATGGTGAATTAAGTGAAGAAGTATATGTTGAGCAGCCACCTGGTTTCAAAAATCCTGATGTAATAAATCATGTTTATAGTCTAGATAAAGCACTATATAGTTTTAAACAAACCCTTATAGCATGGTATGATACTTTAACAAAGTTTCTGTCAATCATGATTTCATCATAGGATCGGTAGATAAGACCCTATTAAAATTTGAGTAAAAGGAACACATTTTACTTGTTCAGATCTATGTAGATGATATCATTTTTGGTTCAACAAATTCTAAATTATGTGATAAATTTTCTAAAATGATGACTGACAAGTTCGAAATGAGGATGATGGGAGAATTGAGTTTCTTCTTAGGTCTTCAGGTTCGGTAGATAGAAGGAGGAATATTCATAAATCAATCCAAGTATATAAAAGAGATATTAAAGAAATTTGGCATGGACAGTTGTTCTATTGCCTATACTCCAATGAGCTCCTCAATCAAGTTAGACAAGGATGAAGACGGTCAGAGTGTTGATATCACAACCTATCGTGGAATAATCAGCTCAATTCTATACCTAATAACAAGTCAACCAGACATCCTATTCGAAGTAGTAGTATGTGGGAGATTCTAGGCTAATCTGAAACAATCTCATTATACTGCTACTAAGCGAATATTAAAATATCTTAAAGGAACTCAAGATGTGGGACTGTGGTATCTAAAGGATTCCAGTTTCAATTTAACAAGTTACTCTGATGCAGATTACGCAGGATGTAAAATAGACAGAAAAAGTACAAGTGGGACCTTCCAGTTCCTTGGTGACCGGCTTGTCTCTTGCGGCCGACAATTGTTGTACTCAACTCCTTTGGATCCAACAACAACTAAGGGATTTCAGCATCATAGCTGAGGAATCACCGATCTTCTGCGACAACCCAAGTGCTATTGCTATCACATATAATCCGGTGTTGCACTAAAAAACAAAGCAAATTGATATCCGATATCACTTCATTAGAGAACATGTATAGTAGAAACATATTCGACTGGAATATGTCTCCACCGAGCAACAAGTGGCCGATATTTTCACCAAGACACTACAAGAAGCTATGTTTTCTTACTTCAGAACCATTTTGGGTCTTGCTGATAGTAGTCAAATTATTCCTTGAAATACCGACACGCATTTAGGGAGAATTCCACTCACAAAGAGAAACGAACTATTGTATTCATGAAAAATCGGGCATGGTTCTAGGGAGAAGCCTTCGCTTCTCAAACATCACATATTTCGGCACTACATTTAAACCGGTCAGTCTTTTCAAATCTAAGTATTTTTCAAAAACCAATCGAATATTTATCTTATGTGCATAAGTGTATAAGGAACGATCCATCAGATAGATAACACCAGATGGTTGGTCCCTCTTGAAACTGGTAAATCATTCTACTGAAAAGAAATGTACAAAACTGAACTACTTAAGAAATGTACAAATCTGAACAAAATTTCTGGATATATGCGGAAGCGGTTTTTCTTCAGTATCAAATAATCTATCGCATTAAATCCGATTTTATGGAAAATCGACCGATTCATTACATGGAAATTTCGGTAGTCTCATTTCATATTTCAAAATCGAACGGCTAGCCAACGCTTAATTAGTACATGTCTGAGCATTTTCCTTATGAAAAGTAAATAGTCATTCCTCAAACAACGTGAAGACCTATGTCTATCATTGTACAAAGAGGGGGATTGACATGTCACAAAAATATCATATTCATGGAAATGAAATAAATACTTAGCTTCTTTGACTATCCTAAATCTTACCTTTACATGCTTAAACGGTTCCCAAGACACACCAATGGTCCAAACACCTATCTTTTTTATATAAGACTGATAATGTAAGAACCAAACCACTAAGAATACTTCCATTTTTAATCCACTTCAAACAAAAGATGTATCCTACTCTCTCAAACAATACTTTATCCTGTGAACACAATGAAGTGTCTTCCATGTTCAGGTCTCTTCAGGCAACCGGCCTGAGACCTTTCCTATAAGACCGGTATTCCATCAATACCAGAGTTCTTCTCGAATTTTTCCGGACCGCTCAAGTGATCCATAAGGATCTTATCTTTTCCACCATTCGAGGTTAAGAAATTGTTTTCAGTAAGATATATCTCGCACGAAGCTGCGAACTTCCCACTGAGGGGTTCACTGATCTCTCCTTCTCTAATAAAATCATAAATGAAATGTGTCGTTAATTTTCTAACTCCCTATGTCCGGTCAAAACTTATGGAGCAAAAGCATCCCTCCAGTCTGAGTTTCAAATACTGAGTGAGATCGTCGACAAGAATGTCCTTGGGAAATAGTCCACTCAATATTATTCCAAGAGAACCTTAGAATTGATGGTTGCCATCAATAAAGGAACTCCTCTCAACTGGTCTAGGATCATCTTCAACAATCTGAAGAAGATGATATTTTCGGACAAATTGATGACCGGATATGCTCCTTAGTTATGCGGTCTATTCTTTGATATCAACATCTTCCTTGGTCAAGGTGTTCCTCTCTATCCAACTCAACTCCTCACAAGGGACCGCCTGCATGCATATATCGACTAGGTGGAGAAGGCTAGAATCAGAAAAGAGTAAACTTCTGGATCTTCAAATCAGTAGATTTAGGATCCAATATGTATTAATCCCTCTGGAAAAAAATCCGATCATTTTGCTCCATGTATCGTTCATGTTTTCTAAATGAAATATCGGTCTTAGTTGAATTTCTGTTTTTAACAATCTTCATGAACCGGGAACACTTTTAGGGAGAAACAACCACTTCTCATAAATCGGTCATTTTCAAATTTCGGTTAAAATTCAAATTAAAAAAGGTTAATGAATAACTTGGCGTTTCAAATCTATTTAATTAATCTTGACTAGTCAGTTACGCTTGACCGGTCAGTTACATCACTTTTTCTTGAGATTCTCTACAAAAGTTAAGCAACTTCCCAATGCTTAAAAGCACCGTTTCGAGAAATGTGAAAAGGTGTATCATAACAGACAGTTTTATTCATTCAATGTAATCTTAAATCCTCCTTTACCAAGATCTCTATTTAAACAAGCAACTCATCCAAAAGCAAATCACAACAAATCTAAATCTTTTCTCTCTCTCAACCTTTAAAGTCCTTCTCCTTAGTAAACCTCTCTTCAAAAATGATTCTATCATTTGCTCGTGCATCTCTCATTGTGGATTTCGATTCGGTTATAACCATTGATGATAATGAATCTAGGGAGCTTGTGTTTGAAAATATGGAGACCTCTGGCTTACGCAAATTCCTTGAAGGATCTAGAGTAATCCTTGAAGGTGAGGTTGTAGAGTTCTTCTCAAATGCTGAAGTCATAAACGATGAAATTGTGACCCGGGTAAAAGGTCAACCAATCTCGATTGCCGAAGAACTATTCTCTCAGTTTTTCGAGCTTCCATTTGAAGGTTTTACCGACTTCCCTCCATCCAAAAACGGTTTCAATCAAGAGATGACTTTCTTTTTCTCTAACTCCATGACCCTAGTGGAAACACATGGGGTCAAATCCAGACTAGTCGGTCACATCCAAATCGTGAACAACATCATTGGCCGAATCATTCTGGCCAAAGAATCAACCCACTTTTATACGAGGAGAATTTTCGACATGATGACCGCTATAAGATGCGGTCACTCAATCAATTGGTCATGTATTATTTTTGATAACATGAACATCATGATTTCTCATGGGAGGATCGGTTATGCTCCCCAGATCAGCATTTTCCTTCTCTCTCTCAATCATAACTTTGGACCGGGACACCCTATAAGCCAATCCAACATTCTCACCAAGGAAAAAGCCGAAAGATGGATAAACAAGGTAAATTCTAAGAATTAAAATTATCTTTTTCATGTACTTGTTTTCGGTTACTAAACAACCGGTTATTTGGCTTCTCTACCGGTTGTTGTAGTTTTAAAACCGATCGATCTATGTTTGCATTATTAATATTATAACTTAGTTTGTTAGGATCGCCCTTGGAGTACCGGGGTTCCGGTTTCTTAAGGGTCACCGCTTACAACAACACACTCTGATTGGTGATAGTCCGGTTAGAGACTACAACTGTTCTCAACACTATGCAAACTGTCACAGACTTTTGAAACGGGTTCAAGGGTGGAAATATTTGTTTCAGCTTGAAGAAACACACAAGATTTGGATGATGTTTATGAGAGATCGGTTAGACAAGATAGATAGTCCGGTTTAGTTAAGGACAAGGATTATGTTTTGGTTTTAATATGAAATGAGTAATAGTTCGGTTTTTGTAGGTAAGCTGGAAACAAAGAAAATGACACGAGACAAGATTTTTTATGGATTTTCGGAGCAAACTCTCCTACGTCACCCCTTCTTCTCAGATTATAAGAAGAATTTCCTCTAACTTGAATGTTACAACACTCACACAATGCCGAACGAGTCTTAATCGCTACTCTTTGGTTACACCACTTCACTCTAATGTAATACAATAACTCAATACAACAACAACACTTTTAGTAATTTGAACAACTGTTTTGGATCGCGCATGAGATTTCTTTCTCTCTCTTAAAATGTTCAGAACCGTATTAAATGAAGTCCCTTCGTCTTCCTTTTATAATGAATAATGTCCTAACGGTCATTTTCTTCTCTCTCCGTAGGATTGGTCATTCTGAAACCACGCCAGTTTAGAGATATTGCGTGCACGTTTCATCTTTCTAACACTTGGCAAGCATGCGTCCACCGGTCAGGTTATGATTACGTGAGCGGATTGTAGTTTTGGACACATGGCAAACATGCACGTTCCGACTGTCTGATTCAAAACTTGCTTCGGATCTTGGATAAGCAAATCATCATTGTTTTTATAACATGCTTCTGATCCGGATCTTATCTTCTTGCATTTTCCCAAGAAGCATCTATTTCGTCATATTACGTCATTGTACAATTCATAGTTTCCGGTTGATCTTTTCGTAGTATGATCCGACTGGGATTTGAGAATTTTCTTGATAGTCGGTCTGGTTGAGAAGTTGAAGCGGTTCCTCATGATCATGACTTGATCATTTGGAGCCGAATTACTTATGTATATTCTCCAGCCGGTTTATACGGTTTGATTTGTTTCGACACATGAAAATGGAGGTTAATTTAGTTCTCTTGCCAGTTAAAATTAACCTACTTAATTTTTCTAACAATTTCTCTCTTTTTGATTATTTAGAATAAATATTCAAAAATTGTAATGTGTGGCCGGTTTAAAGTTTAAAAATTAACTTACTTAATTTTTCTAACAATTTCTTCCTTTTTGATTATTTAGAATAAATATTCAAAACTTGTAATGTGTGGCCGGTTTTGAAAAATATGTTTATCAATTTCTCCCTTTTTGATGCTTTTCAACGAAAAGTTTCAAAATAAGTTATTTTTTCAAAAGATGTTAAATATAATATAAATTTTGTAATCTTAAGAAAAATAACTGAGTTTTGAAACAAAACGATGATAGGTAACGTAAATAAGTTCATAAGGTAAAGTAACAAAAATAAGCTAAAGGTTGGATGATCTCCCCTTTTCCTTTTCTTTTTGTCTAGCCTCCTCTTCTTTCTCCTCCCTCTCTCTTCTATCCGCGTCCATGAACCATCCGGTAAAGAGACTTGGTCTTTCGGGAGGATGTTGATTGAATCGAACGAGGCCGCCTGCTGTTCTAGGTGGTCGGGGTGGTTGAGAAATTACTGGTCCCTGACATGGTGATGCGACTGATGACTCTACGGCTTTCTTCTTCCTCGGGTTGAGATGTTTAGCATCTTCTTCTTCTTCTTCATCAAGAGGTTCCTCGGACTGACCAACCGGTTGAGGGCCTTCAATGCCGCTTTGTTCCGCCAGTTTTAACAAGCTCTCAATTTACTTTCTTTTACCCTTTTTTCTTGTTATCATTGTATGTTGTACTGGAGTTGGCGTTGATTCCGTTTGTGCGGCTTTTTCTGCCTTATCGTATTGTTTGGCCAACTCATGATCCTTATCTTCAGTTTCCTTTCTTAGCCGTTCTCTTTCATCCTCTTCGATTTGGATTCTACGAGCTGTTTCGGCATCCAATCGAACCTGTTATTGAGTTCTAGCCGCTTGTAGCTTTGTCAACTCCTCAATCTGTGCTGCCATAGCTTGTATTATCTCGAGAAGCAGTGCGGTTGCTATTTCAACTGATCTTTCAACCGTTGTCTTGATGGATGCCTGAACTGTTTCAACTAGTTCGTTTTGTATGGATGCCCGAACCGTTTCGACTAGTTCGGCTTGTATGAATAAGATTCGGGCGTCCGTAACTGTGTTAAATTCGTTAAATGATGAGGCGATGGTATCGGTAATGACTCCCTTTATCTGCTCGATTCCCAGATTCTGATCAGCCTGAGATGGAGATTTAACCCGGTTATCCTCGTTTTCAACTTCTTGCGGCTGAGGTCCCTCTTGCTTGTTCCCTGCCGACATGGAAGATTCACCGATTTTGAAGATCGGTCTACTTTGAAACTGATCGACATGTAGAAGAAGGGGTTTGCAACTTTCTCTCCATTCTTCCTCTAGCCGGTTAACATTACTAATGAGGTCATCTCTTACTTTCTTGAACCGCTTGAACATTTTCAATTCCATCTGAGTTAGTTCTTCTCCATCCGCATTCATTAAAGCGTCGGTTACCGCCTTTAGCTTGGCGTATTCCTCAATCGTCTCTATTTTGACATATGCTGCTTAAATAACTTCGGTGCCTGCAATTTTGAGAGCCTCATGTTCTAACTGCAAGAGCTCCGTCCAATACTCGATACCTGTGAGGTTGGGGATCATGTCGGAGAGCTTTGTTTCACATCTGAGTCTGACCCATAAGTGATACGGACCGACTATTTCTTCGGCCTCCTTATTCATATCCCGGATGAACTTTTGGAACATTGCTTCTTCTTCTTCCTTTGAAATAGGAACCTCAGCGTCGGGTGTGATTTCAGGTTGTCTCGGACCGATTATATTTCTTTATGAGTCGCTGCCTCCTTGCACCGGAGGGTCTTCGATCATTACCTATTTTCCTTTGGAGACCTGAGATGGACCTTCAAGTGTGATAGATGGATTGGATTGCCCATATTGGGCCGCTTTAGAATTTGATCCGGTTGGAACAGATTTGTCCCCAGCTGAGCCGGATGGTTGCCTTTCATTGTTGTCTCCCTCCCGCACCAAAGGGATAATGCTTTCAGAGTTGGCCGCTTCTTCGGCCGGGTTAACTGTAGTTTGACCGGTTTCTTCAACCTGATCAGAGTTCTTGAGAAAATTTGTCACATCGTCTTCAATTTCACGATTGACATTTTGGACCATGTTTTCTATCGCCTCCGATGTTATCAATCCGATGTCGTTGATTATATCGTTAATATTTTTAGTTGGAGACTTAGAATTTTGGGAGTGAGTACTAACCTTTGTAACCGGAGTCTCCTTTAACTTGGATATTATGACTTGGCTCCCCGAGGATTCGGTTTGCCTTGATGGAGCTGCTCTGACTAAGTTTGTCTCTTTTTCCGGAGGAGGAGAAGAATGGATCGATATTGGACGAACTATGTTTAGTGGAGTGGGTTGAATCAGCTGATCAGAAAGCTTAGGGATTTTTGCCGAGGACAAGGTTTTCTCAGAATCTTGGAGTTGATCTGCCGGTTTCTTACCGGTTTTCTTTGCTGAGATTTTTACTCTCACCTTTTTCTGCGGGACTTGGGTTTGTTTAGCCTTTCCCTTTGGATTGGCTTCATTGATACTCTCGCCAACCGGGGCAGCCGGTTCAACTTCCTTCATTACTTTGGCCCTTGTTGCTCTCGACTTGGCCAGTTTAACTGTTTTCTTACTCATGTGTTCAGTATTTAATATTTTGTAGGAGGGAGCGGTGTACCTTCGCCGATTTCGACATGTAGGAAACGCAAAATTTTCCCAATCTGCATGGTATATGCTTGTACCCGACCGTTCGTTTTGGAAACAACCTCGCAAAGTTGTTAGAACAAGACGCATCCCCAATCGATCTTATCACCGCGAACAATCGCCATCAACATTTGCAGTTTTCATTTGGTCAGATTGTCAAAGTTTCCTCCTTTTTCTTGAAGAGATCTGAAAATGATGTCCACCAACCATCTTAATTCTGGCTTGAGTTTGTTCTTCCGGCTGGAATAGGTCACCAAATTCGCTTCATCTTTTGAGATAGTCAGCTAGACTGCGTCATAATCAGCTTGTGATAAACTTGTTTTGAAGTCTTTCCCGGTGTTGGGCAAACCGAGAGCTTCCGAAAATATCTCTTAAGTTATATCCACAGCCTTTCCGCACACGGTGGCGGAGATAGTTCTTTTCGTCAGAGTTGTCGTGCGTAAGAACTCTTCAACTTCAATCTGGTGAGCAGTGAACGGACCAGAAAGATAGTTCTCCAGTCCAGAATCTTTCAAGGATTGTAGTACTGCATTGTGTTCATCGGCAGCATGTTCTTCGATATGGTTGAAGTCGACCTGCAATATGTATTTGAAAAGTGCTTGATCTGATTCCATGATGAATTGATTCAATGAAGAAGATGAAGATCGTAAGAAGGTTTGAATGCAGAAAGATATGGAGATTTTTAGAGAGAGTAAGCTTGAGTGAATAATGATAGATTTCTGACTTATATAAGTGAGCGGTTTTTGACGGTTAAGAAGTTGAACCGTCACTTCATTCATGTTTTTGGAGCCAACTTTCCCTCCAAAAGTTACAACTGTAACTTTTGGCGGTAATTATGGAGAGTAAATGTGGGCGGTAATATTAGGCGGTAAATTGTGGGCGGTAAACCGTAGGCGGTAAACCGTTTGATGGTAAGTTTGAATTTTCAGATGTGTTTTTGAGATTTATTTCCTCAACCGGAAATTTTGTTAACCAGAAGATTTGGTTAAACGGATGTTTTGATGTGAATGAGGTTAAAACTGGAAGGAAATTTGTGTGAAAAACCGGAGGATTAAAAATATGAAAATTTTATATTAATCTGGAAGAAATTAGATCATAAATGGTTATCTGGTCGTACAACAAAATGACCAGAGTGACCAGAAACTACATAGATTCAAAGAAAAAGAAATCACTCTCCCTCTCTCATCCTGTCAACCCATTCCTCCACGGTGTTTCCAGTCCGGTTTTGGATTTTTCTTATCCAACTTTCCATCATGGATTTGGTCATGGTGTTGGCCGGTCCTACAGGAACCCACAGTCCGAGGTTGGGAAAGTTAGCTCGTAGGTATCAGCTGATCTGGGGAGCAAAGCCGATTCTTCCCGTTGGAGCTTGAATATGTTTCTTCAGATTGTTGAAGAGGTATGAGGCCCAATTTATGGGCGAGGGTGTGACGATTGCGATCATGAGATCGAAACCTCCCGGTTGTAGTTTTGGTTTGCCATTCGGCCCAGAATGGACCACTGGACCAAGTCATGAAAGATTTGGTAATGAGGTGCGAGTTCATCTTTTTGACCGCAATCATCAACCGTATGGATAGAGCCGGAAAAGATGAAAGAGTAGTTCTCTTTTGCTAGAAAGTGGGGTTTAGGAAATCCGAAAATCCTTCGGATGGAAGTTGGAAAAAGTTGGCGAATGACTCCTCGGTGAGCCGATGGTGTGATCCGCCAATGATGGTCCTGATGCTGCCATCAATGCATATGTGTCCGTTATTGAAGAATTCATACACCTCCTCTTCAAAGATGGTGTTCGAACCTTCAAGGAATCTTTGTAGTCCGGATTCGACGATAGGAGAAAAGATAGTCTCTTCGAATCTTGAGTTCAACATTTCGTAGAAATCAACTATGACAGTGTTTCTGATTTCGGCATTCATCTTGGAAGGGCAGGTTAAAGAACGGATGAATAAAGGGTTGAAGATTCAAGCTTAGAGAGAAGAATATTTCTGAAGTGTGATTTGCTTGAGGAGGGGTGATGCCCTTTTTATAGTGGAGGCGGTTGAGGAGCATTTAATGAGGATATTTTCAAAAATCAGACTGTTCATGTATGGTCATAAATGCTTGACATTTTTCAAGGGAATAATCTGTTTGGGAAAGTTAGACATGCTTTTTGGGAAACGAATATTTTAGTTTTCAAGACTGATTTGATATTGTTTGATGTAGAGCATTTAATATCTTTATTTTCTTAAGATTTTGACGAAGGAGGAAATAAAATATTTTCATTAATAAAAGTACCAAACTGGTAGTACAACAAAATTACCGGTTTGATAAGATAAAGATAGACATAAAGTTAGACGTTGGATGATCCAACGGTTAAATTCTTCTTAGCAGTTGCAGCTTCCCACCAGTCGATCAGCTCTTGAATTCTCTCCTTCATTAGTACATGCTTCGGGTGGAGGGTTACGAATGGGTCGGAGTGGATGTCCAAGCTTTCACAAAAACCACTTAGCTGGGGGGCGTAGCCGGTTTTGTTTGAAATGATCATCTTCTTCAGATTGCTGAAGATGAACCAGGACCAGTTTATCGGTGTCCCAACCGTGATGGCAATCATCATTTCGAACATTCTCTGGGTATAATAGTAGCTCTTTTCTCTACCCATAATAGATTTTCCCAGAATCTCACTTAGAATCTAGTACTTATGAGAGAGTTGGCTCTTAGCACCCTAGGGCTTACCCGGGATGTTAGAGTTTGAGAACAGGTGACACATTTCGTCAATGGTCACTATGGAGTATGTGAGGTCGGTTACCCCTTCAGTGGGTAAACCGCAATATTCAGCGAAATCAGTCTCGTTGAGTAGGAAGGATTGGCTGTAAACTCGTGCTACGATAATGTCTCGGTGCACTTCTTTTGTTGTTTCGAAAAAATCATCAACTACCAAATAGTCGATGATGAATCTGTTCTCCAAGAACATTCTTAGCGCGGTTTTTTCAAGGGTTAAGAACATTTCCTTAATGCCATGATCTTCATATTGGTAAATGGAGTTAAAATCAGCCAACAAGATCTTTTTAGCGAGTGGTGAGGAGTTCATGTTCTTGTAAAGAGTTTAGGCTCGAGAGTTTTGTGAATAGTGAATTTGTGAATTGTTTTAAAGTATTAAAGGTTGTTTATATAGCCAGGGGTTCAGCTAGGTTAGTAGGTTAAGCATGCTTAGTGATGTCATCGGTTAATTAATAGGAGTTAACTTGTTTAGGTGTAGAATGTTTAGTTCCAATGCAAAAGTAATCATTACTAAAGATTTTCATGATGACAATAAATATATGGACAAGATGTTAGTCTCCCTCTCTTGATGATAGACACGTGTCGTCATTTCGATTGAGGTATACTATTTTATGATTTATAGGTTTCGTTTTTCAAGAGGTGCATGGAAACACGGTTAGCCGTCCCAAGTTAACCGGAAAAATTCAATTTACCGAAACCGTGATGCATTTTACTAGTTGGTTTTCAATGGCCGATTTTATTAGGATAGCTTGTTCCAGTGTGAAGAAATGTTGAATTAGATCAACATTTGTTCAGCTTTGGACTAAACTTATCCGTTTTACCAAGTCATTTGAGTCACTTAGTAGATATACATGTGGTTTGATATTATGAAGTTGTCAGGCATAACCGGAGACTTCCTTCCGGTTAGCATCCTTGAATATTTAATGTCCTATTAGGGTAAGGTTTGAGAAGCGAGAGCTTCTCCCTGAACACATACCCTGGTTTTTCATGATGATGTATTTTGAAAGCATGCATTTATGATTATGGAATAAGTTGCTTGCTATCAGTAAGTCCTAAAATATTTCTGAAATAAGAGAACTTAGCTTCCTGTAGCGGTTTAGTGAAGATATCAGCCACTTGCTGCTCAGTTGAGACCGACTCCAGCCGGATGTGTTTCTGTTGAATATGCTCCCAGATGAAATGATGTCTTATATGTGATCGTTATTGCGTTGGTGTTGTCACAAAATATTGACGACTCTTCAACAATCACGCCAAAATCCCTTAGTTGCTGTTGGATCTAGAGGAGTTGTGCACAGCATCTTCCAGCTGCTAGGTACTCTGCTTCTGCGATTGATGTTGCAACTGAGGTTTGCTTTTTGTTGTTCCATGTGACAAGCCGGTCTCCCAGAAATTGGCAAGTTCCACTTGTACTTTTTCGATCGATTTTGCAGCTTGCATAATCTGCGTCTGAGTAGCTTATGAGGTTGAATGTTGAGTCTTTTGGGTACCAAAGTCCCACATCTTGAGTCCCTTTCAAATATTTTAAGATCCTTTTAGCCGCGATATAGTGTGATTGTTTTGGATTGGCTTAAAATCTCCCGCATACACTGACTGCGAAAAGGATGCCCGGTCGGCTGGCTGTTAGATAAAGCAATGAACCAATGATTCCTCGATATGCCGTGATGTCGACGGCTTGACCATCCTCATCTTTGTCTAGCTTTACGGAGGAACTCATCGGTGTAGTTGCCTCAGCACATGTATCCATTCCAAATTTCTTCAATAGTTCTGCTGTATACTTTGGCTGGCTTATGAATGTTCCAGTGTAGATTTGCTTAACCTGAAGCCCTAGGAAGAAACTCAATTCTCCCATCATACTTATTTGAAATTTGTCAGTCATCATTTTTGAGAATTTATCTCATAATTTTGGATCGGTTGATCCGAAAATAATATCATCAACATAGATTTGAACAAGTAGTATGTGTTCCTTTTTCTCAAATTTGAAAAGAGTTTTATCGACTGAGCCTATTGTAAACTTGTGGTCAAATAAGAATTGTGTTAATGTATCATACTAGGCTTTTGGAGCATGTTTCAAACCGTAAAGTGCTTTGTTTAGCCGGTAAACATGATTTACGTGTTCTGGATTTATAAAACCTGGAGGTTGATTAACATACACCTCTTCATTTATTTTACCGTTTTGAAAAGCGCTTTTAACATCCATTTGAAAGACTTTGAAATTTTTGAAAGCTGTAAATGCCAGAAATATTCTAATGGCTTCGAGTCTAGCTACAAGAGCAAATGATTCTTTAAAATCAATGTCTTCTTCCTGTTTATAGCCTTGAGCCACTAACTGGCCTTGTTCCCCGTAACTAAACCGTCTTCATTGAGTTTATTTCTAAATACCCATCGTGTTCCTATAACTGATTTGTATTTCGGTCTAGGGACTATGTACCAGACTTTATTTCTCTCAAACTCGTTTAGTTTCTCTTGCATTGCTAAGATCCAATCAGGATCTGACAAAGCTTCATACACATTTTTCGGCTCAATTTGTGATATGAAAGCTAAGTTTTCATAGTGTTCCAAATTTTGTTACCTAGTTTGGACGGGTGATGAGATGTTACCTATTACTAGTTCAAGAGGATGATTCTTATTCCTTCTAAGATTTATCCGAGACGTGTCTTCCAAGCGTTCGGTTGGCTAATCAAGGTTAGACTGATCGGTAGGCTGAACAGAGTCATGCCGACCGATTTCTTCAGTTGAAACTGAAGAATCAACTTTCTGCGGTAAAGCAGCTTCATCAGGCTGAGGTTCAACATCAACCGCTTGATCATTGACAAACCGTCTATAAACCGGAACCTCATCTTCATCATCAGAATAGATATTGAAATTTTCCATTCTATTGTGAAGGTCGAAGGGTAATGCAATATTTTGGTCAACCGATTCATCAAAAACAATGTGAGATGTTTCTTAAACTATTAAAGTTCTAGTATTATAAATTCTATACGTTTTACTTACAGTTGAATATCCCAACATTATTCCATCATCGGAATTAGCATCAAATGCGGCCAAATAAGTTTTGTCGTTGATGTGAACATAGCATTTACTACCAAAAATTCTAAAATACCGTATGTTATTAATTTTGTCATAGTATATCTCAAAAGGGGTTTTAGAAAATCTTTTAGTTACTAGAGACCGGTTTTGAGTATAACATGCAGTATTGATAGCCTCAGCCCAGAACTTTTGAGCAACACCTGAATCGGCTATCATTGACCTTGCGGATTCCTTGAGAGTTCCGTTTCTTCTCTCAGCCAGACCATTTTGTTGAGGAGTTCTAGCACTAGACAACTCGTGCCTAATACCGGAATCATCAAGAAAAGTAGTTAAATTGTTGTTTGTAAATTTGGTTCATATATCACTTCTAATTTTGTTTACCCGAATAGATTTTTCATTTTTTATCCTCAAAATCTGTTTAATCAGGTTGGTGTTGCTTGATTTTTGGAAGCCAAAAATGTTACCCAAGTAAATTTAAAATAATCATCAACTACTACCATAGTATATTGCATGCCTCCTATGCTTGTTACCTTAACCGGACCAAACATATCCATATACAAAAGTTCTAAACATCGTTCGGATTGATAATTTCCCTTACTTTTAAAAAAGGAATTTATTTGTTTACCCATTTGACATGCAACACATACTTTGTCTTTTGAAAACTTGATATTTGGAAAACCGTAAACTAATTCCTTAGAACAGATGAAATTTATTGTTTTAAAATTTAAGTGGTTTAACCGTTTGTGCTAGAGCCAGTTTGGGTCATTTCTAGCTATCATGCATATCGGATTTTCAATATTAGTTTTCCAATCAACTTTGTAAATATTCCCTATCCGGTTTCCGGTTAGTAAAATGTCATTTTGATGATCTTTAACTAAGCATGCATTTTTATGAAACTCAACCTTGTATCCTATATCGCACATTTGACTAATGTTTAACAAGTTGAAGTGCAAGTTTTCTACCAACAATACATTATTTATTGACAGGTTACCATGGACAATTTTACCCTTGCTCACAGTTCTACCTTTTGAGTTGTCACCAAATGTGATTACTACTCCAGGTTCATGAATAATTTCGGTGAGTAGTCCACTGTTGCCGGTCATGTGTCTTGAACATCCACTGTCCAGATACCATTCCGAGTTTCTTATCCGGTTGCTTCTCCGAACCTGCAAAAAGAAATATTTACACCTTTTTGGTACCCACATTCAGTTGGGTCTGTGGTTGATTAGTCCCTTTGGGATCCAGACTTGGATAAGTCGGATCACTTTCCCGGTAATGGTTCTAATAGTATTTGGCTTAACCTCTTGCTGTTCACCCAAGAGTGCCTTGTGTTGTGGTGATGAGGAATTTGAGTTTGAGGTACACTTGTTTTGTTTCGATTATCTCCTGACCGGTTGGCTCTCCTTCTCTCAGGATGCAGCAATTTCTCCTAGTCAGTTGGGCTTACATATCTTACGAAAGGAAGATTGTCTTTTGTAAGTTTCATCCCGTTAGAGTGATTTTATTTGTTGGATTTGTTTTGTTTGTATCCAATACCAAATTTACATTTAGAGTGCCTCTTATACTTGCACATCTAATTTACGGCTTCACGGGATCTTTCCCATGCAACCATAATATATTGTGTTCGTTCATTTTCTTCGGTTACCAGTTGAACTGTCTCCTCATTTTCTAAGGATAATCCAGCCGGTTTATATATCGTGGTTTCGCATGGCTCACCAGCGGTACCACTTGACTCTCCGGTTTCATGTTCTAACCGAGTCGGTATGTATGCAGATATGTTTCTGAACTCAGCGACAATTTTGTTGAGTGCGGAAATCAGATCTTCCTTAGTAAATTCATCAGAAGAGAAATCAAATAACTCTTCGTCATTTGCCATGAAGCATGTTACTCTCTCTTCATCATTTTCGTTGTCGGAGTATGCCCAGTCGCTTCCACCGTCGGATGCAATGAGTGCCTTTTGTATTTCTTTTCCTTCATCGACTTGCTGGTTATCGTTCCTTCGGTAATCGTTTCTTTGGTTTTTATTCCTCCGGTAATCGTTCCCTTGATAGTTATTACCCTAATAACGGTTACCTTGATAGTTGTTGTTTTGGTAGTTGTTTTCCGGTTTTCAATCGTCTCTTCTCGGTTTCCTACATTCCGACCAGAAATGTCCAAAACCATCACAGTTATAACATCTTTTATTTGATTTATCAACATAGTTATTATTGAAACTGTTGTTAGATGGTGGTTGGTTCTTCTTCATGAATCTCCCGAGTTTCTGTGCTAGCATCGCCATCATGTCTTCACTGATCTGGTCAGCGTTTTTGACGGGAGCCGGAACGGTTGATACATGGATCGCCGGTTCCACCGATGTAACCAGAGCTTTGCTTGCGGTTGACGTTGATGCTTCATCTTCGATCTGAGACTTTATCTCGAACTCGTATGTTTTTAGATCTTCAAACACATCATGCAGCTTCATCTGCCCGAGATTGCTTGACTCTCTCATCACCATGGTCTTGATATCCCATGTGCTCGGCAGTGATCTCAATGCTTTGATGATTATCTCCCGGTTATCATATCTTTTTCCGAGTGTTTGCAGCTCGTTGACCACGCTAGTGAACCGGTTGCTGAACTCCTTCATGTTTTCTCCCGGTTTCATCCTGATGTTGTCATATTTTTGAGTAGCCACCAAGATTTTGTTTTCTTTTGTCCTTTCATTTCCTTCATGGGTCTGAATGATCGTTTCCCAGGCTTCCTTTGCATTTTCACAGTCTGATATTTTGTTTAGTGTGTTATCATCTATAGCCTTGTAGATGTGTCTCATGCAATAGTTGTCCACGTTACTTCTTCTCCGATCTTCAGTCGTCCATGCATCTACCTCCTTGTTGATCTATATTGGTCCTTCCTTAAGAACTCTGTTCATCTCATCATCCATCGTAATCAGATGTAGATACATCTATTTCTTCCAACTACTAAACGCTTCACTGTTTAGCATTGGTGGCTTGTCGCTGTGGGTCATGCTTCCCATCTTCTTTGGTTGCTTGAGTGTTGAGAACCTCTCTCTGATACCACTTGTTAGGATCAGGATCACCCTTGGAGTACCGGGGTTCCGGTTTCTTAAGGGTAACCGCTTACAACAACACAACACACTCTGATTGATGATAGTCCGGTTAGAGACTACAACCGTTCTCAACACTACGCAAACTGTCACAGACTCTTGAACCGGGTTCAAGGGCGGAAATGTCTGTTTCATCTTGAAGCAACACACAAGATTTAGATGATGTTTATGAGAGATTGGTTAGACAAGATAGATAGTCCGATTTAGTTAAGGACAGGGATTATGTTTTGGTTTTGATATGAAATGAGTAATAGTACGGTTTGTAGTAGGTAAGCCGAAAACAAAGAAAATGACACGAGACATATTTTTTATGGATGTTCGGAGAAAACTCTCCTACGTCACCCCTTCTTCTCAGATTATGAGAAGGATTTCCACTAACTTGAATGTTACAACACTCACACAATGTCGAACGAGTCTTAATCGCTACTCGCCGGTTACACCACTTCACTCTAATGTAATACAATAACTCAATACAACAACAACACTTTTAGTAATTTGAACAACTGTTTTGGATCGCGCATGAGATTTCTTTCTCTCTCTTAAAATGTTCTGAACCGTATTAAATGAAGTCCCTTCGTCTTCCTTTCATAGTGAATAATGTCATAACGTTCATTTTCTTCTCTCTCCGTAGGATTGGTCATTCTGAAACCACGCCGGTTCAGAGATGTTGCGTGCATGTTTCATCTTTCTGACACTTGGCAAGCATGCGTCCACCGGTCAGGTTCTGATGACGTTCCGGCTGTCTGATTCAGATCTTGCTTCGGATCTTGGATAAGCAAATCATCATTGTTTTTATAACATGCTTCTGATCCGGATCTTATCTTCTTGTATTTTCCTAAGAAGCATCTATTTCGTCATATTACGTCATTGTGCAATTCATAGTTTCCGTTTGATCTTTTCGTAGTATGATCCGGCTGGGATTTGAGAATTTTCTTGCTAGCCGGTCTGGTTGAGAAGTTGAAGCTGGTTCCTCTTGATCATTTGGAGCCGGATTACTTTGGTATATTCTCTAGCCAGTTTATACGGTTTGATTTGTTCCTGCACATGAAAATTGAGGTTAATTTAGTTCTCTAGCCAGTTAAAATTAACCTACTTAATTTTTCTAAAAATTTCTCCCTTTTTGATTATTTAGAATAAATATTCAAAAGTTGTAATGTGTGGCCGGTTTAAAGTTTAAAAATTAACTTACTTAATTTTTCTAACATAGTTATTTTCATTAAATGTCCTTCGTATTTAATTTAATTCGGCTCCATTTAAAACCGCTACATTAATCACCACACATTGATTATCGGATTTATTATTACCGCCAAAAACATACCTTTACCGCCAAAAGTTACTTTTACCACTTATATTCATTTTGCAGGGAAAATTAGCGTCTTTTTAAACGTGGGCCACACGGTTGGTTACGTGTGACGGTTCGGTATTTCAACCATCACATTCATCTTATATAAAGGATACTTGCACAAATTTTAAACCAAAAATCATTATTCTTCATAAGCTTTTCGATCATTATACTCTCTCTCTACAAATCATCTTCATATTCAAACTTTAAACATGGGAAGGGTTAATCATATTTTCTAGGTTGATTTTATCGAAATCAAAATGTTGGTTCGATCAAAGTTCAAAAGATTATGAAATCTATTAAAGAATCCGCGCTGAAGCATTTTCTGGATGGACCAATGATCTGTTATAAAGATGCGGTTCGGGTGATCTTCAAAACCGCAATGATAAAGAAGAAGGTCATTCATGCGGAGGTAAACGGAGTAAAGTTTTAGATATCTGAAAACGTATTCGCCGAAGCTCTTCAACTTCCGACGGAGGGGTGTGACTTCTCCACCGAACTATCATAAGCTTCAACTCTCAACATCCAAATGATCCTTTCATATACCGGTGAACTGGTGCAGTTTAATGGAAAGAAGAACTCTAAAAGGATCGGTGACACCAATAGAGACAGGGGTCTAACTATTGAAGACATCTTCTGGAAAATAGTTTGATAGAAATTCTGTTAAGGATTAATATCACTTTCTATTCTTCACAAACCTTTGTAACCTCTTGAAGTGATTCAAGTGCGGAAACGTTTGCTCAGGTTTGAAGCTAAGAACCGATGAAAGAGAAGATGACAGAATGTAAATGACACAAAGAGTTATTTACGGATGTTCGGAGCAAAACTCTCCTACGTCACCCCTTCTTCCAACCACCGGAAGGATTCACTATACTTTTCTTAGAATCAAATACAGTTATAATGCTAGATCACTGTTGAACAGAACAGACTCTGTTCAACTTAGCTAGACAATACTCTGAAAAATATCACTCAGATAGACAATACTTTGATTCTATCTCTCTCTTGATGTACAAAACACAATAAGCAATTCGTAAGAACGATTATAAGTTCACAAATCTAGCGTGTGTCTGCTCGTACGTTGTCCTTGAGGATCTTTAAATAGAGAATATGTATCAACGGTCGAATCTTCTATAATGAAACATGGCAAACACCCATTGGAAAGCCTTCATAGAACACATGTACAACAGACTCTGTGTACAAAGATCGTGGCCGTACCAATCTGGTAGTGCGCCGAATATTCTACTAGGATTGTCCTGCAAGAAACAAGTAGTGGGAAAAATATTTGCTTATGTGGAATTAATAATTGGATGTAACTAGCTGTCATACTGATCTACACAGATTAGTGGAGCAGGAGTAGCGTACAGCTAGTTGATCGTGGGTAGACAGATGCTAACCTCAAGCAACTACTGAAGAGAGGCATTAGACGTGCTCCATTAGACTGCCAAGTCTAATGAAGTTAGACGCCCCCGTCTAATATCATGATCCATTAGACCACCAAGTCTAATGGAGTTAGACAACACGTCTAACTACGTGTCCCTTCTGACTAATCTGAAGGAGTTAGACTCCCTGTGTCTAACTTTCATCTGTTAGACTGCACGTCTTACTACGTATCTGTTAAACTGCACGTCTAACTACGTATCTGTTACACTGCACGTCAAACTGCGTCTGTTAGATTGCACGTCTAACTACGTATCTGTTAGACTGCACGTCTAACTAAGTATTTGTTAGACTGCACATCTAGCTAGGTATCTATTGGACTTCACGTCTAACTGAGACTGTTAGACTTCACATCTAACTACGTCTGTTAGACTGCATGTCGAACTACGTCTGTTAGACTGCACGTCTAACTACGTATCTGTTAGACTGCATGTCTAACTATGTCTGTTAGACTGCACGTCTAACTACATCTGTTAGACTGCACATCTAACTACGTTTATTAGACTTCACGTCTAAATACGTCTTTTAGACTGCACGTCTAACTACGTCTCTATTAGAATGCACGTCTAACTACGTCTGTTTGACTGCACGTCTAACTACGTCAGTTAGACTGCACGTCTAACTACGTCTTTTAGACTGCACGTCTAACTACGTCTGTTATACTACATGTCTAACTACGTCTGTTAGACTGCATGTCTAACTACGTCTATTAGACTGCACTTATAACTACGTATCTGTTAGACTGCACGTCTAACTACGTCTGTTAGATTACACGTCTAACTACGTATCTGTTAGACTGCACGTCTAACTACGTATCTGTTAGATTGCACGACTAACTACGTATCTTTTAGACTGCACGTCAAACTACGTCTGTTAGACTGCACGTCTAACTATGTCTGTTAAACTGCACGTCTAACTACGTTTGTTAGACTGTACGTCTAACTACGTCTTTTAGACTGCACGTCTAACTACGTTTCTTAGACTGCACATCTAACTATTTCTGTGAGACTACATGTCTAACTACGTCTGTTAGACTGCATGTCTAACTACGTATCTATTAGACTGCACGTCTAACTACATATGTTAGATTGTTGGTCTAACTACGTCTTTGTTAGACTGCACATCTAACAACGTCTAGTAGACTGCACGCCTAAGTACGTCTCTGTTAGACTGTACGTCTAACTACGTCCGTTAGACTACATGCTAACTACGCCTGTTAGATTGCACGTCTAACTACGTCTGTTAGACTGCATGTCTAACTACGTATCTATTAGACTGCATGTCTAACTACGTCTGTTAGACTGTATGTTTTACTACATATCTGTTAGACTGCACGTCTAACTACGTATCTGTTAGACTACACGTCTAACTACGTCTGTTAGACTGCACGTCTAACTACGTCTGTTAGACTGCACATCTAACTACGTCTGTTAGACTGCATGTCTAACTACGTCTGTTAGACTGCACGTCTAACTTCGTCTGTTAGACTGCATGTCCAACTACGTTTATTAGACTGCACGTCTAACTACGTCTGTTAGACTACACGTCTAACTACGTATCTATTAGACCGCACGTCTAACTACATATGTTAAACTACTGGTCTAACTACGTCTTTGTTAGACTGCACGTCTAACAACGTCTATTAGACTGCACGTCTAACAACGTCTGTTAGACTGCACGTCTAACTACGTCTCTGTTATACTACACATCGAACTACATCTCTGTTAGACTGCGCGTCTAACTACGTCTGTTAGACTGCACGTCTAACTACGTCTCTTTTAGACTGCACGTCTAACTACGTCTGTTAGACTGCACGTCTAACTTCATGCCAGTATGTCTAATGAATCTCATTAAGGCTAGGTCTATCTTAGTATGTTTTTGATGCACCTGCACAAAAATAATTAGATGATTTAGTTTCCTTCTCATTTAAGTTTTACACTAGTTCATCATCAAAATTCCGTTAGTCAAAATGATTTGACCCTTAGTCAAAATAATTTGACTCAATAATTTTCCCCTTTTTGATGATGATGTTAAAACTTAAATAAAAGATTAGACAAGTATAAGAATATTTAATAATGCAGTAAATAGCAACAAATTGTTCATATTTCATAACACGCGATAACATGGTTCGAAACAACATGAATATTTTTCCCAAATAAACACAGAAAATATTCATAAACATTAACAGATTTCCTTCCCCAAAAACATCAAAAGCCTTCCCCCTAAATCTAAGGCTGATCTTTTTCCCTTTCTTTCCCCCTTTTTAACATCATTCGAAAATGGAGTCTACGGCCATGACTAGAGCTAAACTTAAAGTTGAGTCAGAGGTTTCCCTATTTTGTTTCTTTGACTTGAGCCTACCCACCCGAAGAATTTAGTCGAGAACCCTCGGACTGTTTAAGACTTTAGTTGGATTGAGCTGAAACCCGAGACCATGTTCAGTGAGGAGACAACAATGGAGTGCGCTAAGGGGAGCATCGTATCAAAATATCTTCTTTCGAGAGGAAATCATTTTAACCAGATTGTTGAAGAGGAATTTCGACCAGTTGATGGCTACACCTCTTATACAGTAGATGTAGGAAGAGTCCTTTGCAAGAATAGATTTTGAGATGATGTCGTTAAGTAGGGCATACTCAACCTTCAGACATTTACTCTTTCTGTGGGACTCAACCGATAGGAGTTTCCCATCGAAGTATTGATCTAAGAAGACGTGTGTCCTCTCAGACAAAATTTCATTCGAGGAAGAAGGAAACTCATGGATCCCTTCGGTTGGAAGTCTGAAGAACATCCAAAATGTTTCTTCAAAAAAGCAGACATTATTGCCAAGTACATTCGCACGAATGTACTTGTTATGATGGAAACTAGTAGTTTCAAAGAATTCACGAACCGCTTGTTCGTGAAAGATTTAGTGGGTACGCAGAAATTTCTTGAGCCCAGAGGATTTTCAAAATCAAACATTGAAACTATTTCTGGAATCACTATAGTGGATACAGACTTGAAGTCTATTTACAGAGATTTCGGAGAAAAAGAAGATATTTTGGTAGGATGAACACAAGATCTTGGCGATTCGAATTCTAGAGGGAGAAAAGAGGATTTAGAGATACTCAACCTTTTGAGTATGATTGTTTATTAAATACAAGAAAGCTAACTTGTAACTATTAACTTTATGATTATAAGAATCGTCAAAAATTTCATAAACCTATTCCCACGAGACGCAACCATCATTTAATATTAATCATGAAAGAGTACTATTAATATTAGACGTATAGTGAAAGTTATCAGAAGTTTTAGTCACTCTTTAAACATTGAATGACACCTGTCTTTAATCCATTTGAGAAGTGACTGGTTTATTTTTGGCGGGAAAAGTACATGGACAGATATAGTGGCAGAGGACAGCTGTCCCAATAGCCAGAAGACAAAAAGTCTTAAGTACACAAGTAGTTAGACATTTAATTTACTTTCCACATTCTTTACTTCTAATTAGGTAATGCGTCTATTAGACGTTAATGTCTAATCACGCTTGTCTTATAGACAGTCACCAGTCTATCAGACTTAGAACGTCTAATTATGCATAAACACCACGTGCTAGACGTGTGTTTGGTTAGACGTGAGATTCCAATTGCTCTAGTCTTATAAACTTTTATCATCTATTAGACGTCAACGTCTAACCGCACAAGTCATTAACCAAGACAAGAATTTAGAAGAAGATAAAAACTACTTGAGCAGACATACGTCTAAGTAGTTATGCTTCTTAAATTACTGATCCATTGGACGTATTAAGACCTTTGTCTACTTGTCTGTCCAGTTACATTTGAACAATAGGTTCCCCCTTAGTTTATGCACATAATAAAATCAATCAAGATCAATAAGTCCTAAAATATTTCTAGAGTGAGAAAACTTAGTCTCGGGTAAAGGCTTCATGAAGATATCTGCAGTTTGTTGATCTGTTGTGATGTATTCAAGACGAATCTTCTTCTGATTGACATACTCTCGGATAAAATGATGTCTGATTTTGATATGCTTTATTCGAGAGTGCAAGACTGGATTGTAGGTTATTGTGATGGCACTTGTGTTGTCGCAGAAAATTGGGGATTCTTCTACCTCAATCCCATAGTCCCTTAGCTGTTGTTGAACCCACAAGAGTTGAGAACAACAACTATCTGTAGCAAGATACTCTGCTTCAGCTGTAGACGTAGCAACCGACATCGACTTCTAGCTGAACCAAAAGATAGGACGATCTCCAAGGAACTGGCAAGTTTCACTCGTGCTCTTCCTATCAATTTTGCACCCTACATAATCTGCATCTGAGTAGCTAGTTAAATTGAATCTAGAATCCTTCAGAAACCACAGTCCCACATTTTGAGTTCCCTTCAAATATTTCAGAATGCGTTTAACAACAGTAAAGTGAGAAAGTTTAGCATTAGTCTGAAATCTTCCAAAGACACCAACAGCAAATTGGATGTCTGGTCTACTGGCAATGAGGTAAAGCAAGGATCCGATGAGACCTCTATAGGCTGTGATGTCAACACTTTGACCACCATCATCTTTATCTAGCTTACTGGAGGAGCTCATTGGAGTAGTTGCAGTAGAGCAGTTCTCCATCCCGAACTTCTTTAGTAACTCTTTGGTGTACTTGGTTTGATTAATGAAGGTACCTTTCTCCAGCTGAAGAACTTGAAGACCGCGGAAGAAGATTAATTCTCCCATCATGCTCATTTCAAATCTATCCTGCATCAACTTGGAAAATTTCTCACACAATTTGGGGTTAGTTGATCCAAAAATAATGTCATCAATATATACTTGAACAAGCAGGATGTGAGAGTCTTTAGTAAATCTAAATAGTGTTTTGTCAACACTTCCAATAACAAAATCATGATTAAACAAAAATTTAGTCAAAGTATCATACCAAGCTCTAGGAGCTTGTTTCAAACCATATAATGCTTTGTCAAGTTTAAAAACATGATTTGGTAAAGTATGATCTACAAAACCAGGTGGTTGCTCAACATATACATCTTCATTTAGTTTACCATTTAAAAATGCACTTTTCACATCCATTTGAAAACTTTAAAATACTTAAATGATGCATAAGCCAGGAAGATACTAATTGCCTCAAGTCTATCTACAGGTGCAAAAGACTCATCAAAGTCGATGCCTTCCTCATGTCTGTATCCTTGAACAACTAAGCGGGCTTTGTTTCTAATAACTAGGCCATCTATACTAAGCTTGTTTCTAAAGACCCATCTTGTTCTAATGAATGATTAATCGGTCGGTCTAGGAGTTAGATGCCACACTTTATTACTCACAAATTGGTTTAACTCCTCCTCAATGGCATTGATCTAATCTGGATTAAGCACTGATTCACACATTCTCTTGGTTTCAATTTGAGAAATAAAGGTAGAATTGGCATTTCATCCATCAATTGACGTCTTGTCCTATGAGGAGAGTTATGATTTCCGATAATCAATTTTTGTGGATGATTCTTAATCCATCTGAAGTTTGTTCCCAAAGGATTACTCATCTGACCAGATGGCTCCGCGACGTCCAAACTCTGAACGTTTTGTTGAACAGGAGTTTGAACGTCTGGTTGGATTTCAACCAGATCAGCCATAGGATTAGTCAACGAAATCCGTTTAGCCAAAACTTCATCCTCACTCACAGACTCAAGACTTCTCACTTCTAATCTGTTAGCAAGGTCGATAGGATCAATGGAGTTACTTTCAACAGACTCATTGAAGACAACATGTAGGGACTCCTCAACAGTTTGAGTTCTGTTGTTATATACTTTGTAAGACTTGCTTACTAAGGAGTATCTCAACATGAATCCAACATCTGCTTTAGCATCAAAAGCGGTCAGATAATCCTTCACATTGTTATGGATAAAACATTTACACCTGAATACTTTAAAGTACGAAACTGTAGAAATTCTTCCGTAAAACAGTTCATAGGGTGTTTTGTCAAAACGTTTGTTAATTATTGACCGATTTTGTGTATAGCAAACTATGTTTATGGCTTCTGTTCAGTATCTTTGAGCAACATCTGATTCAGCAAGCATAGATCTCGCTGATTCCTTCAGAGTCCTCACTTTTCTCTCAGCAATACCATTCTGCTGTGGAGTTTTGGCACTAGACAAATTGTGCTTAATACCAGACTCCTCGAGATAAGAGGAAAGACGTCTGTTGGTGAATTCATTTCCCTGACCACTTCTAATGCAAGCAATACTTAAATATTTCTGATTCTGAAATTCTTCTAAAGATTTTAATTAAATTTTCAGCAGGTTTATCCTTTGATTGTAAAAATACTACCCATCTAAATCATGAGAAATCATCAATAACAATTAGGGTGAACCTCATTCCTCCTATACTCTTTACAGGAATTGGACCAAACAGATCCATGTGTAATAGTTCTAAGCATCGGCTGGATTAATATTTCCCTTTACTTTTGAACGATGATCTGCCTTGTTTGCCTAACTGGCAAGTAGGACAAACTTTGTCCTTAGAATACTGTAGTTTAGGCAAACCGAACACTAATTTATTCAAACATATGTTGTTGATGGTTTTAAAATTTAGATGGTTTAATCTTTTATGCCGTAACCATTTCTAGTCATTCTTGGAAATCATGCACATAGGGTCAGATGTTTTATTTTTCCAGTTCATTTTATTGGAGTTTCCTACTCTTCTTCCGTTTAATAAAGTATTACCATGTTGATCCTTGACTAGGAATGCATGAGTTTGAAAATCAACTAACAAACTGTTATCACATAGTTGACTAATACTAATCAAGTTATAGCATAGATTGTCAACAAGTAACACATCATTAATGGTCAAATTACCATGGATAATCTTACCCTTACCCATGGTCTTACCTTTCTTGTTGTCACCAAAAGTGATCTTAAGATCGGAACAATCTTCTTCTATATCAGTGAGAAGTCGTTTGTTTCATGTCATATGTCTGGAACATTCGCTATCCAAATACCAGACAGAATCCTCTAGACAGTCACTCACATGTACCTATAAAAAATAATATTTACAATTATTTGGTACCCACATTCACTTGGGTTCTCGATCAATCAGTCCCTTAAGAATCCATATTTGAGTTATTATGATGGATTTCCCATTTTGTGTTGTGATTAATGCGTATGATTTTGACATAGCAAATGCCTTCCTGCTAGCCTCTGATTCTTTAGCTTTTGAAGATGATTTTGTTATAAAACTCCTTGACTTTGATTTAGGTTTTAGATTGCCAAAATTTATGGCTGCTTCTAACTTATTTTTCATCCAGCTAACAGTCGGAGGGACATAAGTTATTTCATTCTTCAAAGCTAACTCTTCATGAATTGGATCAGATTCAATGTCAATTAGACTCCCTTTGACAAAACTTATTGGCTTAAGCTTGTCAGTTGCTGAGTTTAACTTTTTGCGGACCTGGTTTGGGTCATCGCTATCAAATCCTAAATCGGATTTAGATCCAGCAGGCTTTAACAAACTAATATGATATTTGACAACTTCTCCATACCTTGTCCACGCACTAACAACGTAGTTTAACCTCTTGTTTTCAGAAGAAAGAATTTGAATATTTTCCTTGAGCATCTCATTCTCAGATGAAATCTCGACCACTTTCTTTTCAAAAACATTTGATTCATAAATTTTTTGTGAAGAATAAATATTGGTCTCATATTTTACTTTTATTTTATAAAAGGAATCTGATAACTTCTTGTACTCAATGACCATGTCATTGAGTGTAATAGTTAACTCATCGTTGGTAAATTCTTGTGGGGAAAGATCATTTACCTTGGATTGATCATCTGCAATCAAGCATGTGACAACTTCAGTGTCTTTTTCAATAGGAGAATCCTCTGAATTACTATTGGCCCATTTGGACTTATTTTCAACACACATGAAAACTTTCTGATCTTTCTAGTTCTTCTTGGTTTAAACGTTTCGGCCATAAATCTGAATCAGATTCTCCCAAATTTCTTTAACAGAGGATTAGGATTTGATCTCGTAGAATATGTTCATATTGATCGATTGATACAAGATATCTCTGACAACGTTGTCTAGATTGTTGGCCATCTTATCTTCAGTTGTCCACTCACAACTTGGCTTCACAATTTTTATGGGACCATCGGTAATGACACTCCACATATCACAGTTAAGAGTAGCCAAGTAAGATTGTATTCTCATCATCCAATAATCGTAATTTTCTTTCGAAAGAAGAGGGATCTCATTGATGATAGACATGATTCGAATTTTTTAAAGCTTGAGAATAAAAACAGGGCTCTAATAACAATTAAAGGATTAGTGGCACCAATAGAGAAAGAGTCTAGCTATTGATGACAACTTCTAGAAAACTGTTTGATAGAAATTCCGTTAGAGATTAATATCACTTTCTATTCTTCACAAACCCTTGCAAACTCTTGAAGTGATTCAAGTGCGGAAACGTTTGCTCAGGTTTGAAGTTAAGAACCGATGAAGGAGAAGATGACAAAATATAAATGACACAAAGAGTTGTTTATAGATGTTCGGAGCAAAACTCTCCTACATCACCCCTTCTTCCAACCACTGGAAGGATACACTATATTTTTCATAGAATCAAATACAGTTGCAATGCAAGCTCACTATTGAAAAAAATAGACTCTTTTCAACTTACAGTATATTGAAGAATATCACTCAGCTAGACAATACTTTGATTGTATATCTCTCTTGATGTACAAAACACAGTAAGCAAAAAAGCAATTCGTAAGAAAGATTGTAAGTTCGCAAATCTGGCGTGTGTCTGCTTGTCCGTTGTCCTTGAGGATCTTTAAACAGAGAACAGGTACTAACGGTCGAATCTTCTATAATGGAACGTGGCAAACACCCATTGGAAAGCCTCTATAGTACACAAGTACAACAGACTCTGTGTACAAAGATCATGGGCGTACCAATCTGGTAGTGTACCGAATATTCTTCTATGATTGTCCTACAAGAAACAAGTAGTGGGAAGAATATTTTCTTACATGGCATTAATTCATTGGATGTAACTGGATGTCGTACTGATCTGCACGGATTAGTGGAGCAGGAGTAACGTATAGCTAGTTGATCATGGGTAGATGGATGTTAACTTCAAGCAACTACTAAAGAGAGGCATTACTAGGTGACTGGAATCCTCTGAGGTCCGACGTGCTCCATTAGACTAGCAAGTCTAATGAAGTTAGACGCACGTCTAACTACGTCTATTAGACTGCACGTCTAACTACGTCTATTAGACTGCACGTTTAACTACGTATCTGTTAAACAACACGTCTAACTACGTATTTGTTAGACTGCACGTCTAACTCTGTCTATTAGAATACACGTCTAACTACGTATCTGTTAAACTACACGTCTAACTACGTATCTGCTAGACTGCACGTCTAACAACGTCTGTTAGAATACACATCTAATTACGTCTATTAGACTGCATGTATAACTATGTCTGTTAAACTGCATGACTAACTATGCCTATTAGACTGCACGTCTAACTACGTATCTATTACACTACACATCTAACTACATCTGTTAGACTGCACGTCTAACTCTGTATCTGTTAGACTGCACGTCTAACTACGTATCTGTTAGACTACACGTCTAACTACGTATCTGTTAGACTACACGTCTAACTACGTATCTGTTAGACTACACGTCTAACTACGTTTGTTAGACTGCACGTCTAACTACATCTATGTTAGACTGCACGTCTAACTACGTCTGTTAGATTTTTCGTCTAACTACGTCTCTGTTAGATTGCACGTATAATTACGTCTATTAGACTACATGTCTAAATACATATTTGTTAGACTACATGTCTAACTACGTCTGTTAGACTGCACATCTAACTTCATGCGTCTAATAGTCAGTATGTCTAATGAACCTCATTAAGTCTACCTGCACAAAAACAATTAGACGACTTAGTTTCCTTCTCATTTAAGTTTTACACAAGTTCATCATCAAAATTCCGTTAGTCAAAATTATTTGACCCTTAGTCAAAATAATTTGACCTAAAAAACTCCATGGGTTTCGAATATCGGATTCTGTGTGATATTGAATCAACGGCACTTCAGACCAGAGGAGAAAATTTTGAAAGCATCACTCGGTTGAAATTCTATATGATGGAAGACATTCTATTAGTTGACCAGATCAACTAGGGAAGTGTCTTATTCAAAATTCTGTGCGAAATGGTATCTTCTAAAACCAACTGGTGCTTAGGTTACGCCATACAAATCGGCAAAATCCTAGTCAACCTTAATATCCTCACTAGTCCAGGTATCATTCTCTCCAATAGTAAACTATTAAACTCTAGCAATATTGAAAATTCTTTGTTAGAGCTAGCAAGGGCAAATATCCTAAGGGTAAAGAACCCAAGGTTAAAGAATAAAAAGGGAAAGTGTCCAAGGGTAAAGAACCAGTGCTTGTGACACCGGTTGTTAAAGAAACTGATAAGATAAATTTTTCTCAAAATTTTCCAAAATTTTTCGAAAAATTCTCCCAAGACAGTTTCCAAAAATCCGAACAAAGAAAACTCTTAAAAACGAAACCGGCCTACATTTGCAATCTTACATGATTTTGATAATTTTAAATAAAATAATCAAAAAGGGAGAAATTGTTAGATAAAATTAGACCGGCTAATAGAACTTAACACAAACAAACTTCTTATGCAGGAACAGACAAAGAACCGGACCGGTCAAATTACTCAACCGGTTAAGAAACTCCACCGGACAAGTCATCAAGTTATCAACCCGACCAAAAACCTGACCGAACAAGAAAGACAAGATCGGTCAAAACAGAAGGACGGAAACACTAGACAATCGGTCATTTAGAAGCCAAGGAATAACCGAAAGTCATCCGGTTAACACACATAACCGACCAGCATAAAAAGATACTTCGGGTATATGTTGAGAATGATGCCAAAGGAACAGACTGAACATTGCCTTACTCATACAAGTCTGAGGAAAGTCTGCAGGCTACAGAAAACTGTCCTACAAGATCTTTCCACTTTAGGATAAATCAGAAAGGCAATCTTCCAAGTATAGACAACTGCCAAACCAACAGTTGCCATATTGAGTAAAAGACAAACCTAGCCGGTTTGACCTACATACTGGAAGACTAGACCGACAGGTCTGAAAAGTTGACCGCCAGGTCTGAATCACTGAACCTCTGCTCAACCAATCAAATTCAAGGAAATGAAATGTGACCGTTGGCACATTTCATCTATAAAAGGAGGAGCTGAAGAGGAGTAAATGCGGGACATAGTGGACAATTAATTTACAAGTGATAAGATTGTGTTCTATCTTTAGAAAGCTTAAGTGCTAAGTTAAGTGTGTATTTACAATTTCGGTTAAAATTGTACGGGTGTTATGGAGCAGGAAATAAGTCTCGATCGGATTGTGTTTGTATTCCTTAATGAATATCCTTCTTGCGGTTTCGAGAGGAAGGGGTGACGTAGGAGTTTTATCTCCGAACATCCATAAAACCTGTCTTGTTATTTACTTTCTGCCTGATTTACTTTATAACCGATCTGTACTAACCTACTTATACCGCTATAACCGATTCAACACTACCTAAACCGACTTACTAAGTTACAAAACCGACCCAGCAATCTCCAAACCTATCTTATTCAAAACCGGTTCTACCTATCTTGAGAGTGTGCTGCTTCAACCTGAAACAAACCACTTCCGCGCTTGAACCTGGTTCAAAGTTTGTGACAGTTTGTGTAGTATTGAAACCCCGGTGTTAATCTCTATCTGGATTAATCACCACCCTTTGAGTGAGACATGCTAACCGGCCAACCCCAGTCCTCCAGCCGCGACCTAGATCCTAACAATTGGTATGAGAGTAGTTAGTTTCAATACTCAAGCAAGCATGTCGTTTGATAGGCCCCCAATGCTAGAAGGTGATGACTTTGCCAACTGGAAGGCACAAATGCACCTGCACTTAATCACCATGGATGACGAAATGCAGTTCATTATAGCCGAAGGACCGATAATCATTGACAAGGACAGAAAGGACTGGACAGCTGAAGATAGGAGAAGAAACAACCTGGATAATCATGCCAGAAACCGCATTTCCAACGGTGTGGACAGAAACACGTACTGCAAGATCAGAGATTGCAAAACCGCAAAGGAAACATGGGAAACGGTTATTTAGATTCATGAGAGAAATGAAAGAACCAAGGAAAACAAGATAATGGTGGCTACTCAAAAGTTTGAAAACATCAAGATGAGACCGGGAGAAACAATGAGAGAATACAGTGACCGGTTCACAGGTGTGATAGACGAGCTAACAACTCTTGGCAAGAGGTATGACAACAAGGAAGTTATCATGAAAGCGTTAAGATCTCTTCCAAGTGCATGGGATATAAAGACAATGGTGATGAGGGAATGAAACTGCCTAAGCAAGATGAAACTACATGATGTATTCGAAGATCTTAAGGCGTATGAGTTTGAAATGAGATCTAGGACTGAAGAAGAAATTTCAGCCTCAACCTCAACCAGAGCACTGATCACATTCACAAAACCTGTTGCACCTGCACCGATCAGAACCGCTGAACAGTTCACCGAAGATGCCATGGCAATGTTTGCACAGAAATTTGGGAGGTTCATGAAGAGAAGTCAACCAACAATCAACTACAACTATGGTGATAAATCTAATGTAAGATGCTATAACTGCAATTGTTTGGGACATTTCAAGTGGGAATGCAGAAAACCGAGGAGGGATGACCGGAAACCGGACAATCAAAATAATCGAAATAACTACCAACAAACTGGTGAAGGAAGTGAGGTTCAGAAAGCACTGATAGTCGATGATTGAGGAAGCTTATGGGCTCACAGTGACAGTGATAATGAACTCACATGCCTCATGCCAAATGAGGAACAAGTATTTGACTCTCCTTGTGAAGAATTTACTAAAGATGAGTTATATAATGCATTAAATGATATGGTAGCAGAATATAGAACTTATTAACCTTATTACCTAAGCAACCCAACTTTAGAGCCGACCTCTTAGTACCCATCTTGACCGAACCAAAGATTATACAACCTAATGAAATCCCTACCGTAGAAACCGAGTCAGCTCCTGAACTATCCTCTGAAACCGAACAGCTCAATGAGCCAGTTCAAGAATTAATCGAGGAAGAAAATGCCCGACTACAGTATAGAATGGCCGCATGGAAGAGATCTAGTGAAATGGTAAGAAAAATGTGTAGTTATAAAAGACACCCTACTTGCATGTTTGGTCTAGGTTACAAAAACAATAGATCCCAAAGCCAAAAACACTTAGACAAAGTAAGGCTCACAAAGGATGATCTTCCCTTTGTAAGTTTTATCAGAAGTTCCCTAACCGCTGAAGAAAAACTAACCTATGTAGGTCCAACTGATTCTGAGAAATGGCTTCACCCTGAGAAAAAGAAAGCCAACCTATTCAAAAATAGGAAAGCCAACCCACAACCGCATAGGACAAACCAAAGATCATCTCCACACAAGGCCTTCTTCGGAAAACAGAAAGATTCAAAACCGAGTGCAAGAAAAATAGTTAAGACATTGACCAGGAAAGCTGTCCGGTTTGTCAAGGTCTGGATACCCAAGGGACTAATCGCCTGTGGACCCAAGTAAATGTGGGTACCAAATAGTTGTAAATATGTACATTTTGCAGATTTAAAGAAACGGCTAGGAAACTCTAAATGGTACTTGGATAGCGGTTGCTCCAGGCATATGACCGGGAACAACAATCTTCTAACCGACATCAGAATAGAAACCGGTGCATTAATCACTTTTGGTGACAACTCAAAAGGTAGAACTGTGGGCAAGGGTTAGATTGTCCATGGTAACTTGACAATTGATAATGTACTCTTAGTTGAAAACCTACGTTTTAACTTGCTAAGTATTAGTCAAATGTGTGATGCTGGATACACTGTAGAATTTCTTAAACATGCATGCTTAGTTAAGAATTCTCAAGGTATTACACTACTAACCGGAAATAGGTTAGGAAACATTTACAAAGTAGATTGGAATAATAAAGTAGAATATCCTATATGCATGATAGCTAAAATCGATCAAACCTGGTTGTGGCATAAGAGACTAAACCATCTAAACATGAAAACCTTAAACTATATTCGCGGTAAAAAGTTAATCGAAGGAGTTCCCGACATAGTATTTAATAAGGATAAAGTTTGTTCAGCATGTCAAATGGGTAAACAAACTAGGTCAACCTTTAAGAGTAAATGACACATTCAATCTAACCGATGTTTAGATCTTCTTCACATGGATTTATTTGGACCGATTCAGGTCATCAGCCTAGGAGGTATGCTTTACACTATGGTAGTTGTTGATGATTACTCTAGATATACATGGGTAATATTTCTGCCATCCAAACGTGAAACCGCATCAAATTTGATCACACTACTTAAACGTTTGCAAAATGAAAAATCAACACGCATTAATAGCATTAGAAGTGATAGAGGTACCGAATTTACAAATAGTGCTTTAAACGCATTTCTTGATGAATCCGGTATTAGACATGAGTTGTCTAGTGCTAGGACTCCTCAACAAAACGGCCTGGCAGAGAGAAGAAACCGAACTCTCAAGGAAGCCGCACGGTCCATGATAGCCGACTCGGGTATTGCTCAAAAATTTTGGGCTGAGGCTATCAATACTGTATGTTACACACAAAACTGGTCTTTAATTAACATGTTTTACAACAAAACACCTTATGAGGTATATTTTGATAGAGTTCCTAACCTCAGGTATCTTAAGATTTTCGGTTGTAAATGCTACATTCATATAAATGGTAAAACATATCTATCTGCTTTCGATGCAAAAACCGATACTGGGATCATGTTAGGCTACTCAGCAGTAAGTAAAGCATATAGAGTGTATAACAATAGAACATTAACCGTGGAGGAATTACTTCATGTTGTTTTCGATGAATCGGTTGAAAGTAACACTGCATCATGCTTTGATCTACACAACAGATTGGAAAATAACAATATCCATTATGATAGTGAAGATGAAATTCCGGTTTTCAGGCGGTTTGTCCATGACCAAATGGGTAATGATGAAACCCAGCCGGATCAAGCTGTCCCACGACAGGAAGCTGACACTTCGGTCCAAACCGAGGAAATCGGTCGGTCTGACACCCTTGCTCAGCCTACCGATACGTCTAGCCTTGATCAAGCAAACGGTAATCTGGTAGACATCCCTGAACCAAACCTTAAAAGGAACACCAAGCATCCTCCTGAGCTAATCATAGGTGACCCTTCAGAACCTGTTCGAACTAGGCGTCAAATCCTGGAGGAATACTTCAATTCCGCCTTAATATCCCAGATTGAGCCGAAAAGAGTGGATGAAGCATTGTCAGATCCGGATTGGATCTTGGGAATGCAAGAAGAGTTAAAACAGTTTGAGAGTAACAAAGTCTGGTACCTAGTCCCTAGACCGAAAGATTAACCGGTCATAGGAACAAGATGGGTATTTAGAAATAAACTCAATGAAGACGGTTTTGTCACGATGAACAAAGACAAATTAGTGGCACAAGGATACAAACAGGAAGAAGGCATTGATTTTGAAGAATCATTTGCCCTTGTGGCTAGGATTGAAGTTATTAGGATTTTTCTAGCTTTTGCTGCATTCAAAAATTTTAAGGTTTTCTAAATGGATGTTAAAAGTGCATTTTTGAATGTTGACCTACGTGAAGATGTATATGTTGAACAACCACCCGGTTTCAAAAAAGTCGAACTACCCAACCCTGTATACCGGTTAAACAAAGCTTTATACGGTCTAAAGCAAGCTCCTAGAGCCTGGTATGACACACTAACCGCATTTTTGTTAAAACATGACTTCACCATCGGTTCGGTGGATAAAACATTATTTAAGTTTGAAAAAAGGAACATATTCTACTTATTCAAATTTATGTAGATGATATCATCTCCGGTTCAACCGATCCTAAACTATGTGATAAATTCTCAACCCTGATGACTAACAAATTTAAAATGTGTATTATGGGAGAATTAAGTTTCTTCCTAGGTTTTCAGGTAAAGCAACTCAAAGAAGGAACTTTCATTAGCCAACCATAGTACACTAAAGAACTGTTAAAGAAATTTAGGATGGATACATGCTCCTCAGCCGCTACTCCAATGAGCTCATTGGTCAAATTAGACAAAGATGATGAGAGTCAAGCAGTAGACCTGACCGCTTACCGAGGCATCATCGGTTCTCTCATATACCTGACAGAAAGTAGACCGGATATTATATTTGCAGTCGGTGTGTGTGGAAGATTCCAGGCTAACCCAAAACAATCTCACTACACAGCCGCAAAGAGAATCTTGAAATACCTAAAGGGAACTCCTAACGTCGGCTCGTGGTATCCAAAGGACTCATCTTTTAACCTAACGAGTTATTCAGATGCAGACTATGCAGGTTGCAATGTTGATAGAAAAAGCACCAGCGGAACATGCCAATTTCTAGGTGATCGGCTTGTTTCATGGCACAACAAGAAACATACATCAGTTGGCACATCAACTGCAGAAGCTGAATATCTGGCAGCCGGAAGCTGTTATTCACAACTTCTTTGGATCCAACAACAACTGAAGGATTTCGGTATCATAGCCGAAGAATCTCCAATCTTCTGTGACAACACAAGTGCCATAGCCATCACCTACAATCTGGTTTTACACTCTAGAACCAAGCACATTGACATAAGGCATCATTTCATTCGGGAATACGTCATGCTGAAGCATATCCGGCTGGAATACGTATCGACAGATCAACAAGTAGCCGATATCTTCACAAAGCCCCTGCAGGAAGCTAAGTTTTCTCAATTCAGACTAACACTCAGCTTGACCGATATAAATCAAATTATTACTAAGGATGCTTAAAAAGGGAAATCGGTTCGGACAGACAAAACCGGTAGTTCCTCCTAAATTGTCGGATTTCAAATTTTACAAGGTATCTATGGAAGAACTGCCTGGTCTATCAGTTAGAGTAAACCGACCGGTCATTTAGTACATACACCAAATAACCGCATCGGGACGAACAACTGATAACTGACCGGTTCGGAAATAGTTTATCTCAGATTATTTGGTTATCGAACAAAAGTGGAATAATTACCTGTGTTTAAACTTATATGTCCTGAAAAATTACCTTTTCAAAGTAAAATGGTCACACCTTAAAAGACGTTAAGATTTGATATCTTTCATGGTCTAGGTTTATGACCAACATTCTAGGCTGTAGATATGCTTATTTCATGCAAAATACTTTATCCTATGGTTAATAGACAGTATTACCTGTGACACACTGGATAATAAGATCCTCTCTCCACTAGTATATAAGTTAAGCAAACCTTAAACAAAACATTCACAAGATATAACTTATTCTCTCACCAAGACAAAATGTCTCAGTTTCCAAACATCCTTCAAGTGGACTTCAAATCTGCTCTAAGTACTGAACACTACGATGTCTTTAAGATGATTAAGTCACTTGAAGACACCGGCCTCCAGCACTTTCTAGATGACAAACATGTCATCTACCCGGAATCTGTCATGGAATTCTTCTACAATGCTAGGGTTTTTCGTGGAACTCCTCACTTTGACACACACATTCAATCAAAAGTAGGAGGGATTGTATTCGATTTCACCGAAAGTGACTTCGCAAGATGTTTCGATCTATCGAAGCAAGGGCTGACCGATCTTAATGTACCGGCTGAACTAAAACCCGAGATCTCCTTAGCCTTTGCCCGGTCAAATCAACCAGTTGATGACCACGGTGCCAAGTCACTATTGAAAGATGAACACCAGCTTCTCAACGACGTGATCGGTCGAGGCATCCTAGGAAGAGATGTGACTAACACTTATTGTACCGGTGATTTCAACATCATGGCCGCTATAACCACGGGTACAGCGGTCAACTGGTCAAGGGTGTTGTTCGACGACCTAATCTGGATGATTGGCGTTCGAACAGTCGATCTCGTTCCTCAACTAAGTTGTATGCTTCTGGAGCTTGGGGTTCCAACGTGTCCGGGCGAAGGGTTGAACCAAGCCCAGGTACTCACCAAGGAAGTCACCGACTCATTTTATGAGCGGTTTGAAAAGGCTTGGAAGAGGAGGAACCGCCACATCAACTCCAACGGTCACGCCAACTCCAGCGGATATTAAGTCACTCCTTCTTACAACCGGTCATTTTGTTGTACGCACTGGTTGTATCTTTCTTCAACTTTCTTCATGGTCATTTCGGTCTGGTTTATGTTATCTTCGGTTTCAATCGGTTACTTTTATTATAACATCCGTCATTAATGAAAAGTAACGTTCAATTAATGAAGTAACTCCCAACTACATGAGTAATTACTATCCAACTAACTTGGTTACTTTTCAACTAGATTCTTACCTCGAGCTCCGTAACCGGTAAAAAGTAACCTCTTCCCAATACGTTTTGAAAACATAAATATTCTCTTCATTAATAAGACAAAACTGATCTTTAACATTAAATGCTAATATTTCCCCTCTAAATTCGGATCTATATAAGGAGTCACCCTCTAATCAACCTAACACATCTCAAAACAAAATTTCTTGAACTCCCTCTCTTAGCAAAGTTGGAATCATGCCGAGCCGAACTCTAGGCAACTTCCTGAGCATCGACTTCGATTCTTGTATGGAACATTGGAATCTAGAAACTAAGGAGGTCATGTTTGAATCTCTCATTGACACCGGTCTTCGCACCTTTCTCGAAGAATCCGGTCCCATACTCCTTGAGGATGTCAAGACCTTCTTCAGAAGTGCTTGCATAAGAGGAAACTTCATTGTTTCTACAGTGAGAGATCACACTTTCTAGCTGGATGAAGCCGAATTTGCTCAAATGTTCAACCTGCCCACAGAAGGGTTTTTACGACTTCCCAACCCGGGTGGGAAGTGCAGCAACCGATTACTCAGAATTCTTCTCTGGTACCGATGTACCGGTGGAGAACTACGGGATGAAAACCCACTTTGCCCACCAAATCCAACTCCTCTATGAGATCGTTAACCGATCTATCATCTATCAATCTCCTAATCAACGCTACTCAAAAAGAATATTTGACATGATGACATACATTGTTAGAAATACGCCTATCAATTGGTCATCGGTCATTTTCCAAAATCTGAAAACCATGGTGCTGACCAAGAAAGGTCTCGGTTATGCTCCTCACATCAATCGGCTCATTCTCAAGTATCGTCCAGAATTTGGACTAGGCACAACGGCATCTCCTTCAAACATCCTTGACGTGGATGTAGTGGAAGAAAAGCTTTCTAGGGTCGTTATTACATAAGTTGTATTTTTTATTTCTTATGTATTCCTATTTCTAAACCGATTCATGAATCGGTTTCTATCCTGTACTCTTTCTTCAATAAAATTCTATTTCAGTTACATAACCGTGTCAAAGGTTGCAAAATTCAGGATATCCATCTAACTAACCGGTTAATATAAATAAACAACTTCGTCTTCATTGAAATATCCGGTCAAATTCATAAACCGCATCTTCGCGGTTAACAAATCACATCATTTAATAAACGGTTTTAAAAAGAACCGCTTGTTCAAAGGTTAAAGCAAAAGTCCACTCGACATCTTTGGAGGGAAATTTCCCGCCCAAAAACTCCCGCTCAAATATCCCGCCTTTGGTTTCCCGCTTTGATTTGCCGCCTTTTGTTTGCCGCCTTTTGATTACCGCCTTTTGGCTTGCTGCCCATTGTTTGCCGCCCAATACACTTGGAGGGAAAATTCCCGCCTAAAGGTGATGGGACGGTTCGCGACGGTTGGAATTTCAAACCGCACCTATAAATGGGATCCTTAGTCATTTCATTTCATTCTTACGCGATTCGACTTTCTCTCACTAGCTCTCAACTTTCTCAAACTCTCTCAAAGCGGTTTTCTCTTACTCTCTCGATTCAATCATCAACAATGGGTCGCAACTCTGCACTATTCAAACACATAGTCCAGGTCGACTTTGAGGAAATCCGGACAAACGGTTCGGCTCCGGCAAAGCAGGTTTTATCCCGAATTTCCGAGTCCGGCCTCGAATACTTCTTAGGTGGTCCGTTTGTTCTATACAAGGAAGCGGTTGAGGAATTCTTTAAAACCGCATCTCTCACCGGCAGAAAAATAACCGCAACCGTCAGCAGTCAGCAGTTCGACCTAACCGAAGAGTCGGTCGCGGAAATCCTACACCTACCAACAGAAGGAAGCAACATTTCGGCGGATCTAGATCGAGAAACCTTCGAGGCGGCTTGCCAGGTTCTTTCGGCAACCGCGGCTCCTGTAGAAGTCTCCAGAAAGAAATCATCACTTCGACCGGAGTACATACCGCTATGTGACATCTTCACCAAATCGGTCCAGGCGAGAGGGGGAAATTTTGACAATCTCACCAAGGCAAAAAACGAGATACTTGCCGGTTTACTAAATGGCATCAAAATAAACTGGGCAAAGGAAATTTTCAACAATCTAAAGGAAATGGTGATACCGGATTCCAGCCGGTCATGGGGATATGCCATCCCACTCGGGAAAATTATGCTCCATCTCAACATCAACACCGGTCCAGGTGTTCTTCTTTCTTCAAGAAAAATCATTAGGTCCCACCAATTCAAGGAAAGGACGAGCAATAGGAAGGTCTCTACAGGTGGCCGAAAGAAGATAGGCGCTAAAAAGGCAACTCCGGTAAAAGAGAAATCCAGAAGTAAGAAACCTATAGAATTCGCAGATCCGCCATCTGAAACGCAAAATGAGGACGATTCGGCCTCCAGTTCTGACCAAACCGCTTCACAGAATACCGAAGAAAATGAGTCCGGGAAAGGGAAAGGACCGATGGACGAGGAACAATCGGCCAGTCTTGAAAACGCCGATACCGGTGTAGAGGGCACTGAGGAAGAAAATGTTCACAATAAAACCCAGGAGATGGCCGAGAAAATCGTGCGCAGAATCATGGAGGAAATCCACCAGCAAGCCCAGGAGGTATCCGACGTATTCTTACGGTGGTTCCAGTACCGGAATAATATATTCTATAAACAAATGCTACCGGGCCTAACCGCTGGACAAAAATTCGAAAGGTTGATGGAAATGGAGGAGGAAGTCATCAACCTAACAAAAGCTCAGGATCCAAACGAAGCCTTGAGCCGACACGCAATAGTGAAACCGCGTGCTCAGTTACAAAAGCTAGCCGATCATATTCAACGCCTAACAGAAAAGTATACTCCGGGAACACCAAATTCTCAACTACAACTATTGGTGTTGGAGTTACTTGCGGTCAAGAAAGGGGAGTTCATCGACGAAGTGGCGCGGCTTGAAGCGGTGCCCGAACAACAAAATACAACGCACTCTCCGCCTCATGAGAATGTTGACGGTCAGAACCCAATAGATACAGAAATGGCCTCTCCTCTAGCGGATCAAACGATCAACATAACCGACGATAGGACAGAGCCTCCTCTCACCGACAATCTTGAATCTGCTCAAGTCCGGAATTCAGAACCGGCTGTAACAGAAGAAAAGGTCAAGACTCTCATTGAAGAGTTTGTCAACGACGCGGTTAAGCCATGGAAGAGGAAAATTAAGAAAGCCGCAGTTCAAGCAATCTAGTTGGCCGAGACAACAAGGGATGATCTTGGCAAGGCGGACAAGCGAATCACGTCGGTCAAAACCAACTACGGTCAGGCCAATGTTCTGTACGGCGCTCATCTTAAGCGAACCATAGCCTTGGAGGATACGACTTCGAAGTTGGTGGATGACTTCGAGTCGGTCAGCCAAAGGGTAGCAGAGATGGAACGGTCTCAAGAAGAGACCGAGCAACGGCTGACAAAGGTCGATGAGGACCTGGGGCGGTCAAGTACCCATGCCGGTTCGACACTCGACAGGGTCATAAGTCTTGAAGAGAAGAATGCAACCCTTGAGGAAAGAAACACCAAGCTTGAAGCCGACCTCAAGGCGGTCACCGAGTAGGTGACTGAGTTAATAAAGACCAAGCTGGCTGCCGATAAAGCGATTGAGGAGGCAAACGCTCAGGCGGCTAAGAAACTTCAGGATGCGCTGGATGAGCAGAACCAGACACAAAAGGGGGCGGCATGGTATGAAGCGAACTTCGCCGAACACATACGACAGTTAACGGACAAAAATCCAGAACTCGCAAAAACCATGGTGGCCAAACAAGACGAAGAGGCCAACCGGTTAAAGGCTCAACAAGACACATACCATAATTTCGAAAAGGCTCACAAGAAGACCCAGGCGGCTCCCTCCTCTTTGGCTCCGGCGACACGCAAAAGGAAAACGCCTTCATAGAAGGCTCAAGTCACCGAGATGCTGGACAAAATCACCGAGACGGTTGTTGACCCTCCACTCAACCCGGCTTTGCTTACCGAGGATGACTTCGAAGAAGATCTCCAGTCGCAACTCACAAGACAGCGGATTTTCGATGCGGTTCCAATCAGAACAGTCAGTCAACAATTCTCTTCTCACACGGGCACCGCAGGAGCTGGGGGTTTTTCTTCAAGGCCGGCTAAACCGGCTAAGGGACAAACAGCAGATGATCTGATGGATGAATTCCCTCCGTCCAAATTGAAGAAATAGGGGCTCCCTTTTCTATCTTTACTTAGTCTTAACTTATGTTTACTTCGGTTTCTACATATATAATACCTTCTACGGTTATCTTTACTTATATATATAAAGTTATTTTTAAAAACCGGCCTACATTTGCAACCTTACATGATTTTGATAATTTTAAGTAAAATAATCAAAAAGGGAGAAATTGATAAGATAAATTTTTCTCAAAATTTTCCAAACTTTTCGAAAAATTCTCCCAAGACAATTTCCAAAAATCCGAACAAAGAAAACTCTTAAAAACGAAACCGGCCTACATTTGCAATCTTACATGATTTTGATAATTTTAAATAAAATAATCAAAAAGGGAGAAATTGTTAGATAAAATTAGACCGGCTAATAGAACTTAACACAAACAAACTTCTTATGCAGGAACAGACAAAGAACCGGACCGGTCAAATTACTCAACCGGTTAAGAAACTCCACCGGACAAGTCATCGAGTTATCAACCCGACCAAAAACCTGACCGAACAAGAAAGACAAGATCGGTCAAAACAGAAGGACGGAAACACTAGACAGTCGGTCATTTAGAAGCCAAGGAATAACCAAAAGTCATCCGGTTAACACACATAACCGACCAGCATAAAAAGATACTTCGGGTATCTGTTGAGAATGATGCCAAAGGAACAGACTGAACATTGCCATACTCATACAAGTCTGATGAAAGTTTGTAGGCTACAGAAACCGTCCTACAAGACCTTTCCACTTAAGGATAAATCAGAAAGACAATCTTCCAAGTACAGACAACTGCCCAACCGACAGTTTCTATATTGAGTAAAAGACAAACCTAGCCGGTTTGACCTACATACTGGAAGACTAGACCGCAAGGTCTGAAAAGTTGACCGCCAGGTCTGAATCACTGAACCTCTGCTCAACCAATCAAATTCAAGGAAATGAAATGTGACCGTTGGCACATTTCATCTATAAAAGGAGGAGCTGAAGAGGAGTAAATACGGGACACATTGGACAATTAATTTACAAATGATAAGATTGTGTTCTATCTCTAGAAAGCTTAAGTGCTAAGTTGAAGTGTGTATTTACAATTTCGGTTAAAATTGTACAGGTGTTATCGAGTAGGAAATAAGTCTCGATCGGATTGTGTTTGTATTCCTTAGTGAATATCCTTCTCGCGGTTTCGAGAGGAAGGGGTGACGTAGGAGTTTTATCTCCGAATATCCATAAAACATGTCTTGTTATTTACTTTCCGCCTGATTTACTTTATATCCGATCTATACTAACATACTTATACCGCTATAACCGATTCAACACTACCTAAACCGACTTACTGAGTTACAAAACCGACCCAACAATCTCCAAACCTATCTTATTCAAAACCGGTTCTGCCTATCTTGAGAGTGTGCTGCTTCAACCTGAAACAAACAACTTCCGCGCTTGAACCTGGTTCAAGGGTTTGTGACAGTTTGTGTAGTATTGAAACCCCGGTGTTAATCTATAACCGGATTAATCACCACCCTTTGAGTGAGATGCGCTAACCGCCAACCCCGGTCCTCCAGCCGCGACCTAATTCCTAACAGAAACCAATAGTGAAGAAACTGAATCCGGTACATGCTTTCCGCTCCAGAAAATCGCATGGCCACACTAATCAATCTGCAGACTCATGTCGAGTCGACTTCCAGTGTTGTCAGTCGCTCTAAAACAAAAGGGATTTCTCTCCCTAAACAAACTACCCAACCTCAAGTAAATACTTCTATCTCCTCTCCTATTCATGCTCCTAAGGATACTGTAGTACTATCAGTTGCATTTGCGGTTTTAGAAGCTCAACTGATAGTATCAGATATTATCAACAACGTTGTGGATGGAGTCGATCGGATGGATGAAACCGATCAGACAAGTGTTGATGGTGTGACCAGTTAGACTACTGAAAATGACCGTACATGTTTTGAAAAAGAAGAAGATCGGCTGACCGACAAAAATCAAGAAAAAACTAAGACTAGGGAGCCGACTAAATATAACACCGGTAATCCGGAAATCAATGTTCCAAACCTCTCTAATGAAGATCAGGAAATGGTCTAGACCGAAACCAGGAGCATTCCAAGTCCTCGTGAGGAGGAAGTCGATGTTGTTATTGAAGATTCTATTGAATCACCGGGCCTCCAAAGAAACAAGAAAGTGGCGGAAAACATTGTGACTGGTATTCTTAAAAAGGTTGACGAAAGGGCATTAAAGACCTCTAATATTTTCTATGCATGGGCTAATGCAAGAATGGAAACAAGCTTCGAAGATGTTCTCCCAGAGGTGCCGGAGAAAAAGAAATGGTTGACGCTCCTATCCTTAGAAGAAGTGGCCCTCGGTTAAGAAAGAACCACCTTTGTCCATGAAGCACTAACCAGATATCATGTCGCCAAAGCGAATGCTAATTGGAGAGCATTATCACCGATTGTCGCAAAAAGGGAGGAGGACATAAACTTAAATGGAGATGCCACTGGAGTGAATGGTATCGTCCTTACATTGCTCAAAATTGTAATGGAAGATCTCATTGCAATTATTTACAAGGTTGAAGAAAAACCGGCTGAAGAAGAACATATTCACTGAGATGAAACACAAACTGAGAAGTCCTACTTTGAAGTCGGTCAATATTCCAAACCGGCATGGACTCCATTGGTGGAACAATATATGTTTGAAATCGGAGAACAACGCCAAGTCAAGTCAGAAGACAAGCACTCTTCCGGTAAACTGAAATCTCCCATCAATATTTCCAAAAAAGAAGAAGAAAAAGACGAGGAAACCTCAAATCCGTCTCTCGCTAAATCGGCCAAAACCTCATCGGGTAAGTCTTCTCACCGAAATAAGTCAAGAGATACTAGTGTTGACAAACCGACCGGAACAGAAATATCTATGCACGCTAATTCTCATTGGGCGCCATTAGTGCAACACTAATCCATCGGTTCACTGCTTCCAATCTCTAAAGAATGCCTAAAGATGCTAATTGAGGAAATTATCCAAAAATCTATGGCCCCATGGCAGGAATCCATGGAGGCCCAAGTGACCAAAGTTCTCAAAGAACATGCTTCATCCCATGATGTTAAACTGGCGCAAGTACGTGAGGTAACCTATCAAAATCGATTTCGCCACAATGTCTTGAAGAATGCAATATTAATACTTCAGATTCCTATTCTTCCCATTGATATTCACAGGACCGTCGATGTTCAAGAAACGAGTACGCATTTTAGAGATATCCTTGACCGGAATCTCAAAGTCAAACTTATGGCCTTATGATGGAAGCCCAAGGAACATAGCAAAGGTGGCTTCGGAGATAGATATTTCGACTCCTTTCACTGTTGCCACAATGAAAGCATCAACAATTTTTCCAGAGCCAAAGAACTCACGGACCTCCCTATCATGCAAGATAAATGGGCCGCCAAAGAACTTACTGAGGCTAGACGCCTCATACGATCAGAAGATTGCGACTATCTCAAACATTTCGTATTCAAAGACTGACTCGAAGTCTACCTACATGGTGTTATGTGAGAAAGATATATTTCATAGTCATCTTGTAGGGTTTGTAGATGAAACAACAAAGAAAATGATTATTGTTTCCAGAGAGAAGGTAAATAGCAATAAAAGTGTAAGGATTTAGGGTTTTAGAGAATCTCAACGGTGAATTGAAAGTATTTTTGGTGTGCAAGGTACCCTTAAATAGATTTGAAAAGTCACGTGTCCCAAAGGACATAATTAAAATAAACTGTCATTATGTTTAAAACCTTTTCAAACACTGTTAGGATCTAGGTCGCCGCTGGTGGACCGGGGGTTGGACCGGTTAGCGGTTCTCACTCGTAGGGTGGTGATTAATCCGGTTAGAGATTAACACCGGGGTTTCAATACTACACAACCTGTCACAAACCCTTGAACTAGGTTCAAGCGCGGAAGAGGTTTGCTTTCAAGTTGAAGCGGTACACGTGTATGATAGGCGAAATCGGTTTCGGATGATGGAGATTTGAAGGATGGTGGGTCGGTTTCGGTTATCTGGATATTCGGTTTTGTCAGTATGAAGTTGGTTTGTGGCGGTATGTTTAGGTTAGTCGGTTTTGTAGTGAAGCCAACAGAAAGTAAATAACACAACAGATTTTATGGATGTTCGGAGATAAAACTCCTACGTCACCCCTTCTTCTCGAAACCGCGAGAAGGATATTCACTAAGGAATACAAATACAATTCGATCGAGACTTATTTCCTGCTCGATAACACTCTTACAATTTACACCGAAATTGTAACACACACTTAGAATTTAGCACTTAGGCTTTCTTAGAATACCACACTGTTATCACTTGTAGTAAATGCTCTCTTTGTAATTCTTAGTAACTGCCTTAATGTCCGCTTGATGTCCCGCATTTACTCTTCTGCAACTGCCTCCTTTTATAGGTGAAATATGCCAACGGTCATATTTCAAAGCCTTGAATCTGATTGGCTGATCAGAGATGCAGTGATTCAGTGTCTCAGACCTGCGGTCTTCTCCTCAGACCTGACGGTCAATCTCAGACCTGGCATCCTGTTTCAGACCTGCCGGTCTGTAAAGCAAACCTGCTGGGTTTGTCTTTTACTCAATGTAGGCACTGTCTACTTGGACAGTTGTCTGTACTTTGAAGATTTCCTTTCTGGCTTATCCCGAAGTAGAAAGATCCGGTAGTACTGTTTTCTGCAGCCTACAGTCTTTCCTCAGACTTGCATGGATATGAAAGTATTCAGTCTGTTCCTTTGGTATCATTCTCAACAGATACCCAAAGTGTCTTCTTGTACTAGTCGGCCTCTTGACTTGGCCTAGGTTGGTCACTTGACTTGGCCGAATGTCTTTTGATAGTGAAGTAACCGGACTTCTTCCGGTTATGATTGCCTTGTTGATTAATCGGCTATTTGATGGATCTGGCTTTTAGGCTTTGGCCGATCCTTCCTCTGTGCGGTCACGTACCGAATACTCTTGATCGGTTTGGTAGCTTGACCGGTTCGGTTTCTTCAGTTGGTTTTCTTTTGTTCATCCGGTCCGGTTCCTTGTTCCTGCGTAGGAAGTTTGTTTAAGTTAGGTTTATTTGAACCGGTATGAATTTATCTAACAATTTCTCCCTTTTTGATTATTTTATTTAAAATTATCAAAATTATGTAAGTTTGCAACCGTAGGCCGGTTGTTTTGTTTGGCCGATTTTGAAAAAGACTTAGATAATTTTCGAAAAATTTTGAGGGAGGGGTTTTGGAGGAATCTCTATCTTTTATCTAACAATTTCTCCCTTTTTGATTATTTTATTTAAAATTATCAAAATCATGTAGAAATGCAAAATAAGGCCGGTATTCAAAAATAACTTTATATATTCATAGATAACCGGAAAGTACTAAGCAAAAATACTAAGGTAAGTAAGAAAAAGAAGGATAGTCCCTATTCTGAGTCCGTGAATTCGTAGGCACTCTTCTTTCTCTTTGTTTGCGGTGGCGGTTGCGGTTGCGGTTGCGTGGAGTGTCGTGGTCTTTTAGATCGGTACCGCAGCTGTTCTTCGAGCACATCCTCGACTTGGTCGTCTTGCTGCGAAGTACCCGTCTCGACCGGGTCAGAAATTATATTGAGCATCTCCACAATCCGAACTTTCTTACTAGCCGGCTTCTTTCTCTTCTTCGGTTCTGAGGCAGAGGCGGCCGATGCTGAAGCGGAGGCGGCCGCTTTCTTCTTTTTCTCGTGTTCCTTCGCAAATCCCGCCAGCCGTCGTTGCTCCGTTTCTAATCGTTCGGCATCCGCTGCGGCTTGTCTTGCTATTTGCTCAGCAAACCCTGGATACATGATCTCAGCCCTTCTTACTCTCTCGGCCTCTATTTCTTCTTCGGTCAGCTGAGTCGCTCGCGGCGCCTCTTTGTCTCTGCTAACTTCGGCGACCAGGCTTTCCTGGACTCTCTTAGCAACCAGAGCATCGGCCTCTATAGCCGCGGCATCCGCGGCTTCCTTAGCTTTCAGGATTTCGGCCATCTGTGCAGTAAGTGCCTTTACTTCGGCCACGAGATCTTCGTTCTTCTTTTCCAGTACCGAGACTCGTTCAATTGTTGGGTCGACCCGGTCAAAATCCTTCTTTAATTCCGAAGTGAGACCCTCCAGAGCTACAATATGCTGAGCACAGTTTTCTCGCTCACCGGCCTCTTCCCATAGTCCGGTGCTGAGTTGCTCCAGGCGTGTTTGAGTGTGATCCACAACCAGCTTCGTCGCATTGGCGAACTTCATAGCCGTATCGAAAATGTTCTCGCATCTATCCTTGAGCGGTTGAAGCTTGGAGACGTTGTGGTCAAGTATGCGGTCATCAATCTTCTCTGATATTGAAGTGTCAAACTGCCGGAGTCGGTCCTCAATCCGCTTCGAAACAACTACTTCAAATTTTTGAAATAGGTCATCAATCCATTCCTGAGGGGGCGCTGGAGCGGTGACTACCGGTGGAGGTGGAGGCGTTGATTGCTCGGTAGGATTAGGGTCGGCTCTTTCATCAAGATTTATCGGTGCCTCCGCTTCATTTGGAGGTTCTAATTGAGCCGAATCCTCTAAGTTTATTACCTCAATTTCTGAGTTTGGAGCTTCAACTCCCAATGTCGGTATCTCAGCTTCCAGGTCTGGAACCGCATCCTCCAAAGTTTGGACCTCAACAGACTTCGAAGTCGGTACCTCATCATTTTCTGGCAGTGGTGTCTCAATGTCCCTTGGTGTCACAGTGTCCTCTGTTGTCCAGTCTGTTTGAAAATCTTCGATGACCGGAGCGATATACACCGGAACTTGTTTCTGATTGCATATAGCTTCTAACCGCGCTATCTCTTGGCGTATTTCCAATTTGCCCTTTTCAAGCTTTTCTAATACCAGCGGTGCTACTGTGGACACCGACCCTCCTTCGGCATATTCTTCCTTAATCTTTCTGATACGCCTTCTTATCTGTCGAAGATGACTTCTCGGTATCAGTAGGCAAGTTCGGCATTGTATTTCCTGAATGGTATTGGATTTGGTGAGACGTAGGATATTGTCCTCCACTTCCTCCAATCTGGCGATGCAGTGTTCTTGCGAGTGGTCCGATAGGATGTCTTTATACTTTGTATTAAACCGGTACTCATGCCACTCCAGATATAAGTCTATGACATCCTCGTCCCTTCTGATAATGCCCTGAAAGATATTCTGGGCCAGTCTTTCGGCCTCGGCCTCATCGGCTTCTTCCCTGCTGAGGCCCTCATTATTGGCACCTGTGTCAACCCCGTCCTCACCCTCGGTGGTTTCAGGATTTATGCTATGTTCGGTATTGTTTGGACTTTGAGCCGAGAGATCATCGTCATGGTCCGTTCTATTTTCGGTTCCCTCTGTGTCGGCTTCCTCATCGTCCCACTCCTCATCCTCTGTTTGTTGAGGTAGGTCTTCGAAAATTACTTTTTCTTTTCTCTTTCCTCCGGTGTTTTCTTTTGCCGGGGTATTTTTCTTTGCGGCTTTCTTCTTTCGGCCACCTGTGGAACTGGAGGCCGATTGCTTTCTTGGAAGAAAATGCCTTGATCGGATGATGCTGCGTTTTAGTATTCCAACACCGGGACCGACTTTGATCTTCAGATGTAAGAAGATCTTGCCGAGTTGTACGGCATACCCCCAAGACCTGTCTGAGTCCGGTCTCACCATTTCCATAAGGTTGCTGAAGACCGATCTTGCCCAGTTGATCTCTGTGCCTTCCATTAGACGAAAAATCATTCTGATTTTGTCTTTGGTCAGATTGCTGAAATTTCCCCCCCTTGCCAGTATCGCCCTGGCAAAAACGTCACACGCCGGGATGAGCTCAGGTTTCAGCATTTGTTTCTTTCCGGATGTGGGAACCGGCTTGTTTGTTGCTGATACACGGCGGCAAGCCATCTTAAAGACGTCATCGTCCATCTCTGTTGTTGCGTCCATACCGGTAGTTGGGAGATGCAGACTTTCGGCCACTACAGCTTCGGTGATTTCTATTTGGGAACCGCAAACCGTTGCGAGGATCCTGTCGTAGGAAACGGTTGCGGTTTTGAAGAACTCTTCGACCGCGTCCTTGTATATTACGTGGGGACCGTCTAGTAGATATTCCAAACCAGTTTTAATCAGTCGGTCGATTACTTCTTTCGCTTCGGCCGTTCCGTTCTGCCGAATCTCCTCGAAGTCCACTTGAGAGTATAGTTTGAACAACGCCGAATCACGACCCATGTTTGAAGAGTTTGAAAATGAAAGAATTCGGCTTCAAAGGATTTTAGAAGTTTAGAGAGAGAAAGTGAATTTGTGTGAGAATGAAAAATATGACGAAGGCCCCCTTTTATAGGCACGGTTTGGAAGCCAAACCGTCCCATCATGAATGGGCGGGAGTTTTCCCTCCAAAATGAAAGGACGTGGTTTCGTGCGAAACGGTGTGCGGTGTCTTTGAGCGGGAGTTTTTCCCTCCAAAACTTTGCCTATGTCATCGGTGACGCAGTCTTTTCTTTGAGACCGAATGGCAGATCGGTTTCTAATAGTGTTTCAGATATTTTGATTGATCGATGTTTAACAGTTTTAAGCAGATTTTATGAAACCGGATACGAGCGATATTAAGCCGGTTATGTTAGAAAGATACAGAAGCGATCAAAACTGAAACGATATTTTTATTAGAATGGAAACCGATAGGACGAAAGAAAGACATTTAAACGAAGGTGTTTAAGCAGTAAACACCATTTTGGAATACTTTTCCACCACGGCATCTCTATCGAGAATATTTGAGGGGGATGCCGGTGTGCCCGGTCCAAAATCTGGCCGGTGCTTGAGAATCAACCTGCTGATGTGGGGTGCGAAGCCGAGTCCCTTCTTGGTCCGCACCATTTTCCTTAAAGTTTGAAAGAGGATCGCTGCCCAATTAATGGGCGTGTGGTTGTAGATGTGGGTCATCATATTGTAGGTATTCTTTGAAAACCGCTGATTTACAGATTGGCACAGAATGGACCGAGTGACAATCTCAAGAAGTAGCTGAGTGCTACGACCGAGACGGGTCTTTAACCCATGGGTTTCCACCGTATCGAAGGTTCCAAGACAGCGGAACACATAGTAGTATTCATCAGTTCCCTCCATGGCCGGAAAGTCAGAGAACCCTTCTTTAGGCAGATTGAAGAGGGAGGCAAATTCGGCTTCATCAAGCCGGAAGGTATGATTCCTTACCGTGGTTACAATGCGATCTCCCCAGTTAACGGCATTTCTGAAAAATTCCTTGACATCCTCAGTCAGTATGGGACCGGATTCGTCAAGGAAGGCTTGAAGACCGGTAACAATGAGACTTTCAAACATGTGTTTCTTTGGGTGGTCATAGTCCCATTCGGCCAAGCATGAGCCGAAGTCAACACTTAGAAAATTTCCCAAAGTTCGGCTTGGCATGATTATGATGTAGAGAGAGAGAGAGATTCAAGAGAAGTGCAAGTGATTGTGGATGTGAGAAAGTGAAGGGAGGATGGCTCCTTATATAGAATCGTTTTTGGAGGGAAAATCAGAGCATTGATGGTTAGTTTTGTTTTATTAAGGGAAAGAATCTTTTCCTTTCCAAAGTGCATTGGGAAGTGGCGGTTTGCAGATCTCGAGGTAAATATTTGTTGGAAAGTAACCAGATTAGTTGGGAATTAAATGTGCGGGTGGTTGGGAGTTATCTCATTAAATTGGATTATGCATTTAACACATAATGACATATATTAGATGGAGACCGAAGACGGTAGAGACAACACCGAAAATGACATACATAAATGATGAAGTTAAGGAAAGCATAAATAAAACCGAAGTGGACATGGATGAGGCCGATATGGTTAATGGTGCATCCGGTACACGCAGCAAAACGACCGGATGCCAGATGAAGTGACTTAACGAGGAGGGTTGAAGTTTCTCCTTCTCCATTCCCTCTCAAACCGACTGTAGAAAGAGTCGGTCATTTCCCTAGTTAGCACTTGAGCCTGGTTCAGGCCTTCGCCAGGACAAGTTGGAACGCCGAGTTCCACCAGAAGGGTGCTCATTTGGGGAATGAGACCGACTGACTGGACGTTAATCATCCAAACTAAGGTGTCGAACAGCACCCGGGACCAGTTTACCGGTGTGCCAGTAATGATGGCGGCCATCATGTTGAAGCTAGCCACGCAATAGGTATTGGTGACATCTCTTCCAAAGATGCCCCTTCCTAACACATCATTGAGGAGCTGGTATTCAGCCCTCAAGAGAGATTTAGAACCATGATCATTGACAGGTTCATCCGACCGGGCAAAGGCTAGGGATACCTCAGCCTTAATGTCTGCAGGAGGATTGAGATCTGTGATCCCTTGCTTGGGCAGACTGAAACACCGACCAAAGTCCTGCTCGGTGAAGTCGAAAATTACCCCCCCAACTTTGGATTGGATGTGGGTCTCAAAATGGGGTGTTCCCCGGAATACTCTGGCATTGTAGTAGAATTCCATAACGGATGCAGGGTAGATGATTTGCTTATCATCCAGAAAATACTGAAGACCAGTATCTTCTAACTTCTTAATCATCTGATACACTTCATAGTGTTCGGTACCGGTACAGGATTCAAAATCTACTTGGAGGATGTTTGGGAATTGAGACATGGTTAGTTTGCCTTAGTGAGAGAGTATTCTTGTGACTTGTGAGTTTTGTGGTGAGTGTTGCCCTCTCTTAAATACTAGTTTAGGGGCTAACCTATTGTCCAGGCATTAAATGGAATGACATGTATTAACTGCAGGATAAAAGGTTTTTCACCAAAATGGGTATGTTTGCAGTCTAGGTGTCGGTCATAGGCCTGAACCATGAAAGATATCAAAAGATCTTCACGTCTTTTTAGGCGCGACCAGTTTTCTTTGAAAAGGCAACATTTCAGAACAGACATCTACAAACATTGGTAGTTGTTCCACATCTGTGAAATTCAAATAATCTAGGATGACCTGCTTCAGAACCGGTCAGTCATCAGTTGTTCATCCCGATGCGGTTAGCTGGTGTGTCCACCAAGTAGCCGGTCGGTTTACTCTGTCTGATGAGCTGGGCGGTTCTTCCATAGGCATCTTGAGAATTCAAAGATCAGCAGCTTAAGAAGAACTACCTGTTTTATCTGTCGAAGCCGGTTTTCCTTTTAAGTATCCTTAGGGAGGATCTGACTGATGTCGGTTAAACCGAGAGTAAGTCTAAATTGAGAGAACTTAGCTTCCTGTAGAGGCTTTGTGAAGATATCGGCTACTTGTTGGTCGGTGGGTACGTATTCCAGCCGGATATGCTTCAGCGTGACATGCTCTCGAATGAAATGATGCCTTATGTCGATGTGCTTGGTTCTGGAATGGAGAACCGGGTTGTATGTAATCGCAATGGCACTTGTGTTGTCACAGAAAATTGGGGACTCTTCGGCTGTAATACCGAAGTCCTTCAGCTGCTGTTGGATCCAGAGAAGTTGAGAACAGCAACTTCCGGCCGCCAAGTATTCAGCTTCTGCGGTTGATGTAGCCACGGATGTCTGCTTCTTGCTATGCCATGATACCAGTCGGTCACCAAGGAACTGACATGTTCCGCTGGTGCTCTTTCTGTCAATTTTGCAGCCTGCATAGTCTGCGTCTGAGTAGCTCGTTAGATTGAATGATGAGTCCTTTGGGTACCACAGACCGACATCAGGTGTGCCCTTTAGATACTTCAGTATCCTCTTTGCGGCTGTGTAATGGGATTGCTTTGGATTTGCTTGAAATCTCCCACATACACCAACTGCAAATAGGATGTCCGGTCTACTTGCTGTCAGATATAGCAGGGAGCCGATCATGCCCCGGTATGCAATCTGATCTACTGATTGGCCTTCATCATCTCTGTCCAATTTAATGGATGAACTCATTGGAGTAGCCGCCGAGGAGCAGGTATCCATACCGAATTTCTTCAGGAGCTCCTTGGTATATTTAGGTTGACTGATGAATGTTCCTTCCTTGAGTTGCTTAACCTGAAGACCTAGGAAGAAACTTAATTCTCCCATCATACTCATTTCAAATTTGTCAGTCATCATTTTTGAAAATTTGTCACAAAGCTTGGGGTCAGTGGAACCAAAAATAATATCATCTACATAGATTTGAACAAGTAGAATATGTTCCTTCTTTTCAAATTTGAACAAGGTCTTATCCACTGAACCGATGGTGAAATCATGCTCTAATAGGAATGCGGTTAGTGTATCATACCAGGCTCTTGGTGCTTGCTTTAGACCGTATAAAGCTTTGTTCAGCCGGTATACATGGTTTGGAAATGCCGCATTTTTGAAACCGGGTGGCTGTTCAACGTACACTTCTTCACGTATATCACCGTTCAGAAATGCACTTTTAACATCCATTTGAAAAACTTTGAAATTTTTGAAAGCAGCAAATGCAAGAAAAATCCTAATGGCTTCAATTCTGGCTACAGGGGCAAATGACTCTTCAAAATCAATGCCTTCTTCCTGTTTGTAGCCTTGAGCCACTAATCTGGCTTTGTTCCTCATGACCAAACCGTCCTCATTGAGTTTGTTTCTGAATACCCATCTTGTTCCTATGACCGATTTATCTTTCGGTCTGGGAACTAAGTACCAGACTTTACTACTCTCGAACTGGTTTAGTTCTTCTTGCATTCCCAAAATCCAATCCGGATCTGACAATGCTTCATCTATTCTTTTCGGTTCAATCTGGGATATAAAAGCAGAGTTAAAATATCCTTCCAGAAGTTGACTCCTAGTTCGAACAGGTTCTGAAGGGTCACCTATAATTTGCTCAGGAGGATGTTTACTGTTTCTTCTGAGATTCAGCTCAGGGGTGTCTACCAAGTTACCGTTTATTTGATCAAGGCTAGACATGTCGGTAGACTGACCAAGATTGTCGGACCGACCGGCTTCCTCGGGTTGGACCGAAGTGTCAGCTTCCTGCTGTGAAACAGCTTGATCCGGCTGGGTATCAATATTACCCATTAGGTCATGGACAAATCCCCTGAAGACCGGGGTCTCATCTTCGCTATCAGAATGAATATCGTTATTTTCCAGTCTGTTATGTAGATCAAAGCATGAAGCAGTGTTGCTTTCAACCGATTCATCGAAAACAACGTGAATTGTTTCCTCCATGGTTGCAGTTCTATTGTTATATACTCTATATGCTTTACTTACCGACGAGTATCCTAGCATAATGCCGGTGTCGGTCTTTGCATCAAAAGTAGTGAGTTGAGTTTTACCATTATTATGAATATAACATTTACAACCGAAAATCCTGAGGTATTTAAGTTTATGAACTCTGTTAAAATAAACCTCATATGGTGTTTTGTTGTGAAATCTGTTAATCAAGGACCGGTTTTGTGTATGGCATGCAGTGTTGATAGCTTCAGCCCAATATTTCTGAGCAATGCCGGAGTCGGCTATCATGGACCGTGCGGCTTCCTTGAGAGTCCGGTTTCTTCTCTCGGCCAGGCCGTTTTGTTGAGGAGTCCTGGCACTAGACAACTCGTGTCTAATGCCGGATTCATCAAGATATGCAGTTAATGTGCTATTAGTAAATTCGGTACCTCTATCGCTTCGAATGCAATTTATACGAGTTGATTTTTCATTTTGCAAACGCTTAAAGAGGTTGATTAGGTTTGATACCGTTTCACGTTTAGATGGTAAGAATATTACCCATGTATATCTAGAGTAATCATCAATAACTACCATGGTGTAGAGCATACCGCCTAGACTAATGACCTGAATCGGTCCAAATAAATCCATGTGAAGAAGATCTAGGCATCGGCTAGATTGGAGATTTCCTTTGCTTTTAAACGATGACCTAGTTTGTTTACCCATCTGGCATGCTGAACAAACCTTATCCTGGTTAAATACTATATCTGGGATGCCTTCAACTAATTTCTTACCACGAATGTAGTTTAAGGTTTTCATGTTTAGATGGTTTAGTCTTTTGTGCCATAGCCAAGTTTGATCAGTTTTAGCTATCATGCATATAGGATGTTCTACTCTAGTTTTCCAGTCTACCTTGTAGATGTTACCTATCCTATTTCCGGTTAGTAGTACTATTCCTTGAGAGTTCTTAACTAAGCATGCATGTTTAAGGAATTCTACTATGTATCCGGCATCACACATCTGACTAATGCTAAGTAGATTAAAACGTAGGTTTTCAACTAGAAGTACATTATCAATAGTTAGGTTACCATGGACAATCTTACCCTTGCCCACGGTTTTACCTTTAGAGTTGTCACCGAAAGTGATAGGAGCACCGGTTACTGATCTGATGTCGATTATCAAATTGCTATTTCCGGTCATGTGCCTGGAGCAACCACTATCCAAGAACCATTCGGAGTTTCCTAGCCGTTTCTTTGGATCCTGCAAAAAGTACATATTTACAACTATTTGGTACCCACATTTACTTGGGTCCACATGCGATTAGTCCCTTAGGTACCCAAACCTTGATAAATCGAACGGTCTTCTTTGCTAAAGTTTCAACTGTTCTCCTCACACTTGGTCTGGTGTATTTCGGTTTCCCTACAGATGACCTAAATGATGATGGTCTTTGGTTTGATGATCTATAGTTTGATCTACGTGGTTCAGGGAAGTCTTTCTTATATTTGAGGATTTCTGCTTTCCTTTTCTCAAGGTCAAGCCATGAATCGGTTGGGCCAACATAGTCATACTTTGTCTTTTCTTCCCTATAATACGCGGTCTCCTCTTCTTCAGCTGTACAGGTGCTCTTAAGGAATTTTATAAAGGGAAGGTTTCCTTTTGTAAGCTTTGCTTTCCATATGGATTTTCGGTTTTTAGATCTGTTCTCTGTGTATCCTAGGCCATTCTTACAACGTGGATGCCTGTATTCTTTATTCAGGTTCTTTACTATATCGCTAGATCTCCTATAGGCGGCCATCGTATACTGAAATCTGGCATTCTCTTTCTCGGTTAGGTCTCTAGTCGGCTCACTAGGTTGTTCGATCTTAAGGTCTGATTCGGTTTCTAGGGTATGAGTATCATCAGGTTGTATGGCTTCCGGTTCGGTTATGATGGGTACCTCTGGTTCTACTGGGATAGGTACTATGGGATCGGTTTTGATGTTGAGGTGCTTAGGTAACATGGTCAATAGGTTCTTATATTCTTCTACCATGTCATTCAATGCTTCATATAACTCATCTTTAGTAAATTCTTCACAGGGAGAGTCAAATACCTGTTCCTCATTTGCCATGAGACATGTGAGGTCATCGTCACTGTCACTGTGAGCCCAAAGGCTTCCTCCATCATCGGCTATCAGTGCTTTCGGCACCTCACTTCCCTCACCGGCTTGTTGATAGTTGTTTCTGTCATTTTGATATTCCGGTTTCTGGGTATCCCTCCTTGGTTTCCTGCATTCCCACTTAAAGTGTCCCATACAGTTACAGTTGTAGCATCTTATATTGGATTTATCACCATAGTAGTTGTTTGTCGGTTGGCTCCTTTTCATGAACCTCCCAAACTTCTGTGCGAGCATGGCCATGGCGTCCTCAGTAAACTGTTCGGCTGTTCTGATGGGTGCGAGTGCAGGGACCGGTATCGGTGCAGGTGTGCGTACAGAAGCAGGTACAGCCGGTTCTGTAGATGTGAATAATGCTCTGGTTGATGTTGAAGCCGAGACTTCCTCTTCGGTTCTGGATTTCATTTCGAACTCATATGCCTTAAGATCTTCGAATACATCGTATAATTTCATCTTACGTAGGCTCTTTGATTCTCTCATGACCATTGTCTTTATATCCCAGGCACTTGGAAGAGATCTCAAGACCTTCATAATGACCTCTTTGTTGTCGTACTTCTTGCCCAGATTTGCTAACTCATCTAATACACCAGTGAACCGGTCACTGTATTCCTTCATGGTTTCCCCTGGTTTCATTTTGATGCTTTCAAATCTCTGTGTGGCCACCATTATTTTGTTCTCCTTTGTTCTTTCATTTCCCTCAAAGATCTGGATGACCGTGTTCCAAGTCTCCTTCGCGGTTTTGCAATCTCTGATCTTGCAGTATGTATTTCTATCTACGCTGTTGGAGATCCGGTTTCTTGCATGGTTGTCCAGATTGTTCCTTCTCCTATTATCAGCTGTCCATTCTTTTCTATCTTTATCAATGACTATCGGTCCTTCGGTTAGAATGAATTCCATTTCATCATCCAAGGTGACTAGATGTAGATGCATGCGTGCCTTCCAGTTGGCAAAATCATCACCTTCTAGCATTGGAGGCCTATCCTGATACATGTTTGCTTGAGTATTGAAACTAACCTGGCTCTGATACCAATTGTTAGGATCTAGGTCGCCGCTGGTGGACCGGGGGTTGGACCAGTTAGCGGTTCTCACTCGTAGGGTGGTGATTAATCCGGTTAGAGATTAACACCGGGGTTTCAATACTACACAACCTATCACAAACCCTTGAACTAGGTTCAAGCGCGGAAGAGGTTTGCTTTCAAGTTGAAGCGGTACACGTGTATGATAGGCGAAATCGGTTTCGGATGATGGAGATTTGAAGGATGGTGGGTCGGTTTCGGTTATCTGGATATTCGGTTTTGTCAGTATGAAGTTGGTTTGTGGCGGTATGTTTAGGTTAGTCGGTTTTGTAGTGAAGCCAACAGAAAGTAAATAACACAACAGATTTTATGGATGTTCGGAGATAAAACTCCTACGTCACCCCTTCTTCTCGAAACCGCGAGAAGGATATTCACTAAGGAATACAAATACAATTCGATCGAGACTTATTTCCTGCTCGATAACACTCTTACAATTTACACCGAAATTGTAACACACACTTAGAATTTAGCACTTAGGCTTTCTTAGAATACCACACTGTTATCACTTGTAGTAAATGCTCTCTTTGTAATTCTTAGTAACTGCCTTAATGTCCGCTTGATGTCCCGCATTTACTCTTCTGCAACTGCCTCCTTTTATAGGTGAAATATGCCAACGGTCATATTTCAAAGCCTTGAATCTGATTGGCTGATCAGAGATGCAGTGATTCAGTGTCTCAGACCTGCGGTCTTCTCCTCAGACCTGACGGTCAATCTCAGACCTGGCATCCTGTTTCAGACCTGCCGGTCTGTAAAGCAAACCTGCTGGGTTTGTCTTTTACTCAATGTAGGCACTGTCTGCTTGGACAGTTGTCTGTACTTTGAAGATTTCCTTTCTGGCTTATCCCGAAGTAGAAAGATCCGGTAGTACTGTTTTCTGCAGCCTACAGTCTTTCCTCAGACTTGCATGGATATGAAAGTATTTAGTCTGTTCCTTTGGTATCATTCTCAACAGATACCCAAAGTGTCTTCTTGTACTAGTCGGCCTCTTGACTTGGCCTAGGTTGGTCACTTGACTTGGCCGAATGTCTTTTGATAGTGAAGTAACCGGACTTCTTCCGGTTATGATTGCCTTGTTGATTAATCGGCTATTTGATGGATCTGGCTTTTAGGCTTTGGCCGATCCTTCCTCTGTGCGGTCACGTACCGAATACTCTTGATCGGTTTGGTAGCTTGACCGGTTCGGTTTCTTCAGTTGGTTTTCTTTTGTTCATCCGGTCCGGTTCCTTGTTCCTGCGTAGGAAGTTTGTTTAAGTTAGGTTTATTTGAACCGGTATGAATTTATCTAACAAACACCATCATTAAATGTCATTCATATAGGTTCTCATTAATGTGAAATAATGCTTTAGTGAACCGTCAGAAATATTAGTCATATTTTTAACATTAAAAGACACGTGTCTTAATGTTATTTGATATTTGGAGATATTTATCAGATTTTATCTTATCTGATAAATATATTATATCCAAATAATTCAAGATACAACTGTTTTTATTGGTTGATTGGGAAAGTAAAGGACAACGCATTAAATGTAGGACAATTGTCCCACTCGTTAAATGATGAGGCATCTGAAGTGCACTCGTGTTCGGATGTTTATCAATGTTGTCCGCATGCCTTGCGTCTAAACTTGGTAGGACATCTGTTTGGACAAAGTATACTCATGCACGTCTATAGACGTATCAACAGGCGTATGCCTCACATTCGGACATCTGACCATGCTTATTGCAAGCTTCTTAAACACAGATCGTCCGAAATCTTTTTTCTTCGGACATCTAATTTGATCAGTCCGATATGAGACGTCCGTCTTAATAAGTTTGTCCAGAAGACCTTAAACAATAAATTTCCCCTTAATTTTTGCATTCTTAATTAAATTAATTTAGGTCTACAAGACCCAAAATATTTATAAAGAAGGAAAACATAGCCTCCGAGAGTGGCTTCGTGAACACGTCTACCACTTGGTGATTAGTTGGAACATATTACTATCGAATATGCTTCTAGTTGATATGCTCCCGGATGAAAAGGTGTCGGATGTAGATATGCTTGGTTCTGGAATGCAACATCGGGTTGTATGTTATGGTAATTGTGCTTGTGTTATCGTAGAAGATTGGAGACTTGTTTGCCTGAATTCCATAATCCCTCATCTATTGTTGAACCCATAAAAGCTTAGAGTAGCAACTGCCTATGGAAATGTACTCAACCTCTAATGTAGACATGGAAATAGACGTCTGATTCTTGTTGAACGAAGAGATCAGGCGATCAGCAAGGAATTGGCAAGTCCCATTGGTGCTCTTCCAATCAATCTTGTAGCCTGCATAATCTGCATCAGAATAGCTAATTAAATTGAAACTGAAATCCTTCATATACCACATTCCTATGTTTTGAGTTCCCTTTAATTACTTCAAAATACGCTTAACAACAATATAGTGAGATTGTTTAGGGTTAGCCTGAAATCTTCCATAGACGTTGATAGCAAACAGGATGTCTGGCCGGCTGACTATTAGGTAAAGAAATGATCCGATAACTCCTCTATATGCGATGATATTGACACTCTGGCCATCTTCATCCCTGTCAAGCTTTCTAGAAGAATCCATTGCAGTAGAGGCATCTAGACAATTCTCCATGCAAAACTTATTCAATAGCTCTTTTGTGTACTTGGCTTGAATTATAAATATGCCATCTTCAATTCGACAAACTTTAAGAGAAGAAAGAACGTCAATTCGCCAATCATACTCATTTCAAAATTATCCTGCTTCAACTTACAGTATTTCTTACACAATGCGGGGTTAGTTGACCTGAAAATAATGTCATTAACATATATTTGGACAAGCAATATGTATAAAAATTTAACAAATCTATAAAAAGTTTTATCAATTGTGCCAATTATAAAATCATGTTCAAACATGAATTTAGTTAAAGTGTCATACCAATTTCTAGGAGCTCGCTTAAGATCATATAAAGCTTTATCAAGTTTAAAAACATGATTAGGCAGGGTGTGATCTTGAAAGCCAAGCTGCTGTTCAACATACACATCCTCATTTAGAATTCCATTTAAAAATGCACTTTTTACATCAATTTAATAAACTTTAAAGTTCTTTAAAGATGCATAAGCTAGGAAGATTCTGATTATTTCAAGTCTAACGACATGGTAGAATGACTCCTTAAAGTTAATTCATTCCTCCTGCCTATAGCCTTGAGCTACTAATCGAGTTTTGTTTCTCACAACCAAGTCTTCTACACTAAGCTTGTTTCAAAAAACCCATCTGGTTCCAATAATCGATTGATTAGTCAGTCTTGGAGTCAGATGCCACACTTTATTTCTTTCAAATTGATTCAGTTCCTCTTGCATGGAATAACCTCTATTCAACTTACAACACTGGAATTTTATACACAAAAAAGTAGAAGATTTACATAGTAATCTTAGAGAATGTACACACAACGCTTTAGAAATTATTGATTCGTACAGAGTGTTTTGCAAGTAAGAAAGAATTCAAGAATTGAGAGATTCAGATAGTTGGAGAAAAATCAAAAAATTGAGAGATTCGTCTGTTGTCCTTGAGGATATGCGTTTGATCGTGTGCATACCTATTTGTACTATAGAATATTCTTGAGATCATGGTATACTGGACAATACAGAATGTGAGCTGGAATATTGAGTACATGGCACTTGGGAAAAAAAGCGTGTTCAGTTGTCTGAGCAGACGGATGATAAAGAAGTTGAGTGCCAAGCTGATGAGTTGAGTAGACAATAAGATGCCTCTTCGGACGAATGTTGAAGCACGACATTAGATGTTTCATCAGACGTCTAAGAAGATTAGATGATGTCTAAATGCTCTCTTATTTAGACTAGCACGTCCAAGAAGATGAGGCGACGTATAACTACGCTCTTCTTTAGACTAACACGTCTAAGAAGATTAGGCGATGTCTAATTGTGCTCTTCTTTAAACTAGCACGTCTAAGAAGTTCAGACGGCGTCTAACTACACGCTTCTTCTTTGGACTAGAACATCCAAGAAGATTAGACGAAGTCTAACTGCGCTCTTCTTTAGACTATCATGTTTAAGAAGATTAGACGACGTCTAACTGCGCTTCTTATTTAGTCTTGCAAGTCTAAAAAATCCGATGACATCTGACTACTCACTTCTTCTTTAAGCTAGCACGTTTAAGAAGATTAGGAGACATCTAATTGCGTTCTTCTTTACACTACCACGTCTAAGAGGATTATACGACGTCTTACTGCGTTTTTCTTTAGACTAGCACGTCTAAGAATTTCATATGACGTCTAACTACGCTCTTCTTCTTTAGACTAGCACATCTAAGAAGATTACACGATGTCTAAATTCGCTCTTTTTTAGACTAGCACGTCTAAGAAGTTCAAACAACGTCTGACTACGCGTTTCTTCTTTAGACTAGCACGTCTAAGAAGATTAGACGACATCTAACTGCGCTCTTTTTTAGACTAACACATTTAAGAAGATTAGACAATGTCTAACTACGCGCTTCTTCTTTAGACTAACATGTCTAAGAAGATTTGACGATGTGTTGTGTCAAATTATTTTGACTAAGTGTTGAAATAATTTAACCACTGAGATTTTGATGATGAAATGACTTATGAGTTTTAATACAGGTGTATTGAAACAATATTTCATAAGACTTGGATCTAATGAGGGTCATTAGACCAATTTTGACATTCACTAGAATTAGACGTACAGTCTAACTCATCGGAGTTAGACGTGTAGTCTAATGAATGTAAAGAATTAGATGTAAGTCTAATGAATACATAGAATTATACGTACAGTCTAACTCATCGGAGTTAGACGTGTAGTGTAATAGACGTGTAATTAGACAGATGATCTAATTGATACACGGAATTAGACGTAAGTCTAATGCATAGAATTAGACGTACAGTCTAACTCATCGGAGTTAGACGTGTAGTCTAATGAATGTATAGAATTAGACGTAAGTCTAATATACACGGAATTAAACGTAAGTTTAATTGATATTCGGAATTAGACGTACAGTCTAACTCACTAGAGTTAGACATACAGTCTAACTCACTAGAGTTAGACGTGTAGTCTAATAGATTTACAATTAGACGGGTAGTCTAATTTATGCGAAATTAGACGTGCAGTCTAACTCAGTAGAGTTAGACGTGTAGTCTAATAGAAAGTGAAAGTTAGACGTGCGTCTAACTCCTTCGGACAAGTCTGAGGTAGAACGGGAATTAGACATGCAGTCTAAATCAGTGGAGTTAGACGTGCAGTCTAATGGTTATTGAATAATTAGACGTGTAGTCTAATTAGTTAAAGTCAGACGTGCGTCTAACTCCTTCAGACAAGTCTGATGTAGAACCGGAATTAGACGTGCGGTCTAATGGTTATTGGATAATTAGACGTGTTGTCTAATTAGTGAAACTTAGACGTGCGTCTAACTCCTTCAGACAAGTCTGAGGTAGAACCGGAATTAGACTTGCAGTCTAACTTAGTGGAGTTAGATGTGCAGTCTAATGGTTATTGAATAATTAGACGTGTAGTCTAATTTGTGAAAGTTAGACGTGCGTCTAACTCCTTCAGACAAGTCTGAGGTAGAACCGGAATTAGACGTGCAGTCTAACTCAGTGGAGTTAGACGTGCAGTCTAATGGTTATCGAATAATTAGACGTGTAGTCTAATTAGTGAAAGTTAGACGTGCGTCTAACTCCTTCAGACAAATCTGAGATAGAACCGGAATTAGACATGCAGTCTAACTCAGTGGAGTTAGACGTGCAGTCTAATGGTTACTGTAATTAGACGCGAGTCTAATTCTATTAGACCAGGCGGTCTAATAGACGTTTTCTATTGGAAGGAGATGTGTGATTTCATTAGACTGATTTTCACAGTCCGTCTAACTAAAATACGTCTAATGCTCAGTTTAAGCAGTATGCTTGAATCTAGTATTTCACCTACCCACGTGCTATAGCTGTACCCTACTCCTGCTCTACTTTCTAGTGAAGATTAGTACAACAGCTATATGCATCCAATCAAGGAATGGCACGTAAAGGAATTTTCCTCACATTACTTGTTTTGTAGGTACATCCCTGATGGAATATTCGGCGCACTACCAGTGATGTACGGCCATAATCCTTGTGCTCAGAACTTGCTGTGTACAATGGAGGCTTTCCAATGGAAGAGTACCACGTATCATTCTTGAAGATTCGACGGTTAGCTCCTTCTCAGTATTTAATAAATCTCAAGGACAACGGACAATCTGCCTTACGAATTTTGCCGAACGAACAAGCAATCTGATTTTGCAGAGAGAGAAACTACCAATGATCTTGCTTACTGAATTCATACTGTGAAGCTTATTTTTAATTGTACTGTGTGTAAATCAAGAGATACCTAGAATCAAAACACCTTTAGCTGAGTGATATTCTTCATCTTGTAATTGAACAGAAAGTGTTCTGTTCAATAGTGAGCTAAGTGTGTGTGTAAACTGTATTTGATTCGAACCATATTATAGTGAATTCTTCCGGTGGTTGGAAGAAGGGGTGACGTATGAGAGTTTCTTCGAACATCCATAAACAAACTACTGTGTTCTTCATTTTTATCATCTTTTCATATTTCATCTTGTGTGCTTAAAACCCAAGTAAACAATTCCGCCTTGAATCTGTTTCAAGTGTACACAAGTTTGCGTAGAATAGAAAGCGAATTAAATCCCTAACAAGATTTCTTTCAAACCGTTTTGTTAGAAAATAATTGTTAGAACTTATGAAAAGTTTAATGAATAGATAAATTAAGTTCAAATAAACATGTTAAACCGCTAATTAATATCAAGTATATTAATTGGTTTAAATATAACAAGAAGTTGTTGTAGCGTAGTGGTAAACATTCCTTCCTATCACACAGGTGACCAGAGATTAAATCTCACTGGCTGCAAATAATATTTAAAGTTTTGCTATTTGGAAATATATATACTGTTCGGTTTGAAGTAAAAGGATCCGATCAAACCGGTTCAGTCAACCAAAGATCGGTCAACCGGCTCAGTTAGGAGATCAGTCAAACAGACATTTAATGAAAGAAGGCTCCGGTCAAACCGGATCGATCAACCGGCACTTAATGAAGCATGAAATGAGTTCCGGTTTATTAAATGCTCTGGTTGATTAAATGCAGCCGCTCAAGTCATAAATGCCCCGGTTATTAAATGAGCCGCTCCAGTCATAAATATGCTCCGGTCATTAATTGCCCTCAGCTCCGGCTAATAAATACTCTCAGGTTTGAGATGAAATCCGGACAGGTTCAACCTTTGTGCAGAAATCTCGTGTTATGACACATGATTTTTCGTTGGGAATATGTAAAATAAGAAACCAGGCATGGGGCAAGATAATGATTACAATATTCCTTGGGAATATGTAAGAGAAGAAACTAGGCATGGGGCAGAATAATGATTAAAATATTCATTGGGAATATGTAAAGGAGAAAAACAACCGGCTTATGCATGTCTGCCATGTGTCCAAACCGGCTTATGCATGTCTTCCATGTGTCCAAACCGGTTTATGCATGTCTGCCATGTGTCAACCGGCACGGCTTCTAGTGACCAATCTCCTGGAGAGAGAAAAGATGACCGTTGTCATCTTTTCACTATAAAAGGAAGCTGAATCATTTCAAGAAAACTAGAGCTCTCGCGCAAACACGCAAATACGCGTGAGATTTCTACGAAAAAGATTATTCAAGAGAGAAGAAACAAAAAACAAAAGATCTTATGCATAAGTGATTGAAATTCAGAAAGTGTTTGTGTATTGTGTTTATTTTTATCAAGTGTAAAAGTGTTTGTATTACATCATAGTGAGTGGTGTAACCGGCGAGTAACGATTAAGGCTCGTCCGGCATTGTGTGCGTGTTGTAACATTCAAGTTAGTAGAGATCCTTCTCATAATCTGAGAAGAAGGGGTGACGTAGGAGGGTTTGCTCCGATCATCCATAAAAAATCATGTCTTGTGTCATTTTCGATATTTTCGGCTCACCTACTACAAACCGAACTATCACTCATTTCAAACCAAACCGAAACATAATCCTGTTTCTAAATTAAATCGGTCTATCTATCCTCTCTAACCGATCACTCATTAATCTGATCAAAATCAAGTCTTGTGTGTTTCTTCAAGCTGAAATAGACATTTCCGCCCTTGAACTCGGTTCAAGAGTCTGTGACAGCTTGCGCGGTGTTAAGAAACGGTTTTAGTCTCTAACCGGACTATCACCAATCAGAGCGTGTGTTGTGTTGTTGTAAGCGGTCAACCCTTCCAAAACCGGAACCTCGGTCCTCCAAGGGCGACCCCGATCCTAACAAGTGGTATCAGAGCAAATGGGCCGATAGCAATTCGGACGACTCATCATCTAGCGACGGTGATGATAAAACTGATACATGCTTCGCGGCTGAGATAGAATCTGAGGTATTCGACTTTTCTTCTGAAGAATTTACTAAAGAAGACTTAGTTATTGCACTCAACGACATGGTCGCTAAGTTCAAAAACTTTTCTTTTCTCATACCGACCCGGACAAAATATGAAACCGGAGAGTCAAGTGGTACCGCTGGTGAGCCAAGCGGAACCGAGACTTACGAACCGGTTGGACTATCCTTAGAGAATGAGAAGCTCAAGGAGACAGTCCAATCGTTAACCGAAGAAAATGAGAGAATCAAATATGTCACGGCTTCTTGGAAGAGATCTAGTGAAGCGGTAAGCCAGATGTCTAATTACCAAAGACATTCCAAATAAAAATTTGGTCTTGGTTATAACAAATCCGTCACTCACAATCATTCCAACGGGATGAAACTCACAAAAGACAATCTTCCTTTCATAAGATTTGTCAAGAGCTCTTCAACCGACAATGAGGCACAACGTGACTCAAAACCAGAAAAAGAAATAAAATATGTAAGTCCAACTGACTCGGAAAAATGGCTTCATCCTGAGAGAAGGAAAGTCAACCGGCCAGCAGGTAAACAAACCGATCTACGACCACATAGAGTTAATCAAAAGTCACCACAAAATAAGGCACTCTTAGGACAACAGAAAGATGTCAAGCCAAGCACCGGAAAAGTAATTAGAACCATAACCGGGAAAGTTATCCGAGTTATTAAAGTCTGGATTCCCAAGGGACTAATAAGCCACAGACCCAAAGAAAAATGGGGACCATATTCTCTATTGTCTATGAATGCAGGTAAATCAAAACAGAAGTTTGAAAGAGACAGCATTGCATCCGGACAGTCGGCTGCTGACGAACACGTCACATGAAGGGAACAAACATGAAGTGGCTAACATTCTCACAAAGCCACTTCTCGAGTCTATGTTTTCTTCCCTTAGAAATATTTTAGGATTGTTAAATTACAAAATTTGAAGAAAATTTGTTAGAAAAATAAAGCTCTCTTTAAACCAAACCGTTTTTCCTAAAAAACTGGCCAAACAAATATAAGCTTTTTAAAACCGGCCAACAATTACAAGTTTTGAATATTTATTCTAAATAATCAAAAAAGGAGAAATTGTTAGAAAAATTAAGTAGATTAATTTTAAACCGGCCACACATTACAATTTTTGAATATTTATTCTAAATAATCAAAAAGGGAGAAATTGTTAGAACTTATGAAAAGTTTAATGAATAGATAAATTAAGTTCAAATAAATATGTTAAACCGCTAAGTCATATAAAGTTTATATTAATTGGTTTAAATATAACAAGAAGGTTTTGTAGCTTAGTGGTAAACATTTGTTCCTGTCACACAAGTGACCAGGGATCAAATCTTACTGGCTACAAATAATATTTAATGTTTTTCTATTTTAGGGAAACTGAGCGTTCGGTCAAACAGACATTTAATGAAAGAAGGCTCCGGTCAAACCGGATTGGTCAACCGACACTTAATGAAGCATGAAATGAGTTCCGGTTTATTAAATGCTCCGGTTGATTAAATGCAGCCGCTCTAGTCATAAATGCTCCGGTTATTAAATGAGCCGCTCCAGTCATAAATATGCTTTGGTCATTAATTTCCCTCAACTTCGGCTAATAAATACTCTCAAGTTTGAGATGAAATCCGGACAGGTTCAACCTTTGTGCAGAAATCCGGAACGGTTCAAGTTCAGGACCAGTTGAGTTGCAATAGGCAAATTATTCAAAAGATAACAAACAAAATATTCCTTGCGAATATGTAAAAGAAGAAACCAGGCATGGGCAAGATAATGATTACAATATTCCTTGGGAATATGTAAGAGAAGAAACCAGGCATGGGACAGAATAATGATTACAATATTTTTTGGGAATATGTAAAAGAGAAAAACAATCGGCTTATGTATGTCTGCCATGTGTCCAAACCGGCTTATGCATGTCTGCCATGTGTCCAAACCGGTTTATGCATGTCTGCCATGTGTCAACCGGCACGACTTCGAGTGACCAATCTCCTAGAGAGAGAAAAGATGACCGTTGTCATCTTTTCAATATAAAAGGAAACTGAATCATTTCAAGAAAACTAGAGCTCTCGCGCGAACACGCAAATACGCGTGAGATTTCTACGAAAAAGATTATTCAAGAGAGAAGAAACAGAAAACAAAAGATCTTACACATAAGTGATTGAAATTCCGAAAGTTTTTGTGTATTGTGTGTATTTTTACCAAGTGTAAAAGTGTTTGTATTACATCATAGTGAGTGGTGTAACCGGCGAGTAGCGATTAAGGCTCGTCCGACATTGTGTGAGTGCTGTAACATTCAAGTTAGTAGAGATTCTTCTCATAATCTGAGAAGAAGGGGTGACGTAGGAGGGTTTTCTCCGAACATCCATAAAAAATCTTGTCTTGTGTCATTTTCGTTATTTCCGGCTCACCTACTACAAACCGAACTATCACTCATTTCAAACCAAACCGAAACATAATCCTCTTTCTAAATTAAATCGGTCTATCTATCCTCTTTAACCGATCCCTCATGAATCTCATCAAAATCAAGTCTTGTGTGTTGCTTCAATCTGAAATAGACATTTCCATCCTTGAACTCGGTTCAAGAGTCTGTGACAGTTTGCGCGGTGTTAAGAAACGGTTTTAATCTCTAACCGGACTATCATCAATCAGAGCGTGTGTTATGTTGTTGTAAACGGTCAACCCTTCCAAAACCAGATCCCTGGTCCTCCAAGGGGGACCCCGATCCTAACACGTTTTTCATAAGCCTTCATCCTTAGTCAGACCTCTGTCTCTATCGATAAAGCCGATCCTATCAATTGGTATCAGAGCCAAGTTTCTATTCTTAAGCATCAAGAACCTGAAGCATGTCTATCGTCAATGAAATTCTTCTTCTGTCAAGGGACAACTACGATTATTGGATGATAAGAATGCAAGCTCACTTGGCTGCCATTAACTATGATATGTGGAGCGTTATTACCGACGACCCCATAAAGATTTCAAAGCTAAGAAGCGACTGAACTACTGAATATAAGATGAACAACAACCTGGATAATGTTGCTAAGAATATTCTGTACCAGTCACTCAACATGAATATGTTCTGTGAGATCAAGTCTTGTTCCACTGCAAAAGAGATATGGGATAAGCTCAATCAGATCTACGGTGCAAACTTTCAAGCAAAGAAGAACCAGAAAGCGTTCATATGTAGTCTGAACAAATCCAGATTGGCTGACAGTGATACAGATGAGTCTCCTGCTGAAAAAGAGAACGAAGTTGTAACTTGTCTGATGGTGGATGACCAATCTAAGGTAAATGATATCTTTACACCAGAATTTACAAACGAGGAGTTAACTAATGCACTCAATGAAATGCCTGTTGAGTACAAGAAGTTAACTGACTCTTTTTATGAAATGAAAGTTAAATATGAATCAACTGTCATTTCTTCAAACCAAGAATCTGAACCAAACTTTTTGATGAAAACCTAACAGAGATCTCATCTGAGAATGAGATGGTCAAAGAACAGATTCAAACTTTTTCATCTGAAAACAAGAGATTAAACTATATAGTCAGTGAATGGACAAGATCTAGAGATGCTGTCAAATATCAGATCAGTATGTTAAAACCTGCTCGATTTAGATCCGGATTGGGATATGACAACAATGACCCTAATCTGTCCTACAAAAAGTCAAATCCTCCAACTGACAAGTTTAAGCCTATAAACTTTGTCAAAAAAAGTATGACTAATAGTGAATCTGATCCTATTCATGAAGAAGTTGATTTCAAAAATGAAATAGTTTATGTTCCACCAACCGTTAGCTGGCTTAAGAATAAGCTAGAAAAAGCTAATAAGTCTGGTAAATTAAAACCTGACTCTAAGTCAATGAGTTTTAAAAGAAAATCTTCTTCAAAAGTTAAAGGATCAGTGGCTAGTAGAAAGTCGTCTGCTAAGTCAAAAATATACGCATTAATCACGGCACAAAATGGGAAATCCATTAGAATAACTCAAATATGGATTTATAAGGGACTGATTGACCGAGGACCCAATTAAAGGTGGGTACCAAAAGATTCTAAATATCTATTTATGTAGGTACAAATAAACGAAGGACTGGAGGAATTTGTATGGTATCTTGATAGCGGATGTTTTAGGCATATGACAAGAAACAGACGGCTTCTCACTGATATATCAGATTGCTCTGGACCTAAGATCACATTTGGTGACAACAAGAAGGGTAAGACCATGGGTAAGGGTAAGATTATCCATGGTAACCTAACTATTAATGACGTGTTGCTTATAGACAATCAGTGTTATAACTTAATCAGCATTAATCAATTATGTGATAACGGTTTTTTAGTAGATTTTCAAACCCATGCATGTTTAGTTAAAGACCAATATGGAAACATTTTGTTGACTGGAAGTAGAGTAGGAAATTCATTTAAAATGAATTGGGAAAAAGAGACTTCTGACCCTATGTGCATGATTGCCAAGAATGACTAGAAATGGTTATGGCATAAACGTTTGAACCATTTGAATTTTAACACCATCAACAACATTTGTTCAAAACATTTTAGTTATTGGTTTGCCCAAACTTCAGTTTTCAAAGGACAAGATATGTTTGCCAGTTAGGCAAATAGGGCAGATCATCGTTCAAAAGCAAATGGAAATCACAATCCAGTCGTATCCTAGAACTTTTACATATGGATCTTTTTGGTCCAATTCCTGTAAAGAGTGTAGGAGGAATGAGATTTGCCTTAATTGTTATCGATGAATTTTCTCGTTTTACATGGGTTGCACTTTTACCATCAAAAGATAAAACTGTTGAAAACTTGATTAGGATATTTAAAGGGATTCAGAATCCAAAATCTTTAAATATCACATGCATCAGAAGTGATCAGGGAATTGAATTCACTAACAGATACCTATCATCTTATCTCGAGGAGACTGGAATTACGCACGAGTTGTCTAGTGCCAGAACTCCACAGAAAAACGGCATTACTGAGAAAAGAGTGATAACTCTGAAGGAAGCAGCGTGGTCTATGCTTGCTGAATCAGATGTACCTCAGAGGTTCTGGGCGGAAGCCATTAGTACTGCTTTCTATACACAAAATCGGTTAATAATTAACAAACGTTTTGATAAAACTTCCTATGAGCTGTATTATGGGAGAATTCCCACAGTTTCTTATTTTAAGATATTTGGGTGTAAATGTTTTATCCATAACAATGGAAAGGTTTATTTGACTGCTTTTGATGCTAAAGCAGATGAGGGATTCATGTTGGGATACTCATCAGTAAGCAAGGCTTATAGAGTATACAATAAAAGAACACAGACTGTTGAAGAATCCCTCCATGTAGTTTTTGATGAGCCTATTGAGAGCAAATCTAATGAACCCATTGATCTTGCTGACAGACTAAAATCGGCTAGTCTTGAGTTTGTAAGTGAAGAAGAAGAAACCTTGAACAAGCGGATGGCTCTATCTGATCCCGTGGCTGATCCGGTTGAAGTTCAACCAAACGTGCAAACTCCTGTTTAACAAGAAGTTGAGAGTTTGGATGTCGCGGTGTCACCGGTTCAGATGACCAATCCCCTTGGATCCAACTTCAGATGGAACAGAAATCATCCACCAGAACTGATAATCAGAAATCCTTTTTCTCCTCGAAGGACAAGACGTCAATTGATGGATGAAATGGCCAATTCTGCATTTATTTCTCAAATTGAACCTAAGAAAATTTGTGAAGCTATAGTTGATCCAAATTGGATCAATGCTATACAAGAGGAGTTAAACCAATTTGCTAAAAATAAAGTGTGGTATCTCACTCCTAGACCAACTGACAAGTCAGTTATAGGAACAAGATGGGTCTTTAGAAACAAGCTTAGTGAAGATGGATTAGTCATTATAAACAAAGCTCGTTTAGTTGCTCAAGGATACAAACAAGAGGAAGGTATTGATTTTGATGAGTCTTTTGCACCGGTTGCAAGACTAAAGGTAATTAGAATCTTCCTAGCATATGCATCATTTAAGAATTTTAATGTCTTTCAAATGGATGTGAAAAGTGCATTCTTAATTGGAAAATTAAGTGAAGAAGTATATGTTGAGCAACCCCCTGGTTTTATAGATCATGTTTTGCCAAATCATGTTTATAGGCTTAACAAAGCATTGTATGGTCTGAAACAAGCTCCTAGAGCTTGGTATGATACTTTAACCAACTTCTTGTTTGATCATGATTTTGTTGTTGGAACAGTGGATAAAACCCTGTTTAGATTTACTAAAGATTCTCACATACTACTTGTTCAAATATATGTAGATGATATTATCTTTGGCTCAACTAACGTCAAATTGTGTGAGAAATTTGTCAAGCTGATGCAGGACAGGTTTGAAATGAGCATGATGGGAGAACTTACATTCTTCCTTGGGCTTCAAGTCCGACAGCTAGAAAACGGAACTCTCATCAACCAGGCCAAATACACCAAAGAACTGCTAAAGAAGTTTGGTTTGGAGAATTGTTCTGCAGCAGCCACTCCAATATGCTCCTCAATTAAATTGGATAAAGATGAAGGTGGCCAAATTATCGATGTAACAACATATAGAGGACTCATCGGTTCTTTGATGTATGTAACTGCTAGTAGACCAGAAATTCAATTTGTTGTTGCTGTTTGTGGCAGATTTCAGGATGATCCTAAACTCTCTAAACGTATTCTTAAATACTTAAAGGGAACTCAAAATGTGGGACTGTGGTATCCGAAAGCTTTTAGTTTCAATTTAATTAGTTTCTCAGATGCAGATTATGTAGGATGCAAAATTGATAGAAAAAGCACAAGTGGAACTTGTCAGTTCCTTGGAGATTGTCTAATTACTTGGTTCAGCAAGAAGCAGACGTCAGTCGCCACGTCTACATCTGAAGCAAAGTATCTTGCATCTGGAAGTTGTTGTTCTCAAGTTATGTGGATTCAACAACAACCAGAGACTATGGGATTGAGGCTGATGAATCTCCAATTTTCTGCGACAACACAAGTGCTATTGCAATCAACTACAACCCAGTTCTGCATTCTCGGACAAAGCATATTGAAATGAGGCATCATTTCATCCGAGAACACGTCAATCAGAAGCAAATTCCTCTTGAACATGTTCCTAAAGATCAACAAACTACGGACATCTTCACGAAACCCCTACCGGAAGCTAAGTTTTCTCACTTTAGAAACATGCTAGGTCTTGTTGATCTTGATTGATGTGATTACGTGCATAAATTAAGGGGGAATGTATTGTTCAAAGAAAAACTAAACATACATGAAAGACAGAGGTCTCAATTTGTCCTAAGAATTCAGAGTTTGAGAACACACAGCTACTTAGACAAACGTCTACTTTAGCAGTTTCATCTTCATCGAAATTATCGTCTTGGTTATTCTAACCTGCTTGGTTAGACGGATGCGTCTAATAGACGGACACTTCTAATAGACGCTAGACGTTTTTACGTCATGAGAAAGAGGATGCTCACGTCTAAGCAGACACATGTGTCTCACGTGATGTTATTGCATAATTAGACGTACACGTCTAATAGACTGATTTTCAAAAGGAAGTTGAAAATGTGAAAAGGAGAATAAACATCTAACTACTGATGTAATTAGATTCTTCATCTTCTGTCTAGTTGGACAACTGTCCTTTACTGGTTTCTGATCAAGTTTATTTTCCCGCCAAAAATCAAATCAGTCATTCCTTAAAAGAATTGAAGACATGTGTCTCTCAATATATAAAGAATGACTAATATTTCTGACAACTTTTGCTTGTACACTTAGTATTAAACGTTCGGTTTCATGCTAACATTAAATGTTGTGTTTATTGGGAACTGACTTTTGAAGTTCTTGATGGTAGGAATAATCATTAGTTTTCTTCTATATGATTAAAAAACCTGATATCAATAGGATCATTCACTCTAAAAGATAGAAGATCTTTGAAATCAATCTCTCTCTCTTTAGAATTCAAATCGTTCTAACCCTTGTTCATCAAATCATAATGTTGCCTTTCCGTCCAAAATCAATTCAAGTGGACTTTCAATCTGTATCCACCGTACAATCTCCAGGAATGCATAGGATGTTCGAATCATTAAAAGCTTCAGGGCTGAGAAGATTCCTCACCCCTCATGAAACCTATCACGAACAGTTAGTTAAAGAATTTTTTGAAACCGCCGGATTCTATCAGGATAATGTTATTGCTAGGGCCTTAATGGGCCAGATGATCTGCATCACCGAAGAGTCCTTCGGTACGTTTTTTCAACTTCCAAAAATAGGTATCGATGATTTCTCAACCACTCCTCCTGATCTAATGATTACGATGATGAAGGTCTTTTCCGATTCCCCTCTAGTAGACATTCATGGAAAGAAAAACCTCTTGAAGGTTGAATATGCTCTCTTAAGCGATATCGTATCGAAATCCCTTCTGTCTAAAGAAACTTCTTACAAGTACTGTACGAAGGTTTTTCAGATAATGGTGGCCATCACCAGGGGTGTTCCTGTCAATTGGACAAGCTTCCTCTTCGGAAATTTTGTCAGAATGGTTGTCGCTAGGAAAAAAATCTTTGGGTTTGATGGTCCTCTCAGCTCGCTTCTTTGTTTCCTTCTGAATGAACCCGGTAAGAGCTTTCCCTTCCTTCTAAGATCCTGAACTACCAGAAAGTGGTAAATTACATTCAAAGGGTTGAGACGCTCAAGTCTAAGAAAAGGAAAAGAGAAGACTCCAACTCCCCTCTAACTGCAGTATTAGAGATCTCTTAGGTTTAAGTCTATCCTTTCCAGAAGTTATGACTAGGAAGAAGAAGAAGAAGATTATAATAGACATTATCTTCATTTAAGATAAATCTCTTGAAACATGTGTTTTTAATGTGTTCATGTTAACTTATTCTGGCTATTTTTGAGAACAAATTTTTGTGTGTTTCTTTTGGAAACACTCACGTTTTGTTGTTTATTAACATGATATGTTTATGATGAATATGCATGTGAAGGGTTTTGTTTATTTATATGATGAATGCATATTTTGATATATGTATGCAGGTTTGCAATTTCTTCATCAAAAAGGGGGAATTGTTGGGTCAAATTATTTTTACTAAGTGTTGAAATAATTTAACCACTGAGATTTTGATGATGAAATGACTTATGAGTTTTAATACAGGTGTATTGAAACAATATTTCATAGGACTTGGACATAATGAGGGTCATTAGACCGATTATGGCATTCACTAGAATTAGACGTACAGTCTAAGTCATTGGAGTTAGACGTGTAGTCTAATGAATGTAAAGAATTACACGTAAGTCTAATGAATACATAGAATTAGACGTACAGTCTATCTCATCGGAGTTAGACGTGTAGTCTAATAGACGTGTAATTAGATGGATGATCTAATAGATACACAGAATTAAACGCAAGTCTAATGCATAGAATTAGACGTACAGTCTAACTCATCGGAGTTAGACGTGTAGTCTAATGAATGTATACAATTAGACGTAGGTCTAATGTACACGGAATTAGACGTAAGTCTAATTGATATTCGGAATTAGACGTACAGTCTAACTCACCGGAGTTAGACGTGTAGTCTAATAGATTTGCAATTAGACGGGTAGTTTAATATATGCGGAATTAGACTTGCAGTCTAACTTAGTGTAGTTAGACGTGTAGTCTAATAGAAAGTGAAAGTTAGACGTGCGTCTAACTCCTTCAGACAACTCTGAGGTAGAACCGGAATTAGACATGCAGTCTAACTTAGTGGAGTTAGACGTGCAGTCTAATGGTTATTAAATAATTAGACGTGTAGTCTAATTAGTGAAAGTTAGACGTGCGTCTAACTCCTTCAGACAAGTCTGAGGTAGAACCGGAATTAGACGTGAAGTCTAACTCAGTAGAGTTAGACGTGCAGTCTAATGGTTATTGAATAATTAGACGTGTAGTCTAATTAGTGAAAGTTAGACGTGCGTCTAACTCCTTCGTACAAGTCTGAGGTAGAACCGGAATTAGACGTGCAGTCTAACTCAGTGGAGTTAGACGTGCAGTCAAATGGTTATTGGATAGTTAGACGTGTAGTCTAATTAGTGAAAGTTAGATGTGCGTCTAAATCCTTTAGACAAGTCTGAGGTAGAACCAGAATTAGACGTGCAGTCTAACTCAGTGGAGTTAGATGTGCAGTCTAATGGTTATTGAATAATTAGACGTGTAGTCTAATTAGTGAAAGTTAGACGTGCGTCTAACTACTTCAGACAAGTCTGAGGTAGAACCGGAATTAGACGTGCAGTCTAACTCAATGGAGTTAGACGTGCAGTCTAATGGTTACTGTAATTAGACACGAGTTTAATTCTATTAGACCAGGCGGTCTAATAGACGTTTTCTATTGGAAGGAGATGTGTGATTTCATTACACTGATTTTCACAATCCGTATAACTGAAATACGTCTAATGCTCAGTTTAAGTAGTACGCTTGAATCTAGCATTTCACCTACCCACGTGCTATAGCTGTACCCTACTCCTGCTTCACTTTCTAGTGAAGATTAGTACAACAGTTATATGCATCCAATCAAGGAATTCCACGTAAAGGAATTTTCCTCACATTACTTGTTTTGCAGGTATATCCGTGATGGAATATTCGGCGCACTACCAGTGATGTATGACCATGATCCTTGTGCTCAGAACCTGCTGTGTACAATGGAGGCTTTCCAATGGAAGAGTGTCACGTATCATTCTTGAAGATTCGACCGTTAGCTCCTACTCAGTATTTAACAAATCTCAAGGACAACGGACAATCTGCCTTAAGAATTTTGCCGAACGAACATGCAATCTGATTTTGTAGAGAGAGAAACTACTCAATCATCTTGCTTACTGAATTCATATTGTGAAGCTTCTTTCTGATTGTACTGTGTGTGAATGAAGAGAGAGCTAGAATCAAAACACCTTTAGCTGAGTGATATTCTTCACCTTGTAATTGAACAGAAAGTGTTCTATTCAATAGCGAGCTAAGTGTGTGTGTAAACTGTATTTGATTCGAACCATATTATAGTGAATCCTTCCGGTGGTTGGAAGAAGGGTGACGTAGGAGAGTTTCTCCGAACATCCATAAACAAACTGCTGTGTTCTTCATTTCTGTCATCTTTTCATATTTCATCTTGTGCTTTAAACCCAAGTAAACAATTCCGCCTTGAATCCGTTCTAAGTGTTTACACAAGTTTGCGTAGAATAGAAAGCGAATTAAATCCCTAACATGATTTCTTTCAAACCCTTTTTCATAAGCCTTCATCCTTAGTCAGACCCCCGTCTCTATCGCTAAAGTCGATCATATCACGAAGTCTAACTGCGCTCTTCTTCAGACTACCACGTCTAAGAAGATTAGACGACGTCTAACTGCGCTTATTCTTCAGACGACCACGTCTAAGAAGATTAGACGATGTCTAATTGTGATTCTTCTTCAGACTGCCACATCTAAGAAGATTAGACGTCATCTAACTGCGCTCGCTTCAGACCATGTCCGAAGAGATATACTTCATAATATATGTATCTGCACGAAGATATATTACCCAACTTAGTTTTGTACATGACACAACATTAAAACTATGTTGTATTGATTTAAACTTATTCACTAAAGAGAAGAGGAAGAACAACCTCAACAATATAGCCAAAGACATTCTTTATAAGACACTTGAGTATAATATGTTTAGTAAGATCAAGGTTTGGTCTTCTCCAAAAGAAATTTGGTAGAAACTGACTCAACTATGTGAGGGTAACGACCAAATGAAAAAAAACAAGTTAATGATTGCCTCATAGAAGTTTGGCAGCATCAAGATGCGTCCTGAAGAGACAATGACAGAATTCAATGAAAGATTCAGCAGCATTTTCATTGAACTTTCTACTTTGGGTAAGACATACAACAAACAAGAGGTTGCAATCAAAGTCATGAGAGCTCTGTCCAGAGAATGTAATATAAAGACGATGACAATGAGGGAGTCAAAAGACCTCATCAATATAGAATTGGGTGATTAATTTGCCGATCCGAAGGCCTATTAGTTTGAGATAAACTCTAGAAACGAAGATGAGCCATCCACATCATCCATCTCAACCAAGGAGACACCTGTCGCCAATGCTGTGATGTATGCTGAGCAGATCAACAACGATGTCATGGCTCCTTTCGTGAAGAAATTATGAAAATTCATGAAGAAGACCCACTCTAACTCAAGCTCTACAAATATTAATAATAATAAGAGTGATTTCAAGGATAACTTGAAGTGTTTTAACTTTGATAAACTATGACACTTCAAGGTTGAATGTAGAAAGCCAATGTGGGATGACAGGAAGAACAAGAAGGAGCAGAAAGCTGTCATGGCTGCTAAAACAAGCAAAAGCAAGTGGGCCGAAAATGATTCAGATGACTCATCATCAAGTGAGAGTGATGATGAAGTCGTCAAGTGTTTCATGATAGATAATGAATTTGAGGTATTTGACTTCTCTTTAGACAAGTTCACTTGTGATGATTTAACAACGGCACTCAATGACATGGTCATTGAGAACAAGAAGCTATCAGAGTCTTTTAATAAATTGAATTTAAAAAACATATCTGATATCCCTTCTTCATTTGAACCGAAATTTTTTGAAAACAAAATAGTTGAGTTATCATTTGAGAATGAGAAGCTCAAGGCAAAGATTCAAAATCTTTCTTTTGAAAACCAACGTTTGACTTTGTTATATAAATTAGATTGTTAATTAATAAGTAATTAACTATCTAAGGAACATAATTAAATTCAACCTTTAAAGCAGGAAAAGATGAGAGCGGTCACATCTACAAGATTGGTCGGTCGAACCGATATCATAGAAGTGGCACAAACCAGAACTCCCAAAATTAATTCATCCTATAAGTATAAGTAGAAGAACGGTTCAGCTCAAATTCAGGATCGGTGAACTTTCTCTTGAAGATCAGTTTCCTCTCCTCAGTGGTAGAATTAGTCAACCGGTCAAAACAGCAAACCAATATGTTGTCCGATCGGCTCAAAACATTGGCTCAATCTTAAATGACCGTACAATCATAACGGGAAGATTAATCAAGATCAAATCAAAGATATGGAAATGCTAGAAGTTTCCATTTTGATGCAACAAGTTCTCTTTGGGAATAGGCAAAATGATATTTTCAAATATGTAGACTGTGCTATTTTTGGCTATATAATCGTGTGGTTTCTGGGAATTTAAAACCCGATTTCCTCCATAAATTCCCTATTTGATACAAGTCTGTTGATAGACTGTAAACTGTAGAAAACTGTCAAAGGATCAGATATACCTATTTTGGTATAAGTCCAAAAGCAGCCTCCAAGGAGCAGAGATCTGTTCTACTGACCAATTGTTAAACTCAATAAGAAGACAAAACTGGCCGGCTACATTATTTCTTGGGAAGCATCAACCGCATTTAATGCATTGCATCAACCGCATTTAAGGATTACCTTGCAGGTATCCGTTGAAAGAGAAATATGACCGTTGTCATATTTCCACTATAAAAGGAGAAGCTAAAGAATAGTTACAAGAACAGTTACGCATACGGTTACACAAGCTAAGAGAGCTAAAGATACAATTCAAGCCTACTGTTCTTACAATCTGTTTAAAAGTATAAAAGTTTATTACAATCCCATTCATTCTGTATAAGGGTTGTAAGTCAATAACGAGCAGTAAATAAATCTCGATTATTTGATATATTGTAAGTGTGGTCGAATATTCTTAGTGAATATCCTTGTCAAGGTTTGAGAAGAAGGGGTGACGTAGGAGTTTTATCTCCGAACATCCATAAATCTTGTGTTGTGTTCTTCTTTCTTCCATTCATACTTATTATTCAATCTGTGTGTGTTGCTTCAAGTTGAAACAGACTACTTCCGCACTTGAACTCGGTTCAAGTGTTTGTGACAGCTTGTGTAGTGTTGAGACCGATATTAATCTCTAACTGGATTAGTACCAACCGTTGTGAGTGTATAAACGTTTTGATTTAGCCAAACCCCGGTCCTCTATCGGTGATCCCGATCCTATCAGGCTTACATGGTCAGTTCTTGGACGAAATCTGGGGATGCAGTCAGACAACTAATTAGTCAATTGAGGCCTACCAATTGCAAATCAGGTTTAAGATTTGACAATGGCAACCCAGACAAGTCCAATAAAAGTTGAACCTAGTAAAAGGTGATCTTAAACCTATAAGAATTGTCAAGGGACATTTAACTAAAAAAAGATCCAAGTTGTGATGATCTAACTTCAAAGGATGAGATTTTATATGTGAAGCCAACTTTAAGTCGGCTGAAGCCCAAGAAGAGGACATCCAACAAGTCTAGCAAGTAAAAATTTGATAGAAAGTCAAGAAACTTGAGACAAAAACCATCCTCTAAACTTAACGGATTAGCTGCTAGCAGGAAGACGACTGTCAAGCGTAAATTATATGTATTAGTCACAACTTAAAATGGGAGATCCATCAATATAACCCAAATATGGATCCTCAATGGACTAATAAACCATGTACCCTATTAAATGTAGGTACCAAAAGCTGTAAGTATGTATAATTGTAGGTGATTAGGGTAGCAACCTGAAGGATTTTGTGTGGTATCTGGACAGTGGCTTCTTTAGAAACACGACTGATGATAGACGACTATTGTCTAACGTAACCAAGTGCATGGGGCCTAAGTTAACATTTGGTGACAACAACAAAGGTAAAACCGTGGGCAATGGTAAGATTATTCATGGTAACCTTACTATTGATAATGTGATACTTGTAGAAAATTTGTGTTATAACGTGATAATGGTTATATGTTGATTTTCAAAAACATGCATGCTTAGTTAAAGATCAGTAGGGTAACACTCTACTTATAGGAAACAAAGTATGATATTCTTATAAAATGAACTGGAAAAATAAAACTTCTGATCCTTTATGTATGATAGCTAAAAATGATCAAAATTAGCTATGGCATAAAATATTAAACCATCTTAATTTTAAAACTATTAACAGCATCTTTTCGAAAGATTTAGTCTCTAGTTTACCTAAACTAAAGTTTTCAAAAAATAAGATCTATCCTTCTTGCCAGATGGGCAAACAGGTCAGATCAACTTTTAAAAATAAAGGGAATTCTCAATCTGAAAGGTGCCTGAAATTATTGCACATGGACCTTTTTGGTCCAGTTCTTGTCATCAACTTAAGGGAATGATATATACTCTTGTCATGATTGATAATATTTAAAGATTTACTTGGGTTATTTTTTAGCTTCTAAGGATCAAATATCTGAGATTTGATTATGATCCTTAAAAGACTTAAAAATAGAAAATCATTTAGCATCATAAAGATAAGAAGCGATAGAGGAACTGAGTTCATCAACAGACGTCTATCCTCTTTCCTTGAGTAGTCTAGAATTAGACACGAGTTGTCTAGTTCCAGAACTCGACAGCAAAATGGTGTTGCTTAAAGGAGGAACATAATACTTAAGGAAGTAGCGAGATCTATGCTAGCTGACTTAGGTGTCTCTCAAAAACATTGGGCAGAAGCCATAAACATACCATGCTACACTCGAAATAGGTCAATGATTAATAAATGTTTTAATAAAATACCGTACGAAATATTTTATGAAAAAGTTCCTAAAGTTTCATATTTTAAGATTTTTGGATGTATGTGTTTTATTCATAACAATGGGAAAAATCATTTGACTGATTTTGATGATAAGGCAGATGCTGAAATTATGTTAGGTTATTCTTCAGTTAGTAAATCTTATAGAGTGTTTAATAAACAAACTCTAACTATTGAAGAATTTACTTATATTGTTTTTGATGAATCGTTGAGAGCAATTCAAACAAAGTCAATGAGGTTGTTAACAGGTTGGAAGAAGCTACTCTCCAATCTGATAATGATGATGAAGTTCTGGTCAACATGAATAACACTTATGATCACTCGGCTAAACCGGTTGATGTTCAACCAGACGACCAAACTATAAGTCAGCAGACGACTGACAGTCTGGACCTTGCGGGGCCAGATGAACAGACGTCTAATCATTTATGACCAAATTTCAAATAGAATAGAAATCATCCACTAGAATTAATAATTGGTAATCCTAATACCTCTCTTAGGACCAGACATCAATTAATGGATGAATTTGCAAACGCCGCCTTTATTTCACAAATTGAGCCAAAGAAAATCGATGAAACATTGCTTGATTCATATTGGATCAATGCTATGCATGAGGAGCTAAATAAATTTTTGAAAGAAATAAAGTGTGACATCTAACTCCAAGACCGAATGATCAATCGGTTATTGGAACTAGATGAGTTTTTGAAACAAGTTAAGTGAAGATGAATTGGTTATTGGAAACAAAGCCCGATTGGTAGCTCAAAGCTATATGCAGGAGGAATGAATTGACTTTGAGGAGTAATTCATCCCTGATGATAGGCTTGAAGCTATCAAAATCTTCATAACTTATGCATCTTTAAAATTTTTTTAATGTTTGTCAAATGGATTTTAAAAGTGAATTTTTAAATGTCTTATTGAATGAAGATGTGTATGTTGAACAACCTCTTGGCTTTAGGTATAATTCCATGCATAATCATGTGTTCAAACTAGATAAAGCTTTATATGGTCTTAAGAAAGCTCCTAGAGCTTGGTATGACACTTTGACTAAGTTCTTGTTTGAGATTATGCAAAAGAAGGACTAGTTCTGGATCTTGGAAAACATCCTATTGCTTGATCGGAGCCGGAAGACCGAAGGCTTTTAATGAAATGTGGTCCTATACTCCGACACATGTTGGACCTACTGAAAATCCGACCGTACAACAAGAGAAAAGAGTTCTCTTTGAAGATAGAGGCATGCGCATTAGAGGCTTACCAAGCCACGGTCTTTTCGTCGAGGGCGACGAATTTTGAAGGGGGAGATAATGTTAGGGTCTCCAAATTAATGCATCGGTCCTAAAATAATTTCAGCACCCTTTCTCGGTCATATTGTGCACATGGGCCAGTTTCTATTTTTTGTTAAATAATTCTGTTTTCCTTTCCCTTTTGTTTGTACATATTATCTTGGCCTTAGCTCCGTGTCTACGACACCCAGATTTCCTACCCCCCCTTTTTTTTTAAGAACTTTCTTTCAATCTCAACAAACAAAGATATTTTATTAGAATGTGCTGAAATTTAGGCTTGATTCTTGTCTATCGCAAGCCGAAACTACGGCATTAAGTTGGTAAAGATCTCGGCATGTTTTGGTCCTGAACTTCTCAGCCCTTTTGCAATGGTTCAAGCTGAATTCTATTATTTTTAAAAGTTGTTGTAACAAAATTGTAACCGACTACTCTTTGGTAATTCAACTTCTATAAATGCTGATGCACACCCCACTTTTTGGGCATGAATACAATAATGAATATATGAAATTACTTGTGAAAGTTCTTCACTTCTTTACCCCAGTTTGTCTATTATATTTTGATTATTTATTTGGGACTGTTTGGTAAAGACCAACAATATTTATCTTCTCACCCTTGGTTCTTCTATCCCCTCTTCCAAAATTCTTCATTAAAAACCTTCCGCTCCCCTTTGATTATATATTTCTACTCGGTCCTCAGATCACTTTTGGAGATAACCGCAAGGGTAAGACCATGGGTAAGGGTAAGATTATACATGGTAATCTAACCATCAACAACGTTCTACTTGTTGAAACTTGTGTTATAATTTGATTAGTATTAGTAAATTATGTGATAATGGATTTTCTGTTGATTTTCAAACTCATGTATGCATAGTTAAAGATCAATTGGGTAATGTTTTGTTAATTAGAAGTAGGGTAGGAAATTCTTACAAAATGAACTATAAAACTAAAATATCTAATCCCATATGCATGATTACCATAACTGATCAAAACTGGTTGTGACATAAGAGATTGAATCATCATAATTTTAAAACCATTAACAACATCTATTCGCATAACTTGGTTTTTGGTTTACCAAACTTGATGTTTTTAAAGGACAAGGTTTGTCCTACTTGCCAGTTAGGTAAGCATAAAAAATCATCGTTCAAAAAGTAAAGGGAAATCTTAATTCAACCGGTGCTTGGAACTTTTACATATGGATCTGTTCGGTCTAATTCCTGTAAAGATCTTGAGAGGAATGAGATTTATCCTAGTCATTATTGATGAATTCTCACACTTTACACGTGTTGTATTTTTACCTTCTAAGGACTAGACTGTTGAGAATTTGATTAAACTCCTTAAAAGAATTCAAAACCAAAAATCTTAAAGCAGTATTCGGATTAGAAGTTGTTGGGTCAAATTATTTTGACTAAGTGTTGAAATAGTTTGACTATTGGAAATTTGATGATGAATGGATTATCTATGCGTCTAATTGTTTTTGATGCAGGTGTATCAAAATCAGATTACATTAGACTTGGTTCTAATGAGGTTCATTAGACCGATTTGGCATTAGATGTACGAAGTTAGACGTACAGTCTAACTAGCGGAGTTAGACGTGCAGTCTAATAGGTTGGGTTAGACGTGTAGTCTAACTAGCGAAGTTAGATGTGTAGTCTCACTAGCGAAGTTTGACGTGCAATCTAACTGGCGGAGTTAGACGTGCAGTCTAACTAGAGATAGTTAGACGTGTAATCTAACTAAGCGGTATTAGACGTGCAGTCTAAGGGAAAGTGAAAGTTAGATGTGCAGTCTAACTCCTTCAGATTAGTCTGAAGGGACTCGTAATTAGACGTGCAGTCTAACTCGTGGAGTTAGACGTGCAGTCTAACTGGTGAAAGTTAGACGTGTAGTCTAACTCCTTCAAACTAGTCTGAAATGGATTCGTAATTAGACGTACAGTTTAACTCGTGGAGTTAGACGTGCAGTCTAATGGAAGGTGAAAGTTAGACATGCAGTCTAACTCCTTCAGATTAGTCTGAAGTGATTGTAATTAGACGTGAAGTCTAATTCCATTAGACTAGGTGGTCTAATGGATTCTGTTATTAGACGGGGATGTCTGATTTCATTAGACGAGGTCGTCTAATTGAAATACATCTAATGCCATGCTTAAGTAGTTGCTTGAAGCTAGCACCCGCCTACCTATGTTCTGTAACTGTACGCTACTCCTGCTCCACTTTCTAGTGAAGATCAGTACCACAACCAACTGCAACCAATTAACCAATGCTATGTAAGTGAATATCCTTCACATTACTTGTTTTCCAGGTACATTTCTGAAGAATATTCGGCGCACTACCTGTTGTGTATGGCCACGATCCTTGTATTCAGAGTCTATTGTGTACTATGGAGGCGTTCCAATAGAAGCTCACCACGTGTCATTATGAAGATTCGACCGTTGGTACCAGTTCCTTACTTAAAGAATCTAAAGGACAACGGACAATCTCTAGCTCTCAATCTTTGGATTTTCTCTCTCTCATTCTAAGAAGAATCTCTAGAATTACTGAGAAATCAAGCCTTTGAATATTCAAGCTGTTAGCTGCTTTCTTGCTTTACCGTGTGTTAATTAAGAGAGAGTTAGAATCAAAATCATTGTTTTAGTTAAGTGATATTCTTCATCATATTGTAAGTTGAACAGAGTCTGTTCTGTTCAATAGTGAGCTATTCGTGTAAACTGTATTTGATTCAAAACATATTATAGTGAATCCTTCCGGTGGTTGAAAAGGGGTGACGTAGGAGAGTTTGCTCCGACCATCGATAAACAAACTGTTGTGTTGTTCATTTCTGTCATCTTCTCAATCTTGTTCCTAAGCTTCAAACCTAAGTAAACATTTTCGCACTTGATTCTGTTTCAAGTGTTTACAAGGGTTTGTGTAGAATAGAACGTGAATTAAATCCCTAACAAGATTTATTTCAAACCGTTTTTCCTAAGCATTCATGAATCGCCAGACCCCCGTCTCTATTGACTAAACCGATCCTTTCAATAGGTATCAGAGATCTGTTTCTATTCTCAAGCTTTTCCTGAAGAATGACACCCATAACCAAAGATGCCTGTGCAACCTCCATTCCAACTTTCTCTCGAGAAAACTACATGTATGGAAGAAAAGAGTTCGTGCTCATCTCTTTTCTCTTCATGACGATATGTGGAGTGTTATCACAGATGGTCCTATCAAGATCGTCAAGGAGAAATCCGAATAGACCAGTGAAGAAAAGAGGAAGAACAACCTCAACAACATGGCTCTTGATGTTCTGTACAAATCTCCCGATGATAGTATGTTCAACTACATTATAGAATGTGATACTACTAAGGAGGTCTGGGACAGACTTACCCAACTATGTGAGGGAAACGAGCAAACCAAGGAAAACAAGATCATGGTTGCCACTCAACAGTTTGACAGTTTCAAGATGCGCCCTTGTGAAACAATGAACAAGTTCGACACCAGATTCAGCAAGATTGTCTCCTCCTTATCTATCCTTGGAAATACCTATAGCAACATGGAGCTTTCTATTAAGATCATGCTTGCTCTTCCGAGGGAATGGGACATAAAGACGATGGCTATGAGGGAATCCAAAGATCTTAACAAGATCTCTCTCTTCAACCTGATTGTTGATCTCAAGGCTTATGATTTCGAGCTGAACTGTAGGATTGAAGAAGATTAATCCACATCCATTATCATTGCAAAGCTCTTGTGACTGCTGAAGAGCCACTTGTAGCTACTGATGTAAAGATGGCGGCACAACAAATGAGCTGCGATGCCATGTCTCTCTTCGTGAAGAAGTTTGGCGACTTCATGAAGAAGAGCAACCCTAACTCAAGCTCTTAAAATTCTAATGATAATAAGAAATTAAAGGCTAATGTTAAATGTTAAAACTGTGGTATTGCAAGTCATTACCAATCGGAGTGCAGGAAACCTAAGCGTGAAGATAAGAAGGAACATGAAAACGAGTTTAAGGCTCTTATGGCAGGAGATGGAAAGAACAGACGAAGCATCCGTGATTCCTACTTCTAATCCAGTGATAGTGATGACGAAGAAGTGGCTTGCTTCATGGAAAGAGGAGACGAAGAACAGACTCAGGAAACTGAGGTATTTTACTTCTCTTCTGAAAGATTTTCAAGGAAACAACTGGTAGTTGCACTAAATAACATGGTCATTGAGTACAGAAAGTTAGCAGAATCCCAAAATGAAACTAAATCATCACCTGAAGTATCTCAACCAGTTTTATCTCAAACTCTTGAATCAAATATTTTTGAAAAAAAGTTGCAGAGATCTCATCTGAGAATAAGATGCTCAAAGAACAGATTCAAACTATGCCAACTGAAAACAAGAGGTTAAACTATGTTGTCAGTGCATGGACAAGGTGTGGAGAAACTGTCAAATATCAAATCAGCATGTTAAGACATGCTGGATCTAGATCCGGTCTAGGATTTGATGGCAATGACTCAAATCTGTCGTGCAAAAAGTCAAACTCATCGAATGAAAAGCTTAAGCCAATAAGTTTTGTTAAAGGAGGTCTGACTGATAGTGAATCTGATCCCATTCTTGAAGAAATAGCTTTTAAGAATGAAATTATTTATGTTCCGCCGACTGTTAGCTGGCCGAAGAATAAATTAGAAGCAGCTAGCAAGTCTGGAAATCTAAAACCTGACTCAAAGTCAAGAAGCTTTAAAAGAAAGTCTTCTTCAAAAGCTAAGGGATTAGTGGCTAGCAGAAAGTCGTCTGCTAAGTCAAAATTATACGCATTAATTACAACGCAACGTGGGAAATCCATTAGAATATGTCGAATATGGATTCCTAAAGGACTAATTAATCGAGGACCCAATTGAATATGGGTACCAGTTTGTAAATAGTTTTTTTTATGTAGGTGATGCAGGAGGACTGCAGGAAGGAAGTATGGAGAATACTCTTTTGAGTATACATTTCAGAAGATCAACAATGAATGTTGCCATTCCAGAAGAATAAATGTTTTTGTATTGAAATACTTTTGGTCCGAAGAATCTCAAAACATTTTGTTATTCATTTTTGTACATGCACAAAATGAGAGGGAAAAATTACTTTGAAAGTAAAGATACTCTCAAACGAATGGCCTTAATCTGTCTATTAGACAAGGGTGTCTAAAGGAAGAGGCTTGTACTTAGACGTATTTTTGCTGACAATTTTTACATCTAAGTCTATATGTTGTGGTTTAAAACCTGCGCGGTTAGACGTACACGTCTAATAGAAGTTAGACGTTTTTACGTCATGAGCAAGAGGATGCTCACGTCTAACCAAACACACGTCTTATACGTGATGTTATTGCGTAATTAGACGTACACGTCTAATAGACATTAGACGTATAATTTGAAGACACGTAATTAGACGTATGCGTCTAATGGACTCATGCGTCTAATAGACGTTTAGTTTTATAGATTTGTGCAGTAAGAAAAACGTCTAACTACGTGCTCATTAGACTAATCAAGGACAGCTGTCCACGTGAGGATATATCTGATTTTCCCGCTCAAACATTAAAACAGTCATCTCATGATAACATGACGACACATGTCTTTCAAGTTAAGAGAGAATGACTGATATACCCTCAATATAATGATGACTCTTTGGAAAGGACGTCTAATTTTAAATGATGGGCCATACCCCTAAGAAAAACGACGGTTATTCTATTTGGCTCTTGATAGTCTATGTTAGATAAAAATAGATCGGTTAAACAAAACTTAACAGAAACAAATTCCTTGTGCAGGAACAGGCAAAAAACCGAACCGGTCAGATTACTCAACCGGTCAGATCCGGTCAAGCAGTTAAACCAACCAGAAACATGACCGGATCGGTCAAAACAGAAGGCCATAATCAATTAAACAGTCGGTCATTCAGAAGCCAGGGAAAAACCGGAAGTCATTCGGTTAACATAAATAACCGACCAGCATGAAAAGACACTTCGGGTATCTGTTGAGAATGATACCGAAGTAACAGACTGAATATTGCCATATTCATACAAGTCTGAGGACAGTCTGCAGGCTGCAGAAAACCGTCCTACAAGATCTTTCTACTTAAGGATAAATCAGAAAGGCAATCTTCCAAGTACAGACAACTGTCCAACTGACGAGATGCACGAGATGACGAGATGCAGTTCATCATAGCCGAAGGACCGATAATAATTGACAAAGACAGAAAAGATTGGACAGCTGAAGATAGGAGAAGAAACAATCTGGATAACCATACCAGAAACCGCATCTCCAACGGTTTGGACAGAAACACGTACTGCAAGGTTAGAGATTGCAAAATGGCAAAGGAAACATGGGAAGCGGTGATTCAGATTCATGAGGGAAATGAAAGAACCAAGGAAAATAAGATAATGGTGGCTACTCAAAAGTTTGAAAACATCAAGATGAGACCAGGAGAAACAATGAGGGAATACAATGACCGGTTCACAGGTGTGATAGACGAGCTAGCAACTCTTGGCAAGAAGTATGACAACAAAGAAGTTATCATGAAAGCGTTAAGATCTCTTACAAGTACATGGGACATTAAGACAATGGTGATGAGGTAATCAAACTTCCTAAAGCTACACGATGTATTCGAAGATCTTAAGGCATATGAGTTTGAAATGAGATCTAGGACTGAAGAAGAAGTCTCAGCCTCAACCTCAACCAGAGCATTGATCACATCCACAAAACCTGTTTCACCTACACCGATTAGAACCGCTAAACAGTTCACCGAGGAATCCATGACAATGCTTGCACAGAAATTTGGGAGATTCATGAAAAGAAGCCAACCGACAAGCAATAACTATAACTATGGTGATAAATCTAATGTAAGATGTTATAACTGCAACTGTTTGGGACATTTCAAGTGGGAATGCAGAAAACCAATGAGGGATGACCGGAAACCGGACAATCAAAATAACCGAAATAACTATCAACAAGCCGGTGAAGGAAGTGAGGTTCAGAAAGCACTGATAGCCGACGATGGAGGAAGCTTATGGGCTCACAGTGACAGTGATGATGAACTCACATGCCTCATGGAAAATGAGGAACAAGTATTTGACTCTCCTTGTGAAGAATTTACTAAAAATGAGTTATATAATGCATTGAATGATATGGTAGCAGAGTATAAGAACCTATTAACGTCACTACCTAATCAATTCAACCTTAGAACCGACCCCATAGTACCTACCTTGACCAAACCAAAGACCATAGAACCTGAAAACACCCTAGAAACCGAGGTAGCGCCTGAACTATCCTTTGAGACCGAACAACTCAGGGAGACAGTTCAAGAGCTGACCGAAGAGGAAAATGCCTGACTCCAGTATAGAATGACCGCATGGAAAAGATCTAGTGACATGGTAAGCAAAATGTGCAGTTATAAAAAACACTCCACTTGCATGTTTGGTCTAGGATACAAAAATAATAGATCCAAAGACCAAAAACACTTAGACAAAATGAGGCTCACAAAGGATAATCTTCCCTTTGTAAGTTTTTTCAGATGTTCCTTAACCGTTGAAGAGGAATTAACTGCCTATTATACGAAAGACAAACTAACCTATGTAGGTCCAACCGATTCTGAGAAATGGCTTCATCCTGAGAAAAAGAAAGCCAACCGGTTCAAAAATAGACAAGCCAACTCACAACCACATAGGACAAACCAAAGATCATCCCCACATAAGGCCTTCTTAGGAAAGCAGAAAGATTCAAAACCGAGTGCAAGAAAATTAGTTAAGACATTAACTAGGAAACCTGTCCAATTTGTCAAAGTCTGGATACCTAAGGGACAAATCGCTTGTAGACCCAAGTAAATATGGGTTCCAAATAGTTGTAAATATGTACATTTTACAGGACATGAAGAACCGGCTAGGATACTCTGAATGGTACTTGGATAGCGGTTGCTCCAAGCACATGACCGGGAACAATAATCTTCTAACCGACATCAGAATAGAAACCGGTGCATTAATCACCTTCGGTGACAACTCAAAAGGTAGAACTATGGGCAAGGGTAAGATTGTCCATGGTAACTTAACAATTGATAATGTACTCTTGGTCGAAAACCTACGTTTTAACCTGCTAAGCATTAGTCAAATGTGTGATGCTGGATACACTGTAGAATTTCTTAAACATGCATGCTTAGTTAAAATTTCTCAAGGTATCACACTGCTAACTGAAATAGGTTAGGAAACATCTACAAGGTAGATTGGAAAAATAAAGTAGAATATCCTATATGCATGATAGCTAAAACCGATCAAACCTGACTGTGGCATAAAAGACTAAACCACTTAAACACGAAAACCTTAAACTATATTCGCGGTAAAAAGTTAGTTGAAGGAGTTCCTGACATAGTGTTTAATAAGGATAAGGTATGTTCAGCATATCAAATGGGTAAACAAACTAAGTCAACCTTTAAGAGTAAAGGACACATTCAATCTAACCGATGCTTAGATCTTCTACACATGGATTTATTTGGACCAATTAGGGTCGTCAGCCTAGGAGGCATGCTCTACACTATGGTAGTTGTTGATGATTATTCTAGATATACATGGGTAATTTTCTTGCCATCCAAACGTGAAACCGCATCAAATTTAATCACACTGCTTAAACGTTTGCAAAATGAAAAATCAACACGCATTAATAGCATTAGAAGTGATAGAGGAACAAAATTTACAAATAGTACTCTAAATGCATTTCTTGATGAATCCGGTATTAGACACGAGTTGTCTAGTGCTAGGACTCCTCAACAGAACGGCCTGGCCGAGAGAAGAAACTGAACTCTCAAGGAAGCCGCACGGTCCATGATAGCCGATTCGGGTATTGCCTAGAAATTCTGGGCTGAGGCTATCAACACCGCATGTCATACACAAAATCGGTCTCTGATCAACAAGTTTCACAACAAAACACCTTATGAGGTATACTTTGATAGGGTTCCCAACCTTAAGTATCTTAAGATTTTCGGTTGTAAATGCTACATTCACATAAATGGCAAAACCTATCTATCTTCCTTCAATGCAAAATCCGATGTTGGGATCATGCTAGGTTACTCAACAGTTAGTAAAGCATATATAGTGTATAACACTAGAACCTTAACCGTGGAGGAATCACTTCATGTTGTTTTCGATGAATCGGTTGAAAGCAACACTACATTATGCTTTGATCTACACAACAGATTGGAAAACAACAATATTCATTCTGATAGTGAAGATGAGATTTCGGTTTTCATACGGTTTGTCCATGACCAAATGGGTAATGATGAAACCCAGCCGGATCAAGCTGTCCCATGACAGGAAGCTGACACTTCGGTCCAAACCGAGGAAATCGGTCGGTCTGACACCCATGTTCAGCCTACCGATATGTCTAGCCTTGATCAAGTAAACGGTGATGTAGTAGACACTCCTGAACCGAACCTCAAAAGAAACACAAATCACCCTCCTGAGCTAATTATAGGTGACCCTTTAGGACCCGTTCGAACTAGGAGACAAATCCTAGAGGAATACTTTAATTCCGCTTTTATATCCCAGATTGAGCCGAAAAGAGTGGATGAAGCATTGTCGGATCCGGATTGGATTCTGGGAATGCAATAAGAGCTAAACCAGTTTGAGAGTAACAAAGTCTGGTACCTAGTCCCTAGACCGAAAGATCAACCGGTCATATGCAAAAGATGGGTATTTAGAAATAAACTCAATGAAGACGGTTTGGTCACGAGGAACAAAGCCAGATTAGTGGCACAATGATACAAACAGGAAGAAGGCATTGATTTTAAAAAATCATTTGCCCCTGTAGCTAGGATTAAAGCTATTAGGATTTTTCTAGCTTTTGCTGCATTCAAAAATTTTAAAGTTTTTCAAATGAATGTTAAAAGTGCATTTTTGAATGGTGACCTACGTGAAGAAGTATATGTTGAACAACCACCCGGTTTCAAAAATGTTGAACTGCCCAACCATGTATACCGGTTAAACAAATCTTTATACGGTCTAAAGCAAGCTCCTAGAGCCTGGTATGACACACTAACCGCATTCTTATTAAAACATGACTTCACCATCGGTTCGGTGGACAAAACACTATTTAAGTTTGAGAAAAAGGAACATATCCTTCTTGTTCAAATATATGTAGATGATATCATCTTCGGTTCAACCGATCCTAAGCTATGTGATAAATTTTCAACCTTAATGACTAACAAGTTTGAAATGAGTATGATGGGAGAATTAAGTTTCTTCCTAGGTCTTCAGGTTAAGCAACTCGAAGAAGGAACTTTCATAAGTCAACCCAAGTATACTAAAGAACTTTTAAAGAAATTTGGGATGGAAACATGCTCCTCAGCTGCCACTCCAATGAGCTCATCGGTCAAACTGGACAAGGATGATGACGGTCAAGCGGTAGATCTAACAGCTTACCGAGGAATCATCGGCTCTCTTCTATACCTGACATCAAATAGACCGGATATACTATTTGCGGTCGGTGTGTGTGGCAGATTCCAGGCCAATCCAAAACAGTCTCACTACACAGCCGCAAAGCGAATCTTGAAATACCTAAAGGGAACTCCTGAAGTCGGTCTGTGGTATCTAAAGGATTCATCTTTTAACCTCACAAGTTACTCAGATGCAGACTATGCAGGTTGCAAGATTGATAGAAAAAGTACCAACGGAACATGCCAATTCCTAGGTGATCGACTTGTTTCATGGCACACAGCAAGAAACAGACATCAGTTGCCACGTCAACCGTAGAAGCTGAATACCTGGCAGCCGGAAGTTGTTGTTCACAACTTCTTTGGATCCAACAACAATTGAAGGATTTCGGTATCACAGTCGAGGAGTCCCTAATTTTCTGTGATAACACAAGTGCCATAGCAATCACCTACAATCCGGTTCTACATTCTAGAACCAAGCACATTGACATCAGGCACCACTTCATTCGGGAACATGTCATGCTGAAGCATATCCGTTTGGAATACGTATCAACAGAACAACAAGTAGCCGATATCTTCACAAAGCCTCTACAGGAAGCTAAGTTTTCTCAATTCAGACTCACACTTGGTTTGACCGATATTAATCAGCTTATTCCTAAGGATGCTTAAAAGGGAAATCGGTTTGGACAGACAAAACCGGTTGTTCCTCCCAAATTGTCGGATACCAAATTTCCCAAGATATCTATGGAAGAACCGCTTTGTCTATCAGTTAGAGTAAACCGACCGGTTACTTAGTGCATGCACCAAAATAACTGCATCGGGACGAATGACTGATAATTGACCGGTTTAGAAATAGTTTATTTCGGATTATTTGGCCTCCAAACAAAAGTGGAATAATTATCTGTGTTTAAACTTATCTGTTCTGAAAAACTACCTTTTCAAAGTAAAATGGTCATACCTCAAAAGACGTGAAGATACGATATCTTTCACCGTCCAGGCCTATGACCCACATCATAGGTTATAGACATGCTTATTTCATGCAAAATGCTTTATCCTATGGATAATAGACATCATTACCTGCAACACACTGGATAATAAGATCATCCCTCCACTAATATATAAGTTAGGCAAACCTTAAACAAAACAATCACAAGTTACAATTTATCCTCTCACTAAGACAAAATGTATCAATTTCCAAACATCCTCCAAGTGGATTTCGATTCTGCTCAAGGCACTGAGCATTATGAAGTCTTCAAGATGATTAAGTCACTTGAAGACATCGGTCTCAAACATTTTTTAGATGACAAACATGTCATCTTTCCGGAATCTGTCCTGGAGTTCTTTTACAATGCCAGGGTTTTTCGAGGTACTCCTCATTTTGACACTCACATTCAGTCCAAGGTGGGAGGAACTGTGTTCGATTTCACAGAAAGTGATTTTGCTAGATGCTTCGACCTTCCGAAGCAAGGGCTGACCGACCTAAACGTTCCGGCTGAACTAAAGGCCGAAATCGCCTTAAGTTTTGCTCGGTCAGACCACCCGGTTAATGACCACGGTGCCAGGTCATCGTTGAGAGCTGAGTATCAGCTTCTCAACGATGTCATCGGTCGAAGCATCTTGGGTAGGGATGTCACAAACACTTACTGTGCTGCAGTTTTTAACATGATGTCTGCCATAATCAAGGGTACGCCATAATCTGGATGATCGGCATTCGCCAAACCGGCATCATCCCCTAGATAAGCTGCCTACTTCTGGAGCTTGGAGTTCCACTCTATCCAGGCGAAGGGTTGAACCAGGCCCAGGTAATCACCAAAGAGGTCACCGACTTATTCTATGAGCGGTTTGAGAAAGATTGGAAGAGAAGGAACCGCCACATCAATTCCAACGGCCGCGCCAACTCCAACGGATACTAAGTCACTCCTCCTTACAACCGGTCATTTTGTTGTACGCACCGGGTGTATCTCGGTTCAACTCTATTATGATAATTTCGGTATGGTTTGTTATCTTCGGTTTTAATCAGTTACTTTTCCGGTTTCTTGTAGTATCCGTCATCAATGGAAAGTAACTTTCAACTTCCAACTACATTTCTATCCAACTAACTTAGTTACTTTTGAAGTAGATTCCTTACCTTGTGCTCCGCAATCGGTCAAAAGTAACCCTTTCCCAAGGAATTTTGGAAACATAAATATTCTTTTCATTAATAAGACAAAACTGATCTTCAACATTAAATGCTGATATTTTCCCTCCAAATTCGGATCTATATAAGGAACCTCACCTTATCAACTTAACACATCTCAAAACAAAATCTCTTGAACTCTCTCTCTCTCTCGGCTAAGTTTGAATCATGTCAAGCCGCACTCTAAGGAACTTCTTGAGCATCAACTTCGACTCATGTCTCCAGCTCGAGGATATGGAAAAAAAGGAGCTCATGTTCGATTCGCTAATCGACACCGGTCTTCGAGACTTTCTCGAAGAATCCGGACCCATACTCCTTCCTGAGGTAACCGAGTTTTTCAACTTACCCACCGAAGGGTTTTCGGACTTTCCGACCCAGGAGGGCAGAGCCGCGGCTTCTTATTCTTTGCTGTTCTCCGGAACCGGGGTGCCGGTGGAGAACAACGGGCTAAAAAGCCGCCTTCGCCACCACATCCAGCTTCTCCATGAGATTGTCAACCGCTCCATCATCTGCCAAGCTCCCAACCAGTACTACTCTAAGAGGATGTACGACATGATGACCTACATTGTGAGTTATGCACCCATAAACTGGTCATCGGTCATATACAATAACCTGAAGACTATGGTGGAGACCAAAAGAGGTCTCGGTTATGCCCCTCTTATAAGCCGGCTCATTAAGTATCGTCCAGAATTTGGACCAAGTACACCGGCATCCCCATCAAATGTCCTTGATAAGGAAGGGGTGGAGGAAAACTTCTCTAGGATAGTCATTACATAAGTTGTATCTTTATCCCTTATGTATCTCTATTTCCAAACCAATCCATGTATCGGTTTCTATCTTGTACTTTTTCTTTAATGAATATCCAATGTTTAAGCTCAATAACCAGGTCAAAAATCGCAAAACTAAAATCTCCATCCATCTAATTAACCGATTAATATCGATAAATTACTTCGTTTTCATTGAAAAATCCGGTCAAACTCGAAAAACCGCATCATCGCGACTAATAAATCCGCCTCTTGAATAAACGGTTAAAAAGAAGAACCGCTTCATCAAAGGCTAAAATAACCGAAATCAAAAGTCCGATCAAAATATTTGGAGGGAAATTTCCCGCCCAGGGACTCCCGCCTATGGGTTCCCGCCTTCGGTTTGCCGCCCATGGTTTCCCGCTCAATGCTCTTGGAGGGAAAATTCCCGCCTAAAAGTGATGGGACGGTTCGCGACGGTTGGAATTCCAAACCGCAACTATAAATAGGGTCCTTAGTCATTTTATTTCATTCTTACGCGAATCGACTTTCTCTCTCTAGCTCTCAGCTTCCTCAAACTCTCTTAAATTCTTATTCTCTTGCTCTTCCGGTTCGTTTATCCAAAATGGGTCGCGATTCTGAACTATTCAAACATATCGTCCAGGTCGACTTTGAGGAAATCCGGACAAATGGTTCGGCTCCGGCAAAACAACTCTTATCCCGGATCTCCGAGTCCGGCCTCGAATATTTTCTAGGCGGTCCATTTATTCTATACCAGGAAGCGGTTAACGAATTCTTCCAAACCGCATATCTCACCGGAAGAACAATAAGTGCAACCATCGGCGATCAGCAGCTCGAACTAACAGAAGAGTCGGTCGCTGAAATCCTACAACTACCATCAGAAGGAAGCAATCTCTCGGCGACTTTAGATGAAGAAAGTTTCGAAGCAGCTTGCCAAGTTCTCTCGGAAACCGCGGTCCCTATCGCAGTCTCCGGATAGAAAACATCTCTTCGACCGGAGTACAGACCGTTATGTGATATCTTCACTAAATCGGTCCAAGCAAGAGGGGGAAACTATGACAGTCTCACCCGGGCGAAGATTGAGATGCTTGTCGGTTTAGTCAACGACATCCAAATAAATTGGGCCAAGGTTATTTTCAACAACCTATGTGAAATGGTGGATCCGGATTCCACCCGGTCATGGGGATACGCCATCCCTCTTGAGAAAATTATGCGTCATCTCAACATCAACACCGGTTCTGGCGTTCACCTCTCATCTAGCAAAATAATAAAGTCTAAGCAATTCAAGGAGAGGAACAACAAAAGGAAGGCCTCCGGTTCTACGGGTGGCCGAAGGAAGAAGGCAACCGCTAAGAGAGCGGCTCCGGTCAAAGACAAGAAAGTTAAACAACCAACCGGATCGGCTGATCCGCGGTCCAAAACGCCCAATGAGGAAGATTCGGCATCCAGTTCTGACCGAACCGCTTCACAGAATACCGAAGAAGATCAGTCCGGTAAAGGGAAAGGACCGATAGTCGAGGAACAATCGGCCAGTCTTGACAATGCTAATACCTGTGCAGACGGCCTTGGGGAAGAAGATGTTCACGCTAACGACAACACCCAGGAGATGGCCGAGAATCTCGTGAGCAGAATCATGGACGAAATCCATCAGCAAGCTCGCGAGGCGTCCGAAGTGTTCTGTAAATGGATCCAGTACCGACATCATTTATTCTACAAACAAATGCTACCGGGTCTAACCGTTGGACAGAAATTCGAAAAATTGATGGAGATAGAGGAGGAGGTCATAAACCTCACAAAGGTTCAAGATGTTAACACCGCCTTAGACCGACACACAATAGTAGAACCGAGTGCTCGGTTACCAAGGCTAACCGAACACATTCAACGTCTAAAAGAAAAGTATACTCTGGGAACACCGAATTCTCTACTACAACTATTGGTGTTGGAGTTGCTTGCGGTCAAGGAAACGACACTGACCGAGGAGGTGGCGCGGCTCGAAACAGAGCCCGTTCGTCAAGAAACGTCAAATTCATCCAAATCCTCTTCTAAGGATGATGGCGGTCAGAACCCGAACGATAAAGAGATAACCTCTTCTCCAGCGGATCAGACTATCAACATGACGACGTCAGGACTGAGACACCTCTCACCGACAATCGAGCATCTGCTCAAGCCGGGAACTCGGAACCGGCCATAACAGAAGAGAGTGTCATAACTCTCATTTAAGATTTTGTCAACGACGCGGTTCGGCCTTGGAAGAGGAAAATTAAGAAAATCACGGTTCAAGCATTCAAGATAGCCGAGACAACAAAGGATGATCTTGGCGAGGCGGTCAAGCGGATCACGTCAGTTGAAACGAACTACGGTAATACGGATAAACTGTACGGGAGTCATCTTGACCGAACCAAAGCTTTGGAGGATATGACTCCAAAGCTGGCGAACGACCTCGTTTCGGTCAGCCAGAAGGTAGCCGATTTGGAACGGTCTCAAGAAAAGACCGATCAATAGTTGACAAAGGTCGGGGAGGACCAGGCTCGGTCAAGTGCTCAAGCCGGCTCAACACTTGACAGGGTAATCAACCTTGAGGAAAAGAATGCGACCCTTGAGGAAAAGAACGCCAAGCTTGAGGCCGATCTCAAGGCGGTCACCGAACAGGTGGTAGAATTAATATCGACAAAGCTGGCTGCCGATAAGACAACTGAGGAGGCGAACGCCCGCGCGGCTCAAAAACTTTAGGATGAACTGGACGAACAGACCCGGGTATAGAAGGAAGCGACAACAACTGATGCAAACATAGCCGGTCATATGCAAAACCAGGCAGTCAATGCATCGGCGATCGCAAAGTCCATAGCGGCTCAAAAAGCCGAAGATGCTGAGCGGTTAAGGGCCCAACAAGAAACATACATCAACTTCGAAAAGGCTCACAAGAAGTCTCGGGCGGTTGCTTCTCCTTTAGTTCCGGCGACACGTAAAAGGAAAGCGGCTTCGACAAAGACGAAACTCACCGGACTATTGGCTAGTGTCACCGAAACAATTGTTGATCCTCCACCCAACCCGGCTTTGCAAACCGAGGATGACTTCGAAGAAGATGTCCAGCCGCAACTCAGAAGATAGCGGATTTTAAATGCGGTTCCAATCAGAACGATCGGTCAACCGTTCTCTCCTCAAACTGGCACCTCAGACGGTCAAGGTCCCTCTTCAAGGCCGATTCAAGAGGACAAGGGACAGTCAAACGATGAGCTGCTGGATCAATTCCTACCGTCCAGATCGAAGAAATAGGGGTTTTATTTACTATCTTTACTTATGTTTATTTCGGTTATCATATATATATATATATATATAATACTTTGCCTTAGCATATCTCTTATAAATATAAAGTGATATTTGGAAACCGGCCTACATTTGCATTTCTTACATGATTTTGAATATTTTAAATAAAATAATCAAAAAGGGAGAAATTGATAAGATAAAAGATAAAAAATTTTAAATTCTTCTCAAAATTTTCCTAAATTTTTCGAAAAATTCTCCCAAGTCAGTTTCCAAAAATCCGGCCAAATAAAATTCTTAAAAACAAAACCGGCCTACATTTGCATTATTACATGATTTTGAATATTTTAAATAAAATAATCAAAAAGGGAGAAATTATTAGATAAAAATAGATCGGTTAAACAAAACTTAACATATACAAATTCCTTGTGCAGGAACAGGCAAAGAACCGAACCGGTCAGATTACTCAACCGGTTAAGAAACTCAACCGGTCAAGCATTTAAACCGACCAGAAACATGACCGCACAAGAAAGTCAGGATCGGTCAAAACAGAAGGCTAGAATCAATTGAATAGTCGGTCATTCAAAAGCTAGGGAAAAACCGGAAGTCATCCGGTTAACATAAATAACCGACCAGCATGAAAAGACACTTCGGGTATCTGTTGAGAATGATACCGAAGGAACAGACTGAATATTGTCATATTCATACAAGTCTGAGGACAGTCTGCAGGCTGCAGGAAACCGTCCTACAAGATCTTTCTACTTAAGGATAAATCAGAAAGGCAATCTTCCAAGTACAGACAACTGTCCAACCGACAGTTGCAAAATTGAGTAAAAGACAAACCTAGCCGGTTTGACCTACACACTGGAAGACTAGACCGCCAGGTCTGAAGACTAGACAGTCAGGTCTGAAGACTAGACCGCCAGGTCTGAATCAATGAACCTCTGCTCAACCAATCAGATTCAAGGAAATGAAATGTGACCGTTGTCACATTTCACCTATAAAAGAAGGAGCTGAAGAGGAATAAATGTGGGTTACAAGTTCTGAATTTTCAACATCCTAAGAAAAAGCATTGTATTCTATCTCTAGAGAGCTAAAGCGCTTATTTGAAAGTGTAATTCTACAATTTCGGTTAAAATTGTACGAGTGTTATCGAGCAGGAAATAAGTCTCGATCGGATTGTGTTTGTATTCCTTAGTGAATATCCTTCTCGCGGTTTCGAGAGGAAGGGGTGACGTAGGAGTTTTATCTCCGAACATCCATAAAACCTGTCTTGTTATTTACTTTCTACCTGACTTACTCTATAACCGATCTGCACTAACCTACTAATACCGCTCCAACCGAATTACTAATTTCCAAAAACCGATCCAGCAATCTCCAAACCTGTCCTATTGAAATCTGGTTCTGCCTATCTTGTGTGTGTGCTGCTTCAACCTGAAATAAACCACTTCCGCGCTTGAACTTTGTTCAAGGGTTTGTGACAGTTTGTGTAGTATTGAAACCCGGTGTTAATCTCTAACCGAATTAATCACCACCCTTTGAGTGAGACGCGATAACCGGCCAACCCTGGTCCCCCAGCCTCGACCTAGATCCTAACAGTCTATATAAGGACATTCTTGCATGAGATTGAAAGCTTTTTCTCACTTATGATTTCTAATAACCCTAGATTTCTTTGCCTTTCTCTCTCAAAAATCTGTGTTAATCTTGTGTCTGTTCATATTATACTGAAAATGGGAAACAAGAGAATCACGTTGGGTCACTGTACTTTGCAAGTTGATTTCCCATTGGTCTATTCCTTCGATTAGCAAGAGGTGGTCGATATGTTCAGAACCCTCGAGTATTCCAGTCTCGGAAAATATCTTGGAAGTCTGTTCATCTTTCATGAGAAGGATGTTCGGGAGTTCTTTCAAACTGCAACAATGGTGGGTGATTCCAATGTAGCAACTGTTAACGGTACGGAAATCTCTTTCGACGAAGCCTCTTATGCGAAGTTCTTTGAACTTCCGTCAGAGGGTCACACTTTCAACAGGCATCTGTCATTAGAAGTAATGGAAGAAATGAAGAAGGCTTTATCTGGAGATGGCTCGGCGATTCGATTGAATGGAAGTAAGAAAGTCCTTAAACCACACTTTATTTTGCTAAATGATGTGGTGGAAAAAGCGCTTCAGGGGAAGGCTGGATCGTTCAATCTCTATAGTCAAGATCAATTTGATTATATGTGCTCCATTACAAAGGGGATCTAGGTCAACTGGGCTTTAACATTATTTCAGAATCTCTTCTTCTCCATCAACTAGGAGAAAAAGGAAAGTATAACCTTCGCTACCCAACTTAGCGGTTTATTGGAGCATTTGGGGGTTTCGATGGGTGAACCTGAACCAATCAACTCGACCAGGGTGTATACTGTTTTTACAGTCGCCAACACCCTAGTCAGAATGAAGAATCTTAAAGAATCGCCTTCAGGTGCTTCTAGCCAACAGACAGGTGGAAAATCTGTTAGCCGATCCAGACAACCAGCCGCTTCCATCCTGTCGACAGGAGCAAAGAGATCGAAAACAGTCAACGAATCAGAGGTTAGTTCTACTATCCTAAAGAGCTCTTTAAAGAAGGATTCTGAAACAGACGATTTCAGAGTCAGGCAAGGTCTAGTTGAACTTGCCACTATTCCATTGTCTCCCCTGTCTCCGACTGCCAGTCAGTTGCGGAGATCTTCAAGGTCATCTGTTTCAAAAGTTGACAAGTCAAAGGCGCCCCGTGCGTCTAAATCGATGAAGGAGTCATCAAAGGTAACCTCTTCCCAACCCTTGGCCGATGTGCACAAATTTTAAGTTCATGTGATGGAACGGGATAAATCTGTTTTTATTCCTAAAAAGGAATCTGCTGCAGGGCCTTCTGTTGAGTCAGCTGGTCCAAATATTGAGAATCTTGATAGGACTGTGTCTCCTGTTCTCCAACCTGATCCAGTAGTCGCTGGTGCTACAAAGTTTTCTTAACTAGAACAAGGTGCAGTCCTTACCCTTGTTGCTGGTGGTACTGCTAAAAAGGCTCCCTCTACTTCTGTTAGACAGCCTTCCTCCTCAAATCCCATTTCAAAAGATTCTATAGTAACCGGGAAGGTCACTCGAGGCGAACTTCCTCCTGGACTCTTCAAGAAACCACAATCTGCTTATGAATTGATGCGCTCCACAAGAAAGTCCTGTAGAATTGTATTTGGTGAACCAAGACCCTTTCCAAAATTTTCTGAGATTATTGGAAAAAAGAAGAATGTCGTAATAGACGTAAATGAATATTTTTTTGAGGCAACATGCATTGTTGACTTCATGATGAATCAAGTCAAAGCCATAGCTGTTGAGAAGATGGAAATTTTTGAATCTTGGATCCAGAACAGATTGTCAATCTAGTATGATGAGGTCATCACGGGTTCAGGAATAAGTAGTCAATGGCGTAAGCTTGTATCCAATGAAAAGAAGGTTCTCAAATGGGCTATGATAGGATCGGCTTTATCGATAGAGACGGGGTCTGGCTAAGGATGAAGGCTTATGAAAAACAGTCTGAAAGAAATCCTTTTAGGGATTTAATTCGCTTTCTATTCTACGCAAACTTGTGTAAACACTTGAAACAAATTCAAGGCGGAATTGTTTACTTGGGTGTGAAGCACAAGATGAAATATGAAAAGATGACAGAAAATGAAGAACACAGCAGTTTGTTTATGGATGTTCGGAGAAACTCTCCTACGTCATCCCTTCTTCCAACCACCGGAAGGATTCACTATATGATGAGAATCAAATACAGTTTACACACACACTTAGCTCACTATTGAACAAAACACTTTCTGTTCAATTTACAATAAGATGAAGAATATCACTCAGTTAATGGTGTTTTGATTCTAGCTCTCTCTCTCAATTCACACACAGTACAATCAGAAAGAAGCTTCACAGAATAAGTTCAGTAAGCAAGATGATTTAGTAGTCTCTCTCTGCAAAATCAGAATGCTTGTTCGTAAGAATGCTTGAAAAACCAATGAAGTCGTTTGTTCGTCCGTTGCTCTAAGGATTGATTAAGTACTGAGCAGGAGCTAACGGTCGAATCTTCAATAATGATACGTGGCGCTCTTCCATTAGAAGGCCTCCATTGTACACAGCAGGTTCTGAGCACAAGGATCGTGGTCGTACCGAACTGGTAGTGCGCCGAATATTCCATCAGGAATGTACCTGCAAAACGGGTAATGTGAGGAAAATTATCTTATGTGGCATTTCTTGATTGGATGCATATAGCTGTTGTACTAATCTTCACAGGAAAGTGGAGCAGAAGTAGGGTACAACTATAGCACGTGCGTAGGAGAAATGCTAGATTCAAGCGTACTACTTGAATAGAGCATTAGACGTATTTCAGTTAGACGGATCAGTCTAATGAAATAAGTCAACTCCTTCTGATAAAAAACGTCTATTAAACCGCCTGGTCTAATATAATTAGACTTGCGTCTAATTTCAATAACCATTAGACGGGTACGTCTAACTCCACTGAGTTAGACTACCACGTCTAATTCCGGTTCTACCTCAGACTAATCTGAAGGAGTTAGACCCACGTCTAACTTTCAATTAATTAGACAACCTGTCTAATTATTACATAACCATTAGACTGGCACGTCTAACTCCGCTTAGTTAAACTTCCCCGTCTAATTCCGGTTCTACCTTAGACTAATCTGAAGGAGTTAGACCCACGTCTAACTTTCAATTAATTAGACAACCCGTCTAATTATAATAACCCTTAGACTGGCACGTCTATCTCCACTGAGTTAGACTACCACGTCTAATTCCGGTTCTACCTCAGACTAATCTGAAGGAGTTAGACCCACGTCTAACTTTCAATTAATTAGACAACCCGTCTAATTATAATAACCATTAGACTGGCACGTCTAACTCCACTGACTTAGACTGCCACGTCTAATTCCGCGTATTCATTAGACTACCCGTGTAATTCTTTACGTCTATTAGACTTACACGTCTAACTCCGATGAGTTAGACTATATGTCTAATTCTATTAGACTCACGTCTAATTCCGTGTATTCATTAAACTACCCGTCTAATTCTTTACACATCTATTAGACTTACACGTCTAACTCCGATGAGTTAGACTGTATGTCTAATTCTATTAGACTCACGTCTAATTCCGTGTATTCATTAGACTACCCGTCTAATTCTTTACACATCTATTAGACTTACACGTCTAACTCCGATGAGTTAGACTGTACGTCTAAATTTATTAGACTCACGTCTAATTCATACGTCTATTAGACTGCCCGTCTAACTCCGTTGAGTTAGACTGAGCGTCTAATTGCATTAAACTTGCGTCTAATTTTTTGCGAATGAAGATCAAAATCGGTCTAATGACCCTCATTAGATCCAAGTCTAATAACATGTTGTCTTAATACACCTGTATCAAAACACATAAATTATTTCATCATCAAAATATCAGTGGGTAAATTATTTCAACACTTAGTCAAAATAATTTGACCCAACAATTTCCCCCTTTGATGAAGAAATTGCAAACCTGCATACATATAACAAGACATGCATTCATCCAATAAATAAAAAAACAGACAACATGCAAGTAATCATTCAAAAGCATCTATGTTAATCACATATGAGTGTTTTCAAAAGAAATACTCAAAACATTGTTCAATGTAACCATGATAATTTTACCAAAAACATTATGAAGACATTCAAAATAACTACAAAAAGACATTTAATCATTAGTCTTCTTCTTCTTCCTAGTTATAACTTCTAGACGAGACAGACTTCAACCTAAGATGTCTCTAAGACTACGGTTAGAGGGGAGTTGGAGTCTTCACTTTTTCGTTTCTTAGACTTGAGCGTTTCCACCCTTTGAATATAATCTACCACTTTCTGGTAGTTCAGGATCTTAGAAGGGAGGGAGAAACTCTTACCAGATTCGTTCAGACGATGACAGAGAAAAGAACTGAGAGGACCGTCAAAGCCGAAGATCTTCTTTCTAGCTACAACCATTCTTACAAGATTTCCGAAGAGGAAGCTTGTTCAGTTCACTAGAACACCCCTGGTGATAGCCACCATTATCTGAAAGACCTTCATACAATACTTGTAGGAGGTTTCTTTAGACAGAAGGGATTTAGAGATGATATCACTTAGAAGAGCATATTCAACCTTCAAAAGGTTTTTATTTCCATGAATATCTACTTTTGGGGTATCGGAAAAGATTTTTATCATCGTAATCATGAGGTTGGGGTGAGTGGTGGAGAAATCATCAATACTTTCTGTTGGGAGATAGAAAAACTCACCAAAAGATTATTCTGTGAGCCATACCATCTGGCCCATTACAGCACCCGACAATAACATTATCTTGATAGAAGCTAGCGGTTTGAAAGAATTCGTTCACAAGTTGTTCATGATAAGTTTCATGAGGGGTGAGGAATCTTCTCAGCCCAGAAGCTTTTAACAATTCGAACATCCTTTGCATGCCCGAAGATTCAATAGTGGAAACAGATTGAAAGTCCACCTGAATCGATTTTGGTCGGAAGGGCAGCATTTTGATTTGATGAACAAGGGATTGAGATATTCAAAGGGTTCGATTTCTAAAGAGAGAAAGAGAGATTTCAAGGATCTTCTAAACTTTTAGAGAGAATGAACCTATTAATACCGGGGTTTTAATCATGAAGAAGAAAACTAATGATTACTCCTACCGTCAAGAATTTCAAAAGACAGTTCCCAATACATAGCATTTAATGTTAGCATGAAATAGAACGTCTAATACTAAATGTACAAGCAAAAGATGTCAGAAATATTAGTCATTTCTTGCATATTGAGAGACACGTGTCTTCAATTCTTTTGAGGAATGACTGATTTATTTTTCGGCGGGAAAGATAACTCTAACAGACATCATTAAAGGACAGTTGTCCTAAATGCCAGAAGATGAAGAGTCTAATTACACTAGTAGTTAGACAATTTTATTCTTCTTTTCACATTTTCAACTTCTTTTTGAAAATCAGTCTATTAGACGTATGTGTCTAATTATGCTATAACAGCGCGTGAGACACGCGTGTCTGATTAGAAGTGAGCATCCTCTTGATCATGACGTAAAAACGTCTAACGTCTATTAGACGTGTCCGTCTAATAGATGCATCCGTCTAATCAAGCAGGTTAAAATAACCAAGACAATGATTTCATATAAAAATGAAACCGCTAAGGGAGATGTTCGTCTAAGTAGCTGTGTTTCTCAAATTCTGAATCCTTAGGACAAGTTAAGACCTCCGTCTTTCATATCTGTTCAGTTTCGTTTTGAACAATACGTTCCCCCTCAATTTATGCACATAATTGCGTCAATCAAGATCAAAAAGACCTAGTATGTTTCTAAAATGAGAAAACTTAGCTTCCGGAAGAGGTTTCGTGAAAATGTCTGCAGTTTGTTAATCTGTATGAACATGTTCAAGACGGATTTGCTTCTGATTGACGTGTTCTCGGATGAAATGATGTCTGATTTCAATATGATTTGTCAGAGAATGCAGAACAGGATTATAGGATATTGCGATAGCACTTGTGTTGTCGCAGAAAATTAAGATTCACCAGCCTCAATCCCATAGTCTCTAAGCTGTTGTTGGATCCACAAAACTTGAGAACAACAACTACTAGTTGCAAGATACTCTGCTTCTGCTGTTGAAGTTGCAACTGATGTCTGTTTCTTGCTAAACCATGTGATTAGATGATCTCCAAGGAACTGACAAGTTCCATTTGTGCCTTTTCTATCAATTTTGCATCCTGCGTAATCTGCATCTGAGAAACTAATTAAATTGAAAATGGAATCCTTTAGATTCCACAGTCCCACATTTTGAGTTCCCTTCAAATATTTAAGAATACGTTTAGTAGCAGTGAAATGAGAGAGTTTAGGATCAGCCTGAAATCTGCCACAGACACCAACAACAAATTGAATGTCTGGCCTGCTGGCAGTTACATATAGTAAGGAACCGATGAGTCCTCTATATGTTGTAACATCTACACTTTGGCCACCTTCATCTTTGTCCAATTTGACTGAGGAGCTTATAGGAGTAGCTGGTGCAGAACAGTTCTCCAAACCAAATTTCTTTAGCAATTCTTTGGTGTATTTGGCTTGGTTGATGAGGGTTTCGTTTTCCAGTTGACGGATCTGAAGCCCAAGGAAGAATGTAAGTTATCCCATCATGCTCATTTCAAACCTATCCTGCACCAGCTTGGCAAATTTCTCACATAGTTTTGGGTTAGTTGACCCAAAGATAATGTCATCAACATATATCTAAACAAGTAATATATGGGAGTCTTTAGCAAATCTAAACAGGGTTTTATCCACTATTCCAACAACAAAATCATGATCAAATAAGAAATTGGTTAGATTGTCATACCAAGCTCTAGGAGCTTGTTTTAGACCATACAATGCTTTGTTAAGTCTATAAACATGATTAGGTAGAACATGATCCATAAAACCAGGGGGCTGCTCAACATATACTTCTTTATTTAATTTTCCATTTAAAAATGCATTTTTCACATCCATTTGAAAAACTTTAAAGTTCTTAAATGATGCATATGCTAGGAAGATTCTGATTGCCTCTAGTCTTACAACCGGTGCAAAAGACTCATCAAAATCAATACCTTCCTCTTGTCTGTATCCTTAAGCAACTAAACGAGCCTTGTATCTTATGACTAAGCCGTCTTCACTAAGCTTGTTTCTAAAAACCCATCTTGTTCCTATGACTGACTTATCAGTTGGTCTAGGAGTAAGATACCATACTTTATTTCTATCAAATTGGTTTAACTCCTCTTGCATAACATTGATCCAATCTGGATCAATTATAGCTTCACCAATTTTCTTAGGTTCATTTGAGAAATAAATGCAGAATTGGCCATTTCATCCATCAGTTGACGTCTTGTCCTTCGAGGAGAAAAAGGATTTCCAATTATCAGTTCTGGTGGATGATTTCTATTCCATCTGAAGTTGGAACCAAGAGGATTGGTCATCTGAACCTGTGACACCGCGACATCCAAACTCTCAACTTCTTGTTGAACAGGAGTTTGTACGTCTAGTTGAACTTCAACCGGACAGCCACAGGATCAGATAGATCCATCCGCTTGTCCAAGGTTTCTTCTTCTTCACTTACAGACTCAAGACTAGCCGCTTGCAGTCTGTCAGCAAGATCAATGGGTTCTTTGGATTTGCTCTCAACAGGCTCATCAAAATTTACATGAAGGGATTCTTCAACAGTTTGAGTTCTTTTGTTGTATACTCTGTAAGCCTTGCTTACTGATGAATATTCCAACATAAATTCCTCATCTGCTTTAGCATCAAAAGCAGTTAAATAAACCTTTCCATTGTTATGGATAAAACATTTACATCCAAATATCTTAAAGGAAGAAACTGTGGGAATTCTCCCATAATGCAATTCATAGGGAGTTTTATCAAAACGTTTGTTAATAATTGACCGGTTTTGAGTATAATAGGCAGTACTAATGGCTTCCGCCCAGAACCTCTGAGAAACATCTGATTCAACAAGCATAGATCTCGCTGCTTCTTTCAGAGTTCTCACTCTTCTCTCAACAATGCCGTTTTGCTGTGGAGTTCTGGCACTAGACAACTCGTGCCTAATTCCATTCTCCTCAAGATAAGATGATAGGTATCTGTTTATAAATTCAGTTCCTTGATCACTTCTATTACAAGAGATATGTAGAGATTTCTGATTCTGAATGCCTCTAAATATTCTGATCAAATTTTCAGCAGTTTTATCTTATGATGGTATGAATGCAACCCATGTAAAACGTGAAAAGTCATCAATAACAATTAAGGCAAATCTCATTCCTCCTATACTTTTTACAGGAATTGGACCAAAAAGATCCATATGTAAAAGTTCTAGGATACGGCTGGATTAGGATTTTCCTTTGCTTTTGAACGATGATCTGCCCTGTTTGCCTAACTGGCAAGCAGTGCAAATCTTGTCCTTTGAAAACTGATGATTGGGTAAACCAATAACTAAGTTATTTGAACATATGTTGTTAATGGTTTTAAAATTCAAATGGTTCAAACGTTTATGCCATAACCATTTCTGGTCATTCTTGGCAATCATGCACATAGGGTCAGATGTATCTTTTTGCCAATTCATTTTATATGAGTTTCCTACTCTACTTCTAGTTAATAAAATGTTTCCATCTTGGTCTTTAACTAAACATGCATGAGTTTGAAAATATACTTACAAACCATTATCACATAGTTGACTGATACTGATTAAATTATAACACAAGTTATCAACTAGCAGAACATCATTAATGGTTAGGTTACCATGGATAATCTTACCCTTACCCATGGTCTTACCCTTTTGTTGTCACCAAAGGTGATTTTAGGTCCAGAGCAATCTGATATATCAGTGAGGAGTCGTCTGTTTCCTGTCATATGCCTGGAACATCCGCTATCAAGATACCATACAGATTCCTCCAGTCCTTCATTAATTTGTACCTACATAAATAAATATTTACAATCTTTTGGTACCCACATTCAATTGGGTCCTCGGTCAATCAGTCCCTTAGGAATCCATATTTGAGTTATTCTGATGGATTTCCTATTTTGTGTTGTGATTAATGCGTATGTTTTTGACTCAGCAGACGACTTTCTGCTGGCCACTGATCCTTTAGCTTTTGAAGAAGGTTTTAGTTTTCTTTTAAAACTCCTTGACTTAGAGTCAGGTTTTAATTTACCAAACTTACTAGCCTTTTCAAGCTTAATCTTAAGCCAGCTAACAGTTGGTGGAACATAAACTATTTCATTTTTAAAAGCCACTTCTTCATGAATGGGATCAGATTCAATGTCAGTCACAATTCCTTTGACAAAACTTATTGGCTTAAGTTTGTCATTTGGCTTTGACTTTTTGCAGGACAGGTTAGGATCATTGCTATCAAATCCCAATCCGGATCTAGATCCAGCAGGTTTTAACATACTGATCTGATATCTGATAGCATCACCAGACCTTCTCCATGCACTGACAATGTAGTTCAGTCTCTTGTTTTCAGATGAAAGGGTTTGAATCTGTTCCTTGAGCATCTCATTTTCAGATGAGATCTTTGTTAAGTTTTCATCAAAAATATTTGATTCAGAGTCTTGCTTTGAAAAGGGAACATTTGATTCATATTTAACTTTCATTTCATAAAAAGAGTCAGCTAACTTTTTGTACTCAATAGCCATTTCATTGAGTGCATTATTTAACTCCTCGTTTGTAAATTCTGGTGCAGAGATATCATTTACCTTAAATTAGTCATCTGCCATCAGACATGTTACAACTTCATTCTTTTTTCGGTGGGAGACTCCTCAGTATCACTGTCAGCCCATCTAGACTTGTTCTGGCTTCAAATGAATGCGTTCTGGTTCTTCTTTGCTTGAGAGATCACACCATGGATCTGGCTGAGCTTATCCCATATTTCTTTTGCAGTGGAACAGGACTTGATTTGTGTTGAGAGATTGAAACAGAACATATTTGTGTTGAGAGATTGAAACAGAATGTTCTTAGCAACATTATCCATGTTGTTTGTCACCTTATCTTCAGTAGTCCACACACTTTTTGGCTTCGAAATCTTTATGGGGCTATCGGTGATAACGCTCCACATATCATAGTCAATAGCAGCCAAGTGAGCTTGCATTCTTATCATCCACACATCATAGTTGTCCTTTGACAGAAGAGGAATTTCGTTGATGCAAGACATGCTTTGGTTTCTTGATGATTGAGAATAGAAACAACGCTCTGATACCAATTGATAGGATCGCCTTTATCGATAGAGACGGGGGTCTGGCTAAGGATGAAGGCTTATGAAAAACAGTTTGAAAGAAATACTGTTAGGGATTTAATTCGCTTTCTATTCTACGCAAACTTGTGTAAACACTTGAAACAAATTCAAGGCGGAATTGTTTACTTGTGTTTGAAGCACAAGATGAAATATGAAAAGATGACAGAAAATGAAGAACACAGCAGTTTGTTTATGGATGTTCGGAGAAACTCTCCTACGTCACCCCTTCTTCCAACCACCGGAAGGATTCACTATATGATGAGAATCAAATACAGTTTACACACACACTTAGCTCACTATTGAACAAAACACTTTCTGTTCAATTTACAATAAGATGAAGAATATCACTCAGCTAATGGTGTTTTATTCTAGCTCTCTCTCTCAATTCACACACAGTACAATCAGAAAGAAGCTTCACAGAATAAGTTCAGTAAGCAAGATGATTTAGTAGTCTCTCTCTGCAAAATCAGAATGCTTATTCGTAAGAATGCTTGAAAAACCGATGAAATCGCTTGTTCGTCCGTTGCTCTAAGGATTGATTAAGTACTGAGCAGGAGCTAATGGTCGAATCTTCAAGAATGATACGTGGCGCTCTTCCATTGGAAGGCCTCCATTGTACACAGCAGGTTCTAGCACAAGGATCGTGGCCGTACTGAACTGGTAGTGCGCCGAATATTCCATTAGGGATGTACTTGCAAAACGGGTAATGTGAGGAAAATTCTCTTACGTGGCATTCCTTGATTGGATGCATATAGCTATTGTACTAATCTTCACAGGAAAGTGGAGCAGAAGTAAGTTACATCTATAGCACGTGAGTACGAGAAATGCTAGATTCAAGCATACTGCTTGAACAGAGCATTAGACGTATTTCAGTTAGATGGATCAGTCTAATGAAATAAGTCAACTCCTTCTGATGAAAAACGTCTATTAGACCGCCTGGTCTAATATAATTAGACTTGTGTCTAATTTCAATAATCATTAGACGGTACGTCTAACTCCACTGAGTTAGACTACCACGTCTAATTCCGGTTCTACCTCAGACTAATCTGAAGGAGTTAGACCCACGTCTAACTTTCAATTAATTAGATAAACCGTCTAATTATTACATAACCATTAGACTGGCACGTCTAACTCCACTGAGTTATACTGCCCCGTCTAATTCCGGTTCTACCTTAGACTAATCTGAAGGAGTTAGACCCACGTCTAACTTTTAATTAATTAGACAACCCGTCTAATTGTAATAACCATTAGACTGGCACGTCTATCTCCACTAAGTTAGACTACCATGTCTAATTCCGGTTCTACCTCAGACTAATCAGAAGGAGTTAGACCCACGTCTAACTTTCAATTAATTAGACAACCCGTCTAATTATAATAACCATTAGACTGGCACGTCTAACTCCACTGAGTTAGACTGCCACGTCTAATTCCGCGTATTCATCAGACTACCCGTCTAATTCTTTACGTCTATTAGACTTACACGTCTAACTCTGATGAGTTAGACTATATGTCTAATTCTATTAGACTCATGTCTAATTCGGTGTATTCATTAGACTACCCGTCTAATTCTTTAGACATCTATTAGACTTACACGTCTAACTCTGATGAGTTAGACTGTATGTCTAATTCTATTAGACTCACGTCTAATTCCGTGTATTCATTAGACTATCTGTCTAATTCTTTACACATCTATTAGACTTACACGTCTAACTCCGATGAATTAGACTGTACGTCTAATTCTATTAGACTCACGTCTAATTCCGTGTATTCATTAGACTACCCGTCTAATTCTTTACACATCTATTAGACTTACACGTCTAACTCCGATGAGTTAGACTATACGTCTAATTCTATTAGACTCACGTCTAATTCATGCGTCTATTTTACTGCCCGTCTAACTCCGTTGAGTTAGACTGAGCGTCTAATTCCATTAGACTTGCGTCTAATTTAATGCGAATGGAGATCAAAATCGGTCTAATGACACTCATTAGATCCAAGTCTAATAACATGTTGTCTTAATACACCTGTATCAAAACACATAAATTATTTCATTATCAAAATATCAGTGGGTAAATTATTTCAACACTTAGTCAAAATAATTTGACCCAACAGGCTAAAACTCCGGAGGTGTCTGATGCTCTGAAGAGAAAGGACCTTATCAAAGCCTATCTAAGAGTAAGAGCCTTATTCCCCATTCTTGATGCTAGAAAAGCTAATTTCAATCCAATTGAGAAAGGTGCTGAAGTGGAAGCAAAAGTTTTAAAGAGATTAGAAGAGATCATGGATGACTATCTTTTTGTCGTCACTCGGTATGTTGATGGAGCTAATTGCTCAGGAGTTAGTTATTTTGGTGTTTTCTCCGATGAAGATGAACCAATGGATATCTCTGTTGATCATGCTAATACAGATGCGCAAGTTGTTGCTCTTTTGATAGAGCTTGGAAATCTTTCTGTAGATGAAAAACGTCTACAGGCTCAACCTGTTATCGAGGAAGAAATTGTTGAGGAGCACGTTAAAACTCCTAACATCAATGAAGAAGAGGTAGTGAAATCCCCTATTGTTAGAACTCAGGGATCTCAAGAAAAAGAGGTTGAAGTTAGTAAGCCTAAAATTGTCAGATCTGAGGGGGAACCTTCAAAAGACAAAGATGCCGAAGAAAGTACCTCATCTGAAGGGGAACAAGATCAAAATGCTAGAACTGTCAAGCCTCTACCATTTCCTGATATTAATGCTGGAAATCTATATGAGAATATTCTTAATCCTCTTCACAACAAGGTTAATTTGTATGAAAGATTTCATAGAGCAGAAGAGGAGTTGGAAGAAGAAGAGAGAAATAAAACTGGAAATGAGTCTAAGAAGGATGAACCCGAGCATTCCCTATAGATTCACACCCAATTTGACTCCATTCAGAGCATGGCAGCAAAATGGCAAGATAATTCATCCAATGAAGGATCTTCTACTGACGGTACCAAGCTTCTAAAGTCGATGACATCTCTGCTTACCTCTCTTCAAAAGAATGTGATAACTCTGGGATCAAATATGGTAAAGATCTTGAAGACCTAGAAAGAGGATAGAAAAGACTTTGCTGAATATGTCAAAATCCTTAATGAGTTGGATAAGACACTAAAGAGGAATACGTATGAGACTCATGTCTCAAATTCAAATTACTCCAATTTTGAAAAACAGCTCTATAGTCGTTAATCGGAAATGATGAGTCTTGAAAGACAAATCAATCTTGATAATCATCGTGAGATTATGGAAACAATGGGATTATTTAAGAATTAGCTGGTTGAAATTCAAGAAAGCATGAGAAGAACAGATGCTGAAAGATTGGAGTATGCTGACTCCATTGCAAGGAAATTTCAAGCTAAAGAGAATGCGAAAGTTGATGCTGAGAAAGAACGGACTCGTATTACTCAAGGTGAACCTAGTAGAAGAGGTTACGATGTATCAACCGGCACCAGATCTAAGCGATCTCCAACCAACGATGAAAATCCAAGGCCAACTAAAAGAGGCGGAGGTCGAAGCGGTGGTGATCGCGGAGGCCGAAGCAGTAGTGGTGGTCGTGGTGGGCGTCCTGGGAGTGATCGAGGAGGTCGAAGCGGTGGTGATCGCGGAGGCCGGAGTGATGGAGCCGCTCGTGGTGGTCGCGCTCTTCCTCCTTTTCGCAATCTTCTAACAGGTTAGGAGATGACAAATGAAGGGATGAGTTATGAAGGAACCGTTTCCCGATCGATCCTCGAGTGAAAAGGGAAGAACAATAATCTCCTTTCTCCTACTCTATTAACTTTTAAACTATGTTTCTTTAACTATGTTTTTGAATATTGGTTTTTGGAAAGTAGTTGTGTAAGTTGGATGAACAAATTCTACTCTGGATTTTATATGACGAATACTTAATGTATGCAAAGTTTTAATTTCATCTTCAAAAAAAAGAAATTGTTGGGTCAAATTATTTTTACTAAGTGTTGAAATAGTTTGACTATTGGAATTTTGATGATTAATGGATTATCTATGCATCTAATTGTTTTTGATGCGGGTGTATCAAAATCAGATTACATTAGACTTGGTTCAAATGAAGTTCATTAGACCGATTTGACATTATATGCACGAAGTTAGATGTGCAATCTAACTAGCAGAGTTAGACGTGCAGTCTACCTAGCAGAGTTAGACATGCAGTCTAATTGGTTGGGTTAGACGTGCAATCTAACTAGCGAAGTTAGACGTGAAGTCTAACTGACGGAGTTAGACGTGAAGTCTAACTAGAGATAGTTAGACTTGTAATTTAACTAAGCGGTATTAGACGTACAGTCAAACTCGTGGAGTTAGACGTACAGTCTAAGGGAATGTGAAAGTTAGACGTGCAATCTAACTCCTTTAGATTAGTCTGAAGGCACTCGTAATTAGACGTGCAGTCTAACTCGTGGAGTTAGACGTGCAATTTAATGGAAAGAGTCAGACGTGCAGTCTAACTGGTGAAAGTTAGACGTGCAGTCTAACTCCTTCAGACTAGTCTGACGTGGATTCGTAGTTAGACGTGCAGTCTAACTCGTGGAGTTAGACGTGCAGTCTAATGGAAGGTGAAAGTTAGACGTGCAATCTAACTCCTTCAGATTAGTCTGAAGTGATTGTAATTAGACGTGAAGTCTAATTCCATTAGACTAGGTGGTCTAATGGATTCTGTTATTAGACGGGGATGTCTGATTTCATTAGACGAGGTCGTCTAATTGAAATAAATCTAATACCATGCTTAAGCAGTTGCTTGAAGCTAGCACCCGCCTACCCATGTGTTGTAACTGTATGCTACTCATGCTCCACTTTCTAGTGAAGATCAGTATGACAATCAGCTGCAACCAATCAATCAATGCAACGAATATCCTTCACCTTACTTGTTTTGCAGGTACATTTCTGAAGAATATTCGGCGCACTACCTGTTGTGTACGGCCACCATCCTTTTAATTAGAGTCTGCTGTTTACTATGGAGGCGTTCCAATAGAAGCTCGCCACGTGTCATTATGAAGATTCGACTGTTGGTACCCGTTCCTTACTTAAAGAATCTAAAGGACAACGGACAATCTCTGGCTCTCAATCTCTGGATTTTCTCTCTCTCATTCTGAGATGAATCTCTGGAATTACTGATAAATCAAGCCTTTGAATATTCAAATTGTTAGTTTCTTTCTTGCTTTACTGTGTGTTAATCAAGAGAGAGTTTAAATCAAAAGCATCGTTTTAGCTGAGTGATATTTCTTCATCATATTGTAAGTTGAATAGAGTCTGTTTAGTTCAAAAGTGAGCTATTCGTGCAAAATGTATTTGATTCAAAACATATTATAGTGAATCCTTCTGGTGGTTGGAAGAAGGGGTGACGTAGGAGTGTTTGCTCAGAACATCCATAAACAAACTGTTGTGTTGTTCATTTCCGTCATCTTCTCATTCTTGTTACTAAGCTTCAAACCTAAGTAAATAATTCCGCACTTGATTCTGTTTCAAGTGTTTACAAGGTTTACGTAGAATAGAAAGTGAATTAAATCCCTAACAAGATTTCTTTCAAACCGTTTTTCCTAAGCCTTCATCAATCGCCAGACCCCCGTCTCTATTGATTAAGCCGATCCTTTCAGAAGTGATCGGGGAACCGAATTCACCAACAGTCGCCTAACTTCATATCTCGAGGAATCTAGTATTAGACACGAGTTGTCTAGTCCCAGAACTCTACAACAAAACGGTATTATTGAGAGAAGAGTCAGGACACTAAAGGAAGCAGCGAGATCAATGCTTGTCGACTCAAGTGTTTCTCAGATGTTTTGGGCAGAAGGCATAAACACGGCTTGCTACACACAAAATAGGTTAATAATCCACAAACGTTTCAATAAAACACCCTATGAATTATTTTACGCGAGAATCCCTACAATGTATTACTTTAAAGTATTCGGAAGTAAGTGTTTTATTCATAACAATGTGAAAGAATATTTAACCGCTTTTGATGCTAAAGTAGATGCTGGAATCATTCTAGGTAACTCATTAATTAGTAAAGTTTTAGAGTATACAACAACCGTACACAAACTGTTGAGAAATCCTTTCATGTTGTTTATGATGAATCTATTGAAAACAATTCTATTGATCTCATCGACCTCGCTAACAGATTAGAAGCAATAAGTCTTGAATCTGATAGTGAGGATGAAACTCCCTTTCAAAGGGATTATCCATCTGATCAAGTGGTTGATCCGGTTGAAAGTCAACCAGATATCCAAACTTCCGTCCAATAAGTTGTTGACAGTTGGGATATCGTGGGGCCATGTGTTTAGACATCTAATCCTTTAGGAACAAACATAAATCATTCACCTGAATTGATAATTGGTTATCGTAATTCTCCTCGTATGACAAGACGTCAATTGCTGGATGAGATGGATAACTCTGCCTTTATTTCTCAAATTGAGCCTAAGAAAATTGGTGAAACTGTGCTTGATCCAGATTGGATCAATGCCGTGCAAGAGGAGTTAAACCAATTTGTGAGAAATAAAGTGTGGCATTTAACTCCATGACCGACTAATCAATCGGTTATTAGAACTAGATGGGTTTTTCGAAACAAGCTTAATAAAGATGGTTAGTTGTAAGAAACAAAGCCCGGTTGGTTGCTCAAGGGTATAGACAGGAAGAAAGCATTGACTTTGATGAGTCATTTGCACCTATAGCTAGACTTATAGCAATCCGAATCTTCATAGCTTATGCATCTTTTGATAATTTCAAAGTCTTTCAAATGGATGTGAAAAGTGAGTTTTTGAATGGTAACTAAATGAAGATGTTTATGTTGAACAACCTCCTAGTTTTCTAGATCATACTTTACCAAATTATGTTTATGAACTTGTCAAAGCTTTATACAGTTTGAAAAAAGCTCCAAGAGCTTGGTATGACACTTTGACTAAGTTTCTGTTTGATCATGATTTCGTTATTGGGTTATTAGACAAAACACTATTTAGATTTGTTAAAAATTCTCATATTCTACTTGTTCAAGTATATGTTAATGATATCATATTTGGATCAACTAACCCCAAATTGTTTGAGAAATTTGCCAGGTTGATGCAGAACAAATTTGAGATGAGCATGATGGAAGAATTAACCTTCTTCCTTGGTCTTCAAGTTCATCAACTTGAAATAGGGACCCTCATCAACTAAACCAAATATACCAAGGAACTGATAAAAGATGTGTGAAATGGAGAGTTTCTTTGTTGTTGTCACTCTAATGAGTTCCTCTAGAAAGCTAGAGAAAGATGAAGGTGATCAAAGCATTGACATCACTGCCTATAGAGGGCTCATCGGCTCTCTGCTCTACCTTACTGCTAGCCGACCCAACATTCAGTTTGTTGTCGGTGTCTGTTGAAGATTCCAGGTTGCAAGATTGATCGAAAAAGCACCAGTGGAACTTGCCAGTTTCTCGGTGATCGTTTCATCTCGTGGTTCAACAATAAGCAGACGTCAGTCGCCACGTCTACAGATGAAGCCGAGTATCTTGTAGTAGGAAGTTATTGTTCTCAGATCTTATAGATTCAACAGAAGCTGAGGGATTATGGAATTGAAGTAGAAAAATCTCTGATTTTCTGCGACAACAAAAGTTCAATTTCAATCACCTATAATTCAGTTCTGCACTCTCGGACAAAGTAAATCGAAATCCGACATCACTTCATTCGAGAGCATGTCAATTAGAAGCATATTCGCCTTGAATATGTCCCAATGGATCGATAAACAACAAACATCCGCACGAAGCTACTACTTGAGACTAAGTTTTCTCACTTTAGAAATATTCTAGGGCTTGTTGATCTTGACTGATTTATTTGAACTGATCATGCATACATTGAGGGGGAACATGTTGCTCAAATGTAACTGGACAGACATGTAAACAGAGGTCTCAATATGTCAATGGATTAGTAGTCTAAGGAGCATATCTACTTAGACGCAGATTTGCTTAAGCAATCTATGCTTATATTTAGATAAATGTCTTGGTTGATAACCTGCGAGGTTAGACGTCGAAGTCTATTAGATATTTAGATGTCTGTGAGACTAGCATGATTAGACGCTGACGTCTAACTAGACACACATCTAGCACGTGGTGTTTTTGCGTAATTAGATGTCCAAAGTCTAATAGACTCTTGGTCGTCTATAAGACAAGCGTGATTAGATGTCTGCATCTAATAGACTCATGCGTCTAATGGACGTCTATCCAGATTAGAGGCATAGAGTGTAAAAAGTAAGTTAAACATCTAACTACGTGTTTACTTAGACAACTCATCTTCAGGATAGTTGGGACAGCTGTCCACTACTATGGTAGCTGTCTATGTACTATTCCTGCCAAAATTAAAGAGTCATTTCTTCAAAGACTTGAAGACATATGTCTCTCAACGTTAAAAGAATTACTAAAAGTTCTGATACCTTTCATCTGCACGCATGACATTAATGACAATTTTGATGATCATGGTCTTAAATGTTGCTTATTGTAAATGATGCGTCCCTTAGGAACATATATCCTTTCATCTTTAAAGATTAATATAAATATTGCATTAATGATCATACGTAATCATTCATCTATAAACGAAACGGTCATATTCAAAGGGTTGTGTATCCCCTTTCTTCAAATCCTCATTACTCTCTCTAAGAGTTCTTCGTGTGCCTCTTAGTATTCTGCAAGAAATCCTTGCATTTTCATTTCTAAATTGGTTCTATTATGCCATCCACCCTTCAAATCGACTTCAACTTTGTGTCAATGATGGAAATTCCTATTATGGTATCTATCTTCGAATCGCTCAAAGCTTCAGGTCTTGAAGTTTTTTCTCAAGGCTCCCGTCATCATTCAGGAACCCGAGGTTTGTGAACTCTTCAAAAACGCTGAGTTATACGATAGCAGGATTATCATAGCAAAAATCTTTGATGATATTGCCTGCTTCACTAAAGGATCGTTTGCTCAGTCCTTCAACCTTTCGACCGATGGGCTATCCGAGTTCACAACGTCTTCAGAAGAAGTCTTGTCCAAGATGGGACTTGTCTTGTCCGACACACTTCGTGATGGGACTCTGTTCCCATCAATAATTGCGGACTACGGTCCTCCCTGAAAGTTGAGTTTTTTTTACTCAACGACATCATTTCCCGATCCCTCTTTGCCAAGGGATGTTCTAACTCTTACTTGAAGATGGTCTTCGAGATGATGATTGCTATCACTAAGGTGACACCAATCAACTTGTCGAGGGTCATTTTCCGCAACCTGATGGGGATGTTTGAAAGGATGTCCCCTGGATATGCTGCTCCGCTAAGCATGTTCGTTCCTTCTCTTATTTCCAGTGTCGGGGGACCTAGGATTCTCATCAAATCATCGAGATTCTTGAACTATCAAAAGGTTCTTGACTACATTATCCAAGCTAGGAGGCTCAAGCTCAAGAAAAGAAATCGGGAGATCTTTTTTGCCAAAAGAGATTAGTAGGAATCTTCCCTCTCGATAATGTTAAAAAGTTGGAAAAGGAAAGATATGGCCTTAGATTTAGGGGTAAAGAAAATCTTTTGCTACTTTTAAAAAAATTTCGATCATGCTATGTATCTCATAAACTCTTGAAAGTATAAATATATGAGCTTCTATTGCTTTTCTAATTGTGCTTATATGGTATAATTAATTAACTAAGTTTTAACATCATCAAAAAGGAGTAAATTGTTGGGTCAAATTTAATTTGATTAACATTATTTTGATGATGTATGAGTAAAACTTAACTATGATTAAAAGTTGAATAATCGAAGCTAAGTCGTCTAATTGTTTTTATGCAGGTGCAACAGATATGGATAACTTAGACGTGGTCTAAGTAGGCTAATTAGACGTGTTGCTAGTTAGACGTGCCAATTTAACGGATACATTGTTAGATGTGCCAGTCTAACAGATACGTGGTTAGACGTGCGCGTCTAATAGATACGTAGTTAGACGTTCTAGTCTAACAGATACGTAGTAGACGTGCCAGTCTAATAGATACTTAGTTAGACGTGCCAGTCTAACATATACGTAGTTAGACGTGGTCTAAGCAGGCTAATTAGACGTTTTGCTAGTTAGATGTGTCAGTCTAAAAGATACGTAGTTAGACGTGTCAGTCTAACAAATACGTAGTTAGACGTGTCATTCTTACATATGCGTAGTTAGACGTGCCAATCTAATAGATACGTAGTTAGACGTACCAGTCTAACATATACATAGTTAGACGTACTAGTCTAACAAATATGTAGTTAGATGTTCAAGTCTAACAGATACGTAGTTAGACGTGCTAGTCTAATAAATACGTAGTTAGACGTGCTAGTCTAATAGATACGTAGTTAAACGTGCAAGTCTAACAGATACGTAGTTAGACGTGCAAGTCTAATAGATATTTAGTTAAACGTGCCAATATAATAGATACGTAGTTAAACATGTCAGTCCAACAGATACGTGGTTAGATGTGTCAATCTAACAGATACGTAGTTAGACATACATATCTAACAGATATGTAGTTAGACATGCTAGTCTAACAGATACGTAGTTAGACGTGCAACTCTAATAAATATGTAGTTAGACATGTCAGTCTAACAAATACGTAATTATACGTGTTAGTTTAACATATACATAGTTAGAAGGGCAAGTCTAATAGATACATAGTTAGACGTGCCAGACTAACATATATGTAGTTAGACGTGTAAGTCTAATACACACGTAGTTAGACGTTGACTTCTAACTCCTTCAGATTAGACTGAAGAGATATGTAGTTAGACAGTGCAATCTAACTCCAATAGACGTGGTAGTCTAATGGAATGTGAAGTTAGACGTGGCAGTCAAACTCCATTAGACTTGGTGACCTAATGTAACTCGTTGTTAGAACGTTAGCATCGAACTCCCTTAGACATGGAAGTCTAATGGAGCACGTCTAATACCTCGCTTCAATAACCATTTGAAGTTAGCATACATCTACCCACGATCAACTAGTTGTACGCTACTCCTCCTCCACTTTCTCATCCAGACCAGTACGCCATCTATTTGCATCAAATGAATGAACGCCACGTACGCAAAATATCCCTCAGACTACTTGTTCAGTGTAGGATAGTTTCAGAAGGATATCCGACGCACTACCGTTTAGTACAGCCACGTTCCAAGAGAATAGAGTATGATGTACTGTGTCCTTTATGCATTCATTCTATGTGCGCATACCACGTGTCTATGAAGAAGATTCGACCGTTGGTGTCCTTCTCTTACAAATAGATGCTCAAGAACAACGGTCGAATCACCGATTACTCTTCTTATTTTCTACAATCTTATTCATCACTCTTGCACTTAATGATTGTACATCATTTTCCAAGTTTAAGAGGGAGAATCAAAAACACTATTTTGCTGAGAGATATTATTGATCATATTGTAAGTTGAATAGAGTGTGTTATGTTCAATAGAGTGTTAGCAATTCAGTAAGCTGCATTTGATTCAAAGAAGTTTATTGAATTCCTTCCGGTTGTTGGAAGAAGGGGTGACGTAGGAGAGTTAGCTCCGAACATCCAAAAACAACTTGTTATGTTATTTACCTTTTGTCTCTCATCATTCATTGGTTCAAAGCTTCAAATATAAACAAACTGTTCCGCACTTGAATCGCTTTAAGAGTTTGTGAAGGTTTGCAAAGAATAGAAAGTGATATTAATCCCTAATAGTATTTCTATCAATTCGTTTATCCGAAGTGTCTAATAATAGTTAGACCCCAATCTCTATTGATTGCATTGATCCTATCAATACTCAAACCTCACAATTTTTAGAGTTGGTCATTATGAATGTGTCAGATAGTACTAATTTCGAGTATTTTTGAAATGTGATATTTGAATCAACCTGGAAAAGGTCAAAAAGAGCCGGTTCACAAATTAATTATTTATTTTAAATATTCGGACATTGTCTTCAAGTATGAACACTATGCTAGAACGGATATAGTTATTTTAATTACTTAGGTTGTAAAAATAGGTCATAACCAAACTGTTTTCATTGAGTTCATTTTTGAACACCCAGCTTGTTCCTATGACCGATTGATTTTTCTCAAACTAGTTCAATTCCTCTTGCATTGCTAAGATCCAATCGAGATCGGACAATGCTTCACCTACATTTTTCGGCTCAATTTGTGATATGAAGGAAGAATTTTCATATTCTTCAAAAAGTTGATGCCTAGTTCGGACAAGTGATGAGGGGTTACCTATAATAAGTTCAACATGATGATCTATGTTTTTGTTAATGTTCGGTCCGTTAATGTCTTCCAAATGACCGGTTATCTGGTCAAGGTTAGACAGATCGATAGACTGATCAGAGTCAGGCCGACCGATTTCCTCAGTGGAAACTGAAGTGTCAACTTCCTATTGTGAAACAACTTGATCCGGCTGAATCTCAACATTAATCGTTTGGTTATAGACAAACCTTCTAAAAACCGGAACCTCATCTTCATCATCAGATTGAATATTCAAGTTTTGCAATTTGTTGTGTAAATCAAAGAATGATTCAGTATTACTTTCAAATGACTCATCAAAAACAACACGTGAAGATTCTTCACCAGTTAAAGTTCTAGTGTTATATACTCTATATGCATTACTAACTGCCGAGTAACAACATTATACCGACATCGGATTTTACATCAAAAGCGGTCAAATAATTTTTTCCGTTGATGTGGATGTAACATTTACAGCCAAAGATCCTAAGATACCGGATGTTAGGAACTCGGTCATAGTATACTTCAAACGGTGTTTTATTGAGCAGTTTGTTTATCATAGAGCAGTTTTGTGTATAACATGCAGTATTAATAGCCTCGACCCAAAACTTTTGAGGAATACCTGAATAAGCTATCATGGATCTCGTGGCTTCCTTGAGAGTTCGGTTTTTTCTCTCGACCAATCTGTTTTGTTGAGGTGTACTAGCACTAAACAACTCGTGCATAATACCGGATTCCTCAAGAAATGCATTTAAAGTATTGTTTGTAAATTCAGTTCCTTTATCACTTCTAATCCTATTTATGCGTATAGATTTCTCATTCTGTAATCTTTGAAGCAATTTAATCAAATTCGGTGTAGCCTGATTTTTAGAAACCAAAAATATCACCCAAGTGAATCTAGAATAATCATCAATATGTACCATAGTATAATGCATACCGCCCAAGCTTGTGACCCTAATCAGTCCAAATAGATCCTTGTGAAGAAATTTTAAGCATCGACTAGATTAAGTTTTCTCTTTACTTTTGAAAGTTGATTTTATTTGTTTCCCCATTTGACATGCAGAACATACTTTATCTTTGGTAAATTTCATGTTAGCCATCCCTTCAACTAATCATTTGGTACAAATGTAATTAATGTTTTTGAAGTTCAAGTGATTTAACCGTTTAAGCCAAAGCCAATTTGGATAATTCTTAGCTATCATGCAAACCGGGTTTTCGGATTTAGTTTTCCATACTACTTTGTAAATGTTTCATAACCTATTTCCGGTTAGTAAACTGCTACCCTAAGGGTTCTTAACTAAACATGCATTTTTGTGAAATTCTATAGTATATCATATATGTCACATTTGACTAATGCTTAGCAAATTAAAATCCATGTTTTCAACAAGAAGAACATTGTTTATCGTTGGGTTGTCATAGACAATCTTACCCTTGCCCACGGCTCAACCTTTAGAGTTGTCGCCGAATATTATCATTGAACCGACTTCCTGAATAATATTGGTTAACAGGCTGCTATTTCCGGTCATGTGTCTAGAGCAACCGTTGTCCAGATACCATTCAAAATTTCCCAGCCGCTTGTTCTTCTTAAACTGCAGAATACAAATATTTACACATATTTGGTACCCACATTCACTTAGGTCTGCGGTTGATTAGTTCCTTAGGAATCCATATTTTGATTATTTGAATGGCTTTCCCAATATAGTATTAATATATTTATCGGTACCAGGCTTGTCTCTCTATGTCTGCCTCTTTGTACCTCATTATGTAATGATTCTGAAAGTTGATAGGATCTATTTGAATATCTATCGGTTTCTCTTATTACCGAACGAATGGCCTTCTCTTAGGATGAAGCCATTTTGTCGTGTCGGTTGGACCTACATATTTGATTTCTTTGGCCAATTTTGAATCATGATCTGCTTCATCATTGGTTGAACTAATCTTGACATAGCTTATGAATGGAAGCTTGTCTTTGCTGAGGTTCATTCCGTTGGAAGATTTCCATTTAGTCGATTTACTACCTTTATATCCGATATCGAACTTGCTGTTGGGATGTCTTTTATAGGTTGACATCTGGCTTACAGCTTCACTAGACTTCTTCCAAGCAACCATTGAACTGTCTCCTTGAGCTTTTCATTCTCACAGGAAAGTTCAATCGGTTCATCGGTCTTTGTTCCACTCAATTTACCGGTTTGAAAATTACTCGGTTCGTCGGTATGGACATTCAGCCGGGTTGGTACAAGAGTAGGCAGGTTCTTGAACTCAATGATCATGTCATTAGAGTAGTAACCAAGTATTATCTAGTAAATTCCTCACAAGAAAAAATCAAATACCTCATCCTCCTTGGTCATAAGACAAGTGATTCCTTTGTCATCGTAATCCGAGTCCGTTTGAGCCCACAAACTCCCACCATCGTCGGGTATCAATGCCTTTTAAACCTCATTGCCTTCACTGGATTGCTGATTTTCACCCCTTAGGTTATTGTCATCCGGTATTCGGTCATCCGGTCTTCGGTCATCTCTTCTTGGTCTTTTGCAATCCGACCTATAGTTACCTAAAGCATTATAGTTAAAACATCTTACATTGGATTTGTCACCGTAGTTGTGGTTGAAGTTGTTTGACGGTTGATTCTTCTTTATTAATTTTCCAAAATTTCTTGCAAGCATAGCCATCGCATCCTCATTAAATTGTTCTGCTATTTTAACCGATGCAGGAATGGTTGGCTCGACGGATGTCACTAGAGCTTTGGTTGCGGTTGACGTTGAAGCCTCATCTTCGATTCGAGATTTTATGGATGTTCGGAGATAAAACTCATACGTCACCCCTTCTTCTCAATAAACGAGAAGGATATTCCCTAAGAATATTCAAACACAATACAACACACGATCGAGTCTTATTTACAGCTAGATATTCACTTTACAACTCTCACACAGAATTGTAATACACTTGATTCACAAATACAACTTAATGCTTGCTTTTCTTTTTACAGATAGAAATTTCCAGATTGTTCATGTAGTTGTATATCAAGCGTTAGGATATTTCAAGGATCAAGAACTTGTAACTCGTGTCTCGTTTTTCAGTTCTTCAGCTTCCTCCTTTTATAGTGGTAATATGACAACTGTCATATTTCTCTTTCTGATTTGCATCTAATGCAGTTGGTGTAGTTGGTCAAAAGGGGTCGCATAACATTTAATGCGGTTGAAGCTTCCCAAGGCATAATGCAACGCCGACTCAAATTAGGTAATTGTTCACTTGATAGTTGTACTCTGGACGGTTATACTTTTAATGGTTACATGCTCCTTGAAAACTGTTTTTTAGCTTTATACCAACCCACGTAACTGTGCATCTAACAATTACCTATTGCTTGCAGACTTAACAGTAACTTGTATTAGAGAGGAAAAGACACCGTTACGATCGGGATAGCCGATAGAGAACAGAGGTTCGGCTAAAGGAAACCTCTTAACACACACAACAGTTAGCGCTAATTCGGTTAGGAAATAACATTGGTCTTAACACAACACAGACCATTACAAACTCTTGAACCGAGTTCAAGGGCAGAAATGTTTGTATCAACCTGAAGCAACACACACAGATCAAATAGAAATACGAATGGAGAAGGGTCGGTTAGAATATGGAGAAACTAGTTTGGTTAGTTAAATGACTGGAAATGAGTAAAGAACACAAAACAAAGGTTTTTTGGATGTTTGGATATGAAACTCCTACGTCACCCCTTCTTCTCAAACAACGAGAAGGATATTCAACCACACAATATAACACACGATCGAGTCTTATTTATTGCTCGATGTTCACTTTATAACACTCACACAGTATTGTAATACACTTTTACAAATATGTAAATACCCAGAACTTAACAGTTTGTTTTTATCACTCAATAGCTTTGTAAATTTCTCAAGGTATGTTTTCAAGAGTGAAAGGATCGTGCAAGGAGCTAGAGTCCAGAGTGAAAAAAAGAACCAAGAAAAACTTTTAGCAGCTCTTTAACTTCCTTTTGTAGTATAAACATGACAACAGTCATATTTCTCTCTCTAGAATGGTTGGTCAAAAAGATCAACAATGCATTTAATGCGATGGAAACTTCCCAAGGTATGATGTTGTGCCGACTCAAATCAGGTAACTTGTACGTTTTGTATTTGTACACTTGGCAACTGTACATTTGACGGTTGCCTGCTCCTTGGAGGTTTCTTCTGGATTTATACCTAATCAGGTAACTGTTCATCTGACAGTTACCTGTAGTCTAATCAGCAGACTTTTTTCAGAAGACAAGTGACCCAGTCTGAACCTTTGAGGACCTTCCTCTACACATTCCCAATGAATATATGTTTGTATCAACACGTCAACTGCCAATATATCGATATCTTTGATTTTATTTAAACTGTCCAGGGAAAATGTATGTTTCCTTAGGATTTAATCTGACCGAACACATATCGGTTGATAACTTGACCGGTCTTGAAGTTTAGTCAAGCCGGACTTCCGAGAAGATGAGTAAGAAGTTTCGGTTTGTGTTGTTTTAGGAGAATAGTTTTGACTGGTCAGGTTGAAAGTATGTACCTGCACATAAAATTGAATTTAATTAAGTTCTTTTAGATAGTTAATTACTTATTAATTAACTATCTAATTTTTCTAACAATTTCTCCAATTTTGATTATTTAAGTTAAATATTCAAAACCCTGTAATCGTTGGCCGATTTTAAAGAACTTTTATTTATTTGGCCGGTTTTAGAAAACGGTTTGATTTAATTATAGAGTTTTGAAGAAAATTTTGAGAAGAATTTTGTATGTAAATCAATTTCTCTGTTTTTAATATTTTTAAAATAAAAGTATCAAAACCATCAATTTTAACAGAAAGTGAATAGCGAATAATATATATTTAAAAATAATATCATAGGTTTTTCCAAAATATTCATAAGTCATATTATATATATATATATATATATATATATAATTTTAAACCGAATAATGTAGATTTCCAAAAATATCATAAGTTTCCAGTTATAAAATATATATAATTAAAAAGAGCTTAGAGGTTGAGAATTCATTGGCCCTCTTTATCAGGTCGGCTGATCGTGTCGGTGAACCAGCTGTATACGAAACCCTTTTCCAGAGCAGTAGGATCTCAGGAACTGTTAGCCGGTGGAACTAAAAATCCAGCCGACTGTTGGGGTCTTATCGGTCGTGCAGGAGCTTGGAAAGATGGAGTTCATTGACTCTGCATAAAGTTTTCAATCAAATCTGCTCTAGTTCCTTGATCTGACCGGGCACCTGAGCGAACAGATTGAAGTAGAACTGCCGAGATCGATGTGGTTGAAACTACAGGCCGACGCTTTCTTGGATTCAGAGGTGAAGCATATTCCTCTTCTTCATCAGCAATTGGATTGTATGAGCCACCGGCTGGATTTACAGCCGTCTGAATATTTGTCTGCCAGAATGAGCTAAAACCACTGCTACTTGTTCTCTTTTTCTTTGGTTCGCTTGAGCCCTTGTCTTTTTGAGAATTGGAGTGGGTGTCTTTCTTCTTTCTTCATTTGCCACCACTAAAATTTGTTGTTAATGAATGTTTCCAGGCACATCGGCGTTTTCTTGTTCAGTCACTGTAGGATTATCTTCTACTTGAATTCTCAGGCTAACTCTACATCAGTAATTTCAGTTTTCTTGGCTAGACGTGCCCTTTCTTCTCCGTCGGCCTGAATCTGCATTGGCGTTTCCTCATCTTTTCGTATTTACTCTTCATTGGCTATAACTTTGATTCTTGCCAACTCATCTATCTGTACCGACATGGCTTGCACCATTTCTAAAGTTTGAGAAGCGATCTTTTCAACATTTTCAATTTTAGAATCGGTCGATGAAGCCTTAACTTATAGGGATGTCGGCCACAATGCTATGGAGTCTTGAACCGTTTTCTGAATGAAAGTCTTCATTTCATCAGAAAATGGAACAACAACTTGATTTTGTACTGGAGGCGAAGAATGAACCGATGGAGATAAAGTTGTGTCGGTCTGTCTTGGAGGATTGTTCTCTATAGATTTATTCTGGTTAGGAGATTTACCCGATGAAGACTTGGCCTTGGAAGATATATTAGTTGTATCCTTGCCCTGGGCATCTTCGGTGGATGGAGAAGCCGTTGCACCATCTTCTTTTTTCAAAGACGCAGAGGAAGATTCCGGTTGACTTTCTTCATTTTGATCCCCTACCGGTCTGGATGATTGACCGATCTCGAAAGTTGTCTGTTTAGGCTATTTCCCGTTTCGTTCAGCCTCTTCAACCGGAGTAACATTAAGTATTTTAGCATCTCTCTCGATTTCTTCTTCCATTTTCTTGATATCGGCTTGAAGTTTCTCTTCAACCGTTTTCAATATTTCCATGACACTCTTATCAACCCTGGCTATTCAACCTTTAGCTATATATTTTTGATGGACGTTGTCCATTGTCGAGGTTAGCACCTTTAATTTCGCGTTGGTTTCAACCAACTTTGCCCTTGATATGGCTATCGGTATAGACAATGTCTTGACGAGATCAATGACTGTTTCTTCCAAAGTCACCAGATTCGACCACTTTTCATTCTCGTAATAATTCGAGAGCATATCTTTTAACAATACTTCAGTCCTTAGTTTCCCCCATGCATAGAAGGAATTGGATAGCTTTTAAGCTCTTTCATCAACCATCTTGTGGACACCATCCACAATTTCATCAGCCCTATCATCGGCCATTTGAGAGTCCGAAATTTCATAATCCGGAATGGTTGTATTATTAACCGTCTCCTCATGAGTTGGATTTTGATCGGATCCGGTTGAGAAAATTTCTTCATTAACTGGATCGGTTGGACCTCCCCGGTATGGGCACTCTCATGCACGAGAGATTGTTCACCCAAAGTTTCTTCTTCATGTTCGGCCATCTCATCGGCCTGTTCAGTAGCACCTTCCCGGACAATTTCAGCAATCTGACTGGTTTCAATAACTTTACTTGTCACATCGGTTTCAACACACCGATTGACATCGTTCACAACGTCAAGAATAACATCTGAAGTCTTCTGTTGAGCCTCTAAATCCGTAGGTCCAATAAGTTGAATATTGGAATTTCTAGGTACATAGGTAGTAGATCGAATATGGGTACTTATCTCATAGATAGAAGCTTCTTTAGATTTGGATCGACCGGTTACGCTGGCCTAAGACTCAGCACGAGTAGAAAGAAATTCCGGATTTTGAATAGGTTCGGCTCAAATTTGATCCTCAACCGGAGTGGAGACAGGATTAGCTTCGCGGTTAACCGGTCTGGGAGATGTACCAGTATGTGTTTTCTCGCTGTTGGTTTTCTCACTGGCCATTTTCTCAGTTAACGGCTTCTTCCCTTTCTTAGTCGTATCCTTGGTTTCTTTCACCTTTAGGTTTTTAGCCTTTAGTTCTTTTTTCGGTTCCTTTTCTTTTGGTGTTTTAGTTTTCCCGGCTCTAACCAAGCTTTTCCCAATACTTACATAATTTAAAATTTTGTTCTTAGGAAGAACTGTAAATTGACTAGATGGAATCTGAGGATGGAGCAGAATCTTGCCGATCTGCATCGCATACCGTAGAGACCGGTCCTTCTTCCCAGGTACCATTTCACACAAAATTTCAAACAGGGCACCGGCCTAGTTTATTTTATCACCGCGGATGATTCCGGCCATCATCTCGAATTTAGACCAAGTAAGGTTGTCGAAGTTACCTCATTTTCCCTGAAGGGATTTGGAGATAATGTCATAGAGCAACCGATATTCGAACTTCAAGGAACTTTTCCGGTCTGTGAACTCCACTGGTTCATCAGAGCTGGAGATCATCTTCTGAATCTCCAAAGCCGCCTCCTTTGACAGTTTGGTTGAGAAATCTCGCCCCTCTGTCGGAAGGCGATGAGCCTCTGCGAAAACCTCCTCCGATAACTGAAATTTTTTCTGTCCCACCATCGTATGGATAACTCTCTTCTTGAGTGTTGCATTCTCAAAGAACAACTTAATCTCATCCTGATACATGACGAATGGGCATCCAAGGAAGAACTACAGCCCCGAGTTCTTGACCAAATCCATCATCCTTTGAACATCCTTCGTTCCATTGTTTTCAATCTCCACGAAATCAACCTGAACGATATGGACAAAAAGTGCACTATCACGTCCCATAGTAGAAGTTTGGGAAAGCTTATAAGAATTGAGAGATAAAATGTAAGAGAAAAAGAGATTTCTAGAGAGATAAAGTGTTGTAAATAAAATAATGTATAAAGTCTCTCCAAAATAATGTATAAAAAAGGTTCCAACTTTCCTTTCAAAAGTTACTACTGTAACTTTTTGGCGGTGAAAATAGGCGGTAAAAGTGAGTATTAAAATATAAGCGGTAAAGTTATTTGGCGGTAAGTTTTAAGTGGTAAATTGAAATGAACCGATTTAAAATGATGCACATTCATTTAAGTTAAGTGGTTTATTTTAAGAATATAAACATAGTCTGGTCAGATATAACCACCGTCGTACATCAAGATGACTGGCTGTACATTAAAACTGTCTAAATTAAAATCTTAAGGCCTAGATTCTATTCTTTGGATCCAACTTTCCACTGATTTGTTGGTCAGAATGTTGGCCGGACTAACCGGGGTTCCCGGTCCAAGATTTGGAATGATAGATGGAAAAACCGGCTAATTTGAGGTGCATAGCCGAACCTTCTTCTAGAGGATTGGATCAACTTCTTCAAGTTGTTGCAGATGAGCGAAGCTCAGTTGATGGACGTGTTGCAGGCTATAGAAATCATCATTTCATAAATCTGCCGAGTGTAAAACTGATTCAGCGTATGTTCCAAGATGGAACATTGAATGATGTCGTTAAAGATTTGAAAATAAGGGGCAAGGTTGAATTTGAAATTGTGACATTCGACCAGATTGGAGATGTTGGAGAATATGTATGAAAACTCCTCATGTATAGATATGAGAGGAGAAGGAAAATCCGAAAAGCTTCGTATGGCAAGTCGAAGAATTCAGCAAATGATTCTTCAGAGATGATGAAGAATATATTCGGTTGAAAAATTCGGTTACTTCCGAATCCAGAATGGATTCGGATCCCTCCAAGAACTTCCGTAGACCGGAGTCGACAAGAGGACCAAAAATATTTTTTCTTGTTCTAAAGGATAAAACAGAGTCGAAATCGATGATTAGGGATGTTTGAAGGTTTGAGTTCATCTTGAGAATTTTGAGAGAAAAGAGTTTTAGTCTAGAGAGAGAGACCAAAGATGTTGTGATTCGTATTTGTGATGAAAAGGTTCTTTAAATAGGGGAATAATTTCAAAATCATTTAATGTTTTCATTTATTGAAAGGATTTATCAGTTATGAAATATCTTGTCAATATTCCCAAATTGAATGCTTTTTGAGAGTTGGACAAAATATTCCTTTTTCAGAGAGGTATCTTGGGAAAGTGTAACATAGACTATCCTGCCTATGTTGACCTGTCAAGATTCTTGAAACGCATTTAAGTGTAAGAATTTTTTAAAAACAACTTTTGTTTTTGAAATGTTCGGTTTAAAAATGAGAGAAGCGGTAGCTTCTCTCTGAGAGTATGCCCAGTTAGAAATTAAACATTTAATAATTAGACTGAATTTTTAAGAAAGGATTCCCTTGAAACCGTTAACTTACATAACCGAAAAGCCATCAAAATAAACGGCTTGAATTTGAGATACACATTTTAAAATAGATGAATCCTAATAGTGGGATGGGCCAATAGATGAAGTTTTTCTGGCTTTTGCTATGTTCATCCGGTGAAGGTATGCTTGAATCCTCTCCTTTGTCATCAGCTGATTTGGGTAGAGGGTGGCACTTGGACCGAGATAGACGTTGATGTCAAAGAACATACCGCATAGCTTGGGAGCATATCCGGTTTGTCCTTTGTTGGAGATGATTATCTCCTTCAGGTTGTTAAATATGATTCAGGACCAATTTACCGAAGTGCCTTCGGTGATGGCAACCATCATTTCAAAGATTTTCTGAGTGTATTGTTGAGTGTTTGTCTGGCAAGAACATTCTTGCCCAGGATTTCACTCAGAATCTAGAACTCGTTTTGAAGAGAACTTTTGGGTCCCTATGTGTCGATCAGAGTTATAGAAGCAGAAATATGATGGCACATCTCATTGATGACCATTTGAGAGAAGGTGAGATCGGTGAAATTCTTAGTGGGTAGACCACAACTAAGTACAAGATCTATCTCACTAAAAAGGAAGATTTTTCCGTGGACTTCAACGAGGATAATGTCCTCCTGAATGACCTTGGCGGTGCTGAAAAATTCATTGACTACATTGTATTCAATGACGTATCGATCTTCCAAGAATTTTCGTAGACCAGATCTTTCAAGAGATCGAAATAGACATTGAATTTCAACATCTTCAGATTGAGAAACTGATTCGAAGTCGAGAAGGAGAATTTTGTTTGCAAGAAAGCAAGGCATTTTTGTTTGATGCTTTTCTTAAGTTTGATAGAAGATGTGATTGAAAGTGAGAAGTGATGTGCTACTTAAATGGCCAGGGATCGGTTAGCATATCTATTTGTATTATACTTATAGTTAGATATGAGGGTCATTTCCAAGAGAAGTAATGATGAAAAGCAGATATTTATTATATTTTCAAGACATGCTGTTTTGGTGGAGTGTTAGTCTTTCTTTTAACAGTGATAGCCACGTGGATTCACGTTGTTTGATATTTAGAATCTTTCCTTTTTCACAGGATCATTTTCAAGCATGCATGATAAACAACGTCCAACTGTCCCATGTTGACTAGAAAATAAACTCACCGAAATTAAGATGTAAATCATCAGTTGGTTTTTCGTGATTGGTTTTTCGAGATAGATTATTTCATTCTAAAGAAATACCGCTGGTTAGGCGATAGTTGTTCAGTTTAGAAAATAATTTCATCTATTTTATCCGAATCACTTGGACTGCTTGATTTGTGTACATATAATTTGGTAAGGTGATTTAACTAATCTCAACCGGAGACAACTGTCCGGTTTAACATACTTGACTTTTTATCCCATTAATTTTCATGCACATAACGGATAAAACTCTGACCGAATTTTTTTTAAAATGGAATGCAGACCTTTTGAAAAATATTTGATCAATTTTCCAAAAATTCCAAGAGCATGATTTGAGAAGCGTGAGCTTCTCCCTGAGACCACGCCCTGGTTTTTCATGATAAAAATGTTTTTAAAAACATGTAAAAGCATTTAAGACAGAAGTTGACTGCTATCAGCAAGTCCAAAAATATTTCTGAAGAAAGAGAACTTAGCTTCCTGTAGTAGCTTTATGAAGATGTTGGCTACTTGTTGTTCGGTTTCGTCATATTCCAGCCGGATGTGCTTCTGTTGCACGTGCTCCCGAATGAATGATGTCTGATATCAATATGCTTTGTTTTTTAGTGCAACACTGGATTGTATGTGATAGCTATCGTGCTGGTGTTGTCATAGAAGATCGAAGATTCCTCAGCAATTATTCGAAAATCCCTCAGTTGCTGTTGGATCTAGAGGAGTTGAGCACAGCAGCTTCCGCCGCAAGATACTCTGCATCTACGGTTAAAGTAGCAATCGAAGTCTGTTTCTTGCTGTACCAGAAAACAAGTCGGTCACCCAGGAACTGGCATGTATGACTGGTACTCTTCCAATCTATTTTACAACCTACGTAATCTGCGTCAGAATAACTCGTTAAATTGAAACTGGAATCCTTTGGATACCATAGTCCCACATCTTGAGTGTCCTTTAAAAATTTCAAGATTCTTTTGGCAGTAGTATAATGAGATTGCTTAGGATTAGTCTGGAATCTTCCGCATACTCCGACCGCAAACAAGATGTTCGGTCGACTAGTTGTCAGGTACAATAGTGAACCGATAATCCCATGGTAAGTCGTAATATCTACTCCTTGACCGTCCTCATCTTTGTCTAACTTAGTGGATGCGCTCATTGGAGTGACGGCTGTAGAGAAGTTGTCCATTCCAAACTTCTTTAGCAATTCTGTTGTATATTTAGATTTGTTGATGAACGTTTCTCCCTCGATCTGCCGAACCTGGAGACCTAGAAAGAAAATCAACTCCCCCATCATACTCATTTCATATTTGTCGGTCATCATTTTTGAAAATTTGTCACATAGCTTAGAATCGGTTGAACCGAAAATTATGTCATTCACATAAATTTGAACAAATAAGATATGTCCGTTTTTCTCAAATTTAAATAAGGTTTTATCCACTAAACCTATGGTGAAGTCATGTTTGAACAAGAATTTTGTTAAAGTATCATACCAAGCTCTAGGAGCTTGTTTTAAACCATAAAGGGCTTTATCTAGCCGATACACATGGCTAATTAACTCTGAAATTTTAAAACCTGGAGGTTGTTCAATATAAACCACTTCACTTAACTCACCATTTAAAAATGCACTTTTAATTTCCATTTGAAAAACTTTGAAATTTTTGAAAGCAGCAAAATCAAGAAAGATTCTAATAGCTTCAAGTCTGGCCACAGGAGCAAATGATTCTTCAAAAACAATGCGTTCTTCCTGTTTATATCTTTGGACCACTAATCTAGCCTTGTTCCTCGTAACTAAATTGTTTTCATTGAGTGTATTTCTGAACACCCATCTTGTTCCTATAACCGATTAATGTTTCGGTCTTGGAACTAAATGCCAGACTTTAATCCTCTCAAACTGATTCAGTTCATCTTGCATTTCTACGATCCAATCGGAATCTAACAATGTTTCATCCACCTTTTTCGGCTCAATTTGTGATATAAACGCAGAATTTTCATATTCTTCCAAAAGTTGATGCCTAGTTTGGGTGGGTGATTAAGGGTTACCTATTATAAGCTCATGAGGATGATATTTATTCCTTTTAAGGTTAGGTACAGTAATGTCTTCCAATTGACCGGTTATCTGATCAAGGTTAGACATATTGGTAGGCTGATTAGAGGCAAACCGACCAATTTTCTTAGTGGACACTTGATCTGGTTAAGTCTCAGCATTAACCGCTTGGTCATATACAAACCTTCTATACATCGGAACCTCATCTTCATCATCATATTGAATATTCAAAGTTTTCCAACCTATTGTGTAGATTAAGGGATGATGCGGTATTGCTTTCAACCGATTCATAAAAAACAACATGCGAAGATTCTTCAACACTTATAGTCCTAGTATTATACACTCTATATGCTTTACTAACTGCCGAATAACCCAACATTATACTGACATAGGATTTAGCATCAAAAGCGGTCAAATAACTTTTGCCGTTGATGTGAATGTAACACTTACAACCAAAGATCCTAAGATAGTGGATGTTATGAACTATGTCATGGTATACTTCAAATGATGTTTTGTTTAGCCGTTTGTGAACCATAGTCGGTTTTATGTATGACATGCAATATTAATAGCCTCAGCCCAAAATTTTTGAGCCATACCCGAATCAGCTATTATGGACCTTGCGGCTTCCTTGAGAGTTTGGTTTCTTCTCTTGGCCAATCCGTTTTGTTGAGGAGTTCTAGCACTAGAAAACTTGTGTCTAATACCAGATTCTTCAAGAAATGCAGTTAATGTACTATTTGTAAATACGTATCATCTATCACTTCTAATCTTATTTATGCGTATTGATTTCTCATTTTGCAATCTTCTAAGCAGTTTAATCAAATTTGGAGTAGCTTCATTTTTAGAAACTAATAGAAAAATTAAGTAGATTAATTTTGGAACCGGCCAGACAAACTAAACAGAAGTTAAACTTCATGTGCAGGTACTTCTAAAACCGTAGGAACCGGTTGGGGCATCAAAAACCGGTTGCTACTACTTCAAAGAAACCAGCCTCAAGTGATCAAGTTAAAGATCAGGAGAACCGGTTCTCACCTTCTCAAGCGACCGGTTAGCCAAGACAGAAATATCCATTTCAACCAGATCATACTACAAGACACAAAAACCGGATGGTTCAGAACAAAAGTCAGAAGATTCAAAATTCAAGAGTGACGTACCATGACGGAAGAAATGTGTCTTGAAAGAATAAAAGAAGATCGGATCCGATCAGAAGCATGCGAGGAAAGCAATGATGCTTTGTTGATCCGATACTGACAACCGGTAGTGGATGTTCAACACGTGTCTCAATCTGAAAACCAGCTATGTCATCCTTTGCTCAGAGTCACCTGCATGAATGCCAGGTGTTGAGTAAGTTGAAGCGTGCAAGCAACCTTTCTGCAAACAGGCGTGATAATGATCGACCAATCCGCAAGAGAGAGAAGAAAGTAACCGTTGGCTACTTTCAGCTATAAAAGGAAGTCGAAACGTCTTCATTCAATGCAGTTCGGCATTTGTAGTTGTGAGCATCATAAGTTCTAAAAGTCTTAAAGCATTAAATTCTAGAGAGATAAAGTCCTGTATTCCAAAACCGGTGTGTTTAAAACCAGAAGTTCTTTGTGTGTTATTGTGTTGTGTTGTTGTATTACATCAAAGTGTGAGTTTGGTGTAACCGGCGAGTAGCGAAGTTGGGCTCGACCGACAGTGTTGTTGTAACTCTAAAGAGTTAGTGGAGATCCTTCTCATAACCTGAGAAGAAGGGGTGACGTAGAAGGGTTTGCTCCGAACATCCATAAACAAATCTCTTGTCTCGTGTTCTTTCATTCACTTTCATCTCTTGCTTTCTTAACGTAAACCGCAAACTAATCATACTCCTAAAACCGGTCACTCACCTCCATTAAACCGACTCCTTCTTAAACATCATCTAAAGTCGCATTCGTTGCTTCAACCTGAAACAGACATTTCCGCCCTTGAACCCGGTTCAAGAGTCTGTGACAGATTGTGTAGTGCTGAGAATGGTTTTAGTCTCTAACCGGACTATCACCAAAAAGTGTGTGTTGTAAGCGGCCACCCTTCCTGAAACCGGAAATACCCCGGTCCTCCAAGGGCGTCCCCGATCCTAACAAGTGGTATCAGAGCGAGGTTCTTAGCACTCAAGCAACTGAAGAAGATGGGAAGCATGACCCACAGCGACAAGCCGCCAATGCTAAACAGCGAAGCGTTTAGCAGTTGGAAGAAACAGATGTATTTACATCTGATTACGTTAGATGATGAGATGAGCCGAGTCCTGAAAGAGGGACCGATCAAGATCAACAAGGAGGAAAGCCAATGGACGAGTGAAGATCGGAGAAGAAGTAATCTGGACAACCATTGCATGAGGCATATCTATAAGGCTATAGATAACAACACTTTGAACAAAATATCAGAGTGTGAAAATGCAAAGGAAGCCTGGGAAACGATTATTCAGATCCACGAGGGAAACGAAAGAATCAAGGAGAATAAAATCTTGGTGGCTACGCAGAAGTATGAAAACATAAGGATGAAACCGGGAGAAAATATGAAGGAATTCAGCAACCAATTCACCAGTGTAGTAAACGAGCTTCAGACACTCGGAAAGAAATATGACAACCGAGAAGTGATCATCAAAGCTTTAAGATCACTGCCAAGCACGTGGGATATCAAGACCATGGTGATGAGGGAATCAAGCACCCTTGGGCAGATGAAGTTGCATGATGTGTTTGAGGACTTGGAAGCCTACGAATTCGAGATCAAGTCTCGGATCGAAGATGAAGCATCCACATCAACCGCAACAAGAGCATTGGTTACATCGGTGGAACCGGCGGCTCTAGTATCAACCGCACCGGCTCCAGGCAAAAACACCGATCAAATTACCGACGATGTGATGGCGATGCTAGCTCAGAAATTCGTGAAATTCATGAAGAAGAGCCAGCCACCATCTAATAATGATTTTAATTATAACTATGTAGATAAATCAAACAAGAGATGTTATAACTGTGATGGTTTTGGACATTTCAGGTCAGAGTGTAGAAAACCAAGAAGAGACGATAGAAAACCGGAAGGAAACTATCAAGGAAATAATTATCAAGGGAATAACAATCAAGGCAACCGGTATCAAGGAAACAATTATCGGGGAAACAACAATAACCAACGAAACGACTACCGAAGAAACGATGATCAACATGCTGATGCAGGAAAAGAGATTCAAAAGGTGCTCATTGCATCTGATGGTGGAAGCGAGTGGGCGTACTCCGATAATGAAGATAGTGAAGAGAAAGTAACCTGCTTCATGGCAAACGACGAAGAGGTATTTGATTTCTCTTCTGATGAGTTTACTAAAGAAGATCTAGTCTCTGCACTCAACCAAATGATCGCTGAGTTCAGAAATATATCTGCGTATATACCAACTCCTGTAGAACCTAAAACCGAACAAACAAATAATGTATATGATAAAACATGTGAAATCGAAACGTATGAACCGGATGAACTATTCTCCGATAATGAGAAGACAGTTCAACCGGTAACCGAAACCGATGAACGAGCAATGTACGTCACAGCTGCGTGGGAGAGATCACGTCAAGCAGTGAAACAAATGTGTAACTATAAAAGACATCCGAAGTGTAGATATGGTATAAGCTATGAACCAAATAAACAAAATGAAACAAAACAACCTAACGGGATGAAACTAACGAAAAATAATCTTCCATTTATAAAATTTGTCAAAAGTTCACAAACCGAAAATAACCTAAAACCGGAAGAAACGCTTAAGTATGTCGGTCCTAACGAATCTGAAAAAAGGCTTCATCCTGAGAGAAGGAAAGCCAACCGGAAACCAAGTAAAACAAATAAAACTCGACATCAAATAAGCCCATCACCACATAAGGCATTCTTGAGCAACAACCAAGAAGTTAAGCCAAATATTATCAAAACAATAATCGGGAAAGTGATCCGACTCATTCAAGTCTGGATCCCAAAGGGACTAATCAACCATGGACCCAACTAAATGTGGGTACCAAAAAGGTGTAAATAATTGTTTGCTACAGGTTAGGAGGAGCAACCGGTTAAAGAATTCTGAATGGTACTTGGACAGTGGATGCTCAAGGCATATGACCGGAAACAAGGAGCTACTGACCGACATCAAGTACGAAACCGGAGCATTCATCACATTCGGGGATAACTCAAAAGGTAAAACCGTGGGCAAGGGTAAGATTGTCCATGGTGAACTATCCATAAATAATGTACTATTGGTAGAAAAACTAAGCTTTAACCTGTTAAGCATAAGCCAAATGTGTGATTTGGGCTACAAAGTTGAATTTCATAAAAATTCATGTTTGGTCAAAAATCAAGATAATGACACTTTGCTAACCGGTAACCGGATAGGAAACATTTACAAAGTAAATTGGAAAACTGATTTCGAAAAACCTGTGTGTATGATAGCCGGAAATGAACCAAACTGGCTTTGGCATAAACGGCTAAATCACTTGAACTTCAAAACTATTAACTTTATTTGTTCTAAAGAACTGGTTCACGGTTTTCCAAATATTAAGTTTTCAAAAGATAAAGTATGTGCTGCATGTCAAATGGGGAAACAAGTGAAATCATCTTTCAAAAGTAAAGGAAATTATCAATCTGAAAGATGTTTAGAACTTTTGCATATGGATCTGTTTGGTTCGGTTAAAGTAACCAGTTTAGGAGGCATGCATTATACTATGGTGGTTATTGATGATTACTCCAAATTTACTTGGGTTATTTTCCTAGCCTCTAAGAATCAAGCAACTCCAAACTTGATTAAACTGATTTTGAGAATACAAAATGAAAGATCTATTCGAGTGAATAAAATCAGAAGCGATAGAGGAACTGAGTTCATAAACAGTAATTTAACAACTTTTTTGATGACTCTGGTATTAGGCACGAGTTGTCTAGTGCCAGAACTCCTCAACAAAATGGCCTGGCTGAGAGAAGAAACCGAACTCTCAAGGAAGCCGCAAGGTCAATGATAGCCGATTCGGGTATCGCTCAAAAATTTTGGGCTGAAGCTATCAACACCGCTTGCTATACACAAAATCGATCTTTAGTAACTAAACGGTTTTCGAAAACTCCTTTTGAAATTTATTTTGATCAAGTCCCAAGTGTACGGTATTTTCGAATTTTTGGTAGTAAATGCTTTGTTCACAATAACGGCAAGAATTACTTGACCGCTTTTGATGCTAAATCCGATGAGGGAATAATGTTGGGATATTCAGTTGTGAGTAAAGCCTACAGAATATACAATACTAGGACTTTAACAGTTGAAGAAACCGCACACGTTGTTTTCGATGAATCGGTTGAGCGAAACACTGCATTACCCTTCGACCTTCACAACAGAATGGAAAATTTCAATATCTATTCTGATGATGAAGACGAGGTTCCGGTTTTTAGACGCTTTGTCAAGGACCAAGCGGTTGATGCTGAAATTCAGCCTGATCAAGCTGCCTTACCGCAGAAAGTTGACGCTTTAGTTTCTACTAAAGAAATCGGTCGGTCTGACTTTGTTCAGCCTACCGATCAGTCTAACCTTAATCAGCCAACCGAAAGCTTGGTAGACACGTCTCGGATTAACCTCAGAAGGAACAAAAATCATCCTCTTGAACTAGTAATAGGTAACATATCCTCACCCGTCCGAACTAGGCAACAAAATTTGGATCACTATGGAAACTCTACTTTCATATCACAAATTGAGCCGAAAAAGGTGGATGAAGCACTGTCAGATCCAGATTGGATCTTGGCAATGCAAGAGGAATTAAACGAGTTTGAGAGAAATAAAGTCTGGTACCTAGTCCCTAGACCGAAAAACAAACCGGTTATAGGCACACGATGGATATTCAGAAATAAACTCAATGAAGACGGTTTAGTTACGAGGAACAAAGCCCGGTTAGTGGCTCAAGGCTATAAGCAGGAAGAAGGCATTGATTTTGAAGAATCATTCGCCCTTGTAGCTAGACTTGAGGCCATTAGAATATTTTTAGCATATGCAGCTGTTAGAAAATAAACTGTTAAGTCATATCAAGTATATTAATTGGTTTAAATATAACAAGAAGGTGTTGTAGCGTAGTGGTAAACACCCATGCCTGTCACACATGTGACCAGGGATCAAATCTCATCGACAGCAAATAATATTTAAAGTTTTGCTATTTCAGGGAAGCTGAGCAAAATCCGAAATTTACCTATAGGCAAGATCGGTTCGACAATGTATACCGGCTCAGTCAACCGGAGTTCGGTCAACCGGTTCGGTCAAGAAGTTAGAAATCCGGACAGGTTCAAGTTCAGGACCGATTGAGTTGTAAACCGAAAGAACGGTCAAGAAATCTAACCGATTGAATATCAAACCGGCCAGAAGAAGCTATGAAAAACCTAAAGTCATCCGGAACCGGCTAAAGAAACCTAACCGGTCAAGCTACCAAACCGATCAAGAGTATTCGGTACGTGACCGCACAGAGAAAGGATCGGCCAAAGCTCAAAACCGGAATCATCAAGAACAAGGAACCGGACCGGATGAACAAGAGAACCGACTGAAGAAAACCTAACCGGTCAAGCTACCAAACCGATCAAGAGTATTCGGTACGTGACCGCACAGAGAAAAGATCGGCCAAAGCTCAAAACCGGAATCATCAGGAACAAGGAACCGGACCGGATGAACAAGAGAACCGACTGAAGAAAATCTAACCGGTCAAGCTATCAAACCGATCAAGAATATTCGGAATGTGACCGCACAAAGGAAGGATCGGCCAAAGCTCAAAACCGGAACCATCAAACAGCCGATCATCCACAAGACAAGAATAACCGGAAGAAGTCCGGTTACTTCACTACCAAAAGACATTCGGCCAAGTCAAGAGGCCGACTAGTACAAGAAGACACTTTGGGTATCTGTTGAGAATGATACCAAAGGAACAGACTGAATACTTCCATATCCATGCAAGTCTGAGGAAAGACTGTAGGCTGCAGAAAACAGTACTACCGGATCCTTCTACTTCGGGATAAGCCAGAAAGGAAATCTTCAAAGTACAGACAACTGTCCAAGCAGACAGTGCCTATATTGAGTAAAAGACAAACCCAGCAGGTTTGCCTTACAGACCGGCAGGTCTGAAACAGGATACCAGGTCTGAGACGACCGGCAGGTCTGAGACACTGAATCACTGCATCCCTGATCAGCCAATCAGATTCAAGGCTTTGAAATATGACCGTTGGCATATTTCACCTATAAAAGGAGGCAGTTGCAGAAGAGTAAATGCAATTACTAAGTGGGACATTAAGTGAGACAAGTGAAGCGTTGAGAGCATTTACTACAAGTGATAACAGTGTGGTATTGTTAGAAAGCCTAAGTGCTAAATTCCAAGTGTGTGCTACAATTTCGGTGTGAATTGTAAGAGTGTTATCGAGCAGGAAATAAGTCTCGATCGAATTGTACTTGTATTCCTTAGTGAATATCCTTCTCGCGGTTTCGAGAGGAAGGGTGACGTAGGAGTTTTATCTCCGAACATCCATAAAATCTGTTGTGTTATTTACTTTCTGTTGGCTTCATTACATAACCGACTAATTTATCCATACCGCTCCAAACCGACTCCATACTGACCATACCGAATATCCAGATAACCGAAACCGACCCACCATTCTTCAAATCTCCATCATCCGAAACCGACTCCGCCTATCATACACGTGTACTGCTTCAACCTGAAAGCAAACCTCTTCCGCGCTTGAACCTAGTTCAAGGGTTTGTGACAGGTTGTGTAGTATTGAAACCCAGGTGTTAATCTCTAACCGGATTAACCACCACCCTACAAGTGAGAACCGCTAACCGGTCCAACCCCCGGTCCACCAGCGGCGACCTAGATCCTAACAATTGGTATCAGAGCAGTTAGTTTCAATACTCAAGCAAGCATGTATCAGGATAGGCCTCCAATGCTAGAAGGTGAAGACTTTGCCAACTGGAAGGCACGGATGTATCTACATCTAATCACCTTGGATGATGAAATGGAGTCCATTCTAACCGAAGGACCGATATTCATTGATAAAGATAGAAAAGAATGGACGGCTGAAGATAGGAGAAGGAACAATCTGGACAACCATGCAAGAAACCGGATCTCCAACAGCGTAGACAGAAACACATATTGCAAGATCAGAGATTGCAAAACCGCGAAGGAGACATGGAACACAGTTATCCAGATCTTCGAGGGAAATGAAAGAACCAAGGAAAACAAGTGGGAATGCAGAAAACCGAGGAGAGATGACCGGAAACCGGACAATCAAAATAACCGAAATAACTATCAACAAACCGGTGAAGGAAGTGAGGTACCGAAAGCACTAATAGCCGACGATGGTGGAAGTTTGTGGGCTCGCAGTGACAGCGATGATGAGCTCACGTGCCTCATGGCAAATGAGGAACAGGTATTTGATTCCCCCTATGATGAATTTACTAAAGATGAGTTATATGAAGCATTGAATGACATGGTCGAAGAATATAAGAACCTACTGGCCATGCTACCTAAGCACCTCAACATTAGAACCGATCCCATAATACCCACTCCGACAGAACCAGAGGTACTTATCATAACCGAACCGGAAGCCATACAACCTGATGATACTCCTACTCTAGAAACCGAGTTAGATCCCAAGACCGAACAATCTAGTGAACCTACTAGGGAACTGACCAAGGAAGAAGAGGAGACCGCATACTATAGGGAAGAGAAGCTAAAATACGATTATGTTGGTCCAACCGACTCATGGCTTGACCCTGAGAAAAGAAAAGCCGAAATCCTCAGATATAAGAAAAACTTCCCTGAACCGCGTAGGTCAAACCACAGATCACCGAATCAAAGACCACCATTTAGGACATTTGAAGGAAAACCGAAATACACGAGACCGAGCGCCAAAAGGACAGTTAAAACCCTAGCAAAGAAAGCTATCCGATTTATTAAAGTTTGGATACCCAAGGTACTAATCAACCGCGGACCCAAAGAAAAATGGGAACCAGATTTTCTATTGTCTAAGAATGTAGGTAAATCAAGACAAAGGCTTGGAAAAGACAACATTGCATTCGGACAGCCGGCTGCTGACAGACACATCACATGAAGGGAACAAGCATGAAGTGGCTAACATCCTCACAAAGCCACTTCTCGAGTCTAAGTTTTCTTCCCTTAGAAATATTTTAGAATTATTAGATTAAACCGGCCAAACAAACATAAGATTTTTAAACCGGCCTACTTCTTACTTCTTGCATGGTTTTGAATATTTATTCTAAATAATCAAAAAGGGAGAAATTGTTAGATAAAAGATAAAGACTCTTCCAAAACCTTTCTCAAAATTTTCTCCCAAAATTTTTCGAAAAATTCTCTAAGTCTTTTTCAAAAAACCGGACAAACAAAAACAACCGGCCTACGGTTGCAAACTTACATGATTTTGATAATTTTAAATAAAATAATCAAAAAGGGAGAAATTGTTAGAAAATAAACCGTTAAGTCATATCAAGTATATTAATTAGTTTAAATATAACAAGAAGGTGTTGTAGCGTAGTGGTAAACACCCATGCCTGTCACACATGTGACCAGGGATCAAATCTCATCGACAGCAAATAATATTTAAAGTTTTGCTATTTCAGGGAAGCTGAGCAAAATCCGAAATTTACCTATAGGCAAGATCGGTTTGACAATGTATACCGGCTCAGTCAACCGGAGTTCGGTCAACCGGTTCGGTCAAGAAGTTAGAAATCCGGACAGGTTCAAGTTCAGGACCGATTGAGTTGTAAACCGAAAGAACGGTCAAGAAATCTAACCGATTGAATATCAAACCGGCCAGAAGAAGCTATGAAAAACCTAAAGTCATCCGGAACCGGCTAAAGAAACCTAACCGGTCAAGCTACCAAACCGATCAAGAGTATTCGGTACGTGACCGCACAGAGAAAGGATCGGCCAAAGCTCAAAACCGGAATCATCAGGAACAAGGAACCGGACCGGATGAACAAGAGAACCGACTGAAGAAAACCTAACCGGTCAAGCTACCAAACCGATCAAGAGTATTCGGTACGTGACCGCACAGAGAAAGGATCGGCCAAAGCTCAAAACCGGAATCATCAGGAACAAGGAACCGGACCGGATGAACAAGAGAACCGACTGAAGAAAATCTAACCGGTCAAGCTATCAAACCGATCAAGAATATTCGGAATGTGACCGCACAAAGGAAGGATCGGCCAAAGCTCAAAACCGGAACCATCAAACAGCCGATCATCCACAAGACAAGAATAACCGGAAGAAGTCCGGTTACTTCACTACCAAAAGACATTCGGCCAAGTCAAGAGGCCGACTAGTACAAGAAGACACTTTGGGTATCTGTTGAGAATGATACCAAAGGAACAGACTGAATACTTCCATATCCATGCAAGTCTGAGGAAAGACTGTAGGCTGCAGAAAACAGTACTACCGGATCCTTCTACTTCGGGATAAGCCAGAAAGGAAATCTTCAAAGTACAGACAACTGTCCAAGCAGACAGTGCCTATATTGAGTAAAAGACAAACCCAGCAGGTTTGCCTTACAGACCGGCAGGTCTGAAACAGGATACCAGGTCTGAGACGACCGGCAGGTCTGAGACACTGAATCACTGCATCCCTGATCAGCCAATCAGATTCAAGGCTTTGAAATATGACCGTTGGCATATTTCACCTATAAAAGGAGGCAGTTGCAGAATAGTAAATGCAGTTACTAAGTGGGACATTAAGTGAGACAAGTGAAGCGTTGAGAGCATTTACTACAAGTGATAACAGTGTGGTATTGTAAGAAAGCCTAAGTGCTAAATTCCAAGTGTGTGCTACAATTTCGGTGTGAATTGTAAGAGTGTTATCGAGCAGGAAATAAGTCTCGATCGAATTGTACTTGTATTCCTTAGTGAATATCCTTCTCGCGGTTTCGAGAGGAAGGGGTGACGTAGGAGTTTTATCTCCGAACATCCATAAAATCTGTTGTGTTATTTACTTTCTGTTGGCTTCATTACATAACCGACTAATTTATCCATACCGCTCCAAACCGACTCCATACTGACCATACCGAATATCCAGATAACCGAAACCGACCCACCATTCTTCAAATCTCCATCATCCGAAACCGACTCCGCCTATCATACACGTGTACTGCTTCAACCTGAAAGCAAACCTCTTCCGCGCTTGAACCTAGTTCAAGGGTTTGTGACAGGTTGTGTAGTATTGAAACCCAGGTGTTAATCTCTAACCGGATTAACCACCACCCTACAAGTGAGAACCGCTAACCGGTCCAACCCCCGGTCCACCAGCGGCGACCTAGATCCTAACAGCAGCTTTCAAAAACTTCAAAGTTTATCAAATGGATGTTAAGAGTGCTTTTCTAAACGGTAAAGTAAATGAAGAGGTGTATGTTAACCAACCTCCAGGTTTTAAAAATCCAGAACATGAAAATCACGTTTACCGGCTGAATAAAGCTCTTTACGGTTTGAAACAAGCTCCAAAAGCTTGGTATGATACTTTGACACAATTCTTATTTGATCACAAATTTACAATAGGTTTGGTAGACAAAACCCTTTTCAAATTTGAAAGAAAGGAACAAATTTTACTTGTTCAGATTTATGTTGATGATATCATATTCGGGTCAACCGATCCAAAATTATGTGATAAGTTTTCGAAAATGATGACTGATAGATTTCAAATGAGTATGATGGGGGAAATGAGTTTCTTTCTAGGACTTAAGGTTAAACAGATTGAAGCCGGAATCTTTATAAGTCAACCGAAGTATACAGCCGAACTGCTGAAGAGATTTGGGATGGATACATGTGCCGAAGCGGCTACACCAATGAGTCCTTCCGTGAAGCTGGACAAAGATGATGATGGTCAAGCCGTTGACATCACAGCATATCGAGGAATGATCGGATCGCTGCTGTATCTCACTGCAAGCCAACCTGACATTCTATTTGTGGTTGGAGTATGCGGAAGGTTCCAAGCAAATCCAAAGCAATCTCATTATACGGCGGCCAAAAGAATCCTAAAATATTTGAAGGGAACTCAAGAAGTGGGACTTTGGTACCCAAAAGACTCGAGCTTCAATCTAATAAGCTATTCAGATGCCGATTACGCGGGATGCAAAATCGATCGAAAGAGTACAAGTGGAACCTGTCAGTTCCTGGGTGACCGGTTAGTCACTTGGAGCAGCAAGAAACAAACATCCGTTGCAATGTCAACCGCAGAGGCGGAGTACCTAGCGGCTGGAAGCTGCTGTGCACAACTCCTCTGGATTCAACAGCAACTCAGAGATTTCGGAATAGAAGCCAAGGAGTCTCCAATCTTTTGTGACAACACCAGCGCCATAGCAATTACATACAATCCGGTGTTGCACTCAAGAACAAAGCATATCGACATCCGACACCATTTCATCCGGGAGCATGTTCAGGAGAAACACATTCGGCTGGAATATATCTCGACCGAACAACAAGTAGCGGACATCTTCACGAAACCGCTACAGGAAGCTAAGTTTTCACATTTTCGAAATATCTTGGGTCTTACTAATCTTAATCAATTGATATAATCATAATGCATGCTTGTATATAAAACCGGGATATGTGTTCAGAGAGAAGCTAAAGCTTCTCAAACCATATTCAAATAGGCCGTTAATAAATCAAATATGCTAACCGGGAGGAAGTCTCCGGTTATACCCAATTATTTCATAATCTCAAATCAAATGTATGTTTACTATACGGTTGAAATAACCGGGCTGAAGTGGATAAGTCAAATCCAAAGTTGAACAACTGTTGACATTAATCAACTTTTCTTCACAAACGGAAATATCCCACTAAAACCGGTCATGGAAAACCGCTTAGTACATATGCACTCTGGTCTGATGAAATGAACTTTTCCGGTTAACCTGAGATGACTGACTGAGTTTTCATGCATATTCTGAAAAATGAAGCCTGTAATTAATAAAAACAAGTCTACCACAATCAAGATGACGACATGTGTCCATCATCAAGAGAGGGAGACTCACATCTTGTCAATAGATATTTTTCATCATTGCTATCTTAGTAATAATTAGATGTTCCTTGGAAATAACCATTACTTACTTCAACAAGTTAAGTCTATTTAATAGCTGATGACATCATCAGGCATGCTTAACCTCATTAAAGACCAAGCCGAATCCCCGAGCTATATAAACCATCCTTAATCCTTTTCAAAACATCACAAGTTCACTATTCACAAGTATCATTCTTGAGATAAAATCCTCTCTCTCTCAAAAACATGAATACCAACTCCTTAACCAAGAAAATCCTATTGGCAGATTTTGAATCAATCTACCAATATGAGGATCATGAAGTAAAGGAAATGTTCTTAGCAATAGAAAGGAGCGGGCTAAGAAGTTTTCTTGAGAACAGGTTCATCATCGACTACCTTGTAGTCGAAGAACTCTTTGAGACCGCGAAAGAGGTGCATCGAGATATACTCGTTGCATAGGTCTACGGTCAGAAATTCCTATTCAGCGAGACGGATTTCGCTGTATATTGCGGCTTACCCAATGAAGGGGTAACCGACCTAACCTACTCCCCGGTGACAATGGAAGAAATGTGTCGCCGGTTCTCAGGATCTGACATCCCGGTCAAACCCTGGGGTGCTAAGAGTCAACTTTCTCACAAGTACCAGTTTCTCTGCGAGATTCTGGGAAAATCTGTCTTGTGCAGAGAGAAGAGTTACTACTACACCCAAAGGGTCTTCGAGATGATGATCGCCGTAATGGTTGGGACATCGGTCAACTAGTCCTGGATCATCTTCAGTAACCTGAAGAAGATGCTTCTCTCCAACAAAACCGGCTACGCCCCTCAGCTGAGCGGTTTCTGTGCAAGTCTGGACATCCACTCCGGACCCTTCGTCACTCTTCACCCAAGGCACGTGCTCACCAAGGAAAGAGTACAAGAGATGATCGACCGGTGGGAAGCGGTTAAAGCCAGAAGAATCCAAGCGGCTGAGACATCAAATGCTCAAGCGGCTGAGTCATCAAATGTCTAAACCTGTTCCCTCTTTGTCTCTTTTATTTTCTTTTCACAAAACCGGTACTTTTGCTGTACTACCGGTCTCGTACTCCAATTAATGAATCAAATTTCTTTCTTTTTCTTTCAAGTAAAAATCTAAAATATTCAATGCGTCACATCAAATCACTCTTGGAAACACAAATTCTCATTATCAAAAAGCATGCCTGACTTGATTAGACAAGACATGTCTTTATTCCCTTGGAAAATCACAAAATCATTAATGACTAAGCATAAACGGCTAGATTTTTTAAAATCCTTTCATTAAATGCTCTCATTCATTCCAGGCTATAAAAAGGGATGATGTTGTTCATCTTCAAAACACGCCTTCAAGCATTCTTCTCTCTAAAACTTGAAAGCTCAAGAACCCTCTCAAAATCCTCTTCACTCTTCATCACCATGTCTGTCGAGCTAAGAAACACTCTTATCATTGATTTTGAAGATATCAAGGATAGCGCCTACTATGACTGCATTTTTCAGCATATCATAGAATCTGGCTTGCAAGGTTTTCTCAAAGGTTCGGACACCATCCTCGTGGAGGAGGTGTGCGAATTCTACAACTACGGTCACATTCTAGATGATGGCAGCATTCGCACCATCATCGACGGTCAATTCCTCCAGTTTTCTGAGGAGGAATTCGCCACCTACTTTCACCTTCCGACCGAAGGTTTCTCTGATTTTACGACGCCGTATTTACCGGCTAAGGAAACCTTCTTCAAAATCTTCTCTTTATCCTACACTCCTATTAAGGACTTTGGGAAGAAAGAAAATATGGCTCCTCACTACCAGCTCTTTCACGATCTGGTCCAAAGGTCTATCATAGGCCGAATGCCCAACCAGAACTACAGCCGGGAGGCATTCGATATTATGATAGCCATCATCCGCGACTCCGCCATCAACTGGGCGTCCTATCTTTTCAATAAGCTGAAGCAGCTTATGACCGGTAAAAGAGGAAAGATAAGCTACGCTCCTCAAATCACCCGGTTTCTGATGTCCAAGCGTCGCAACCTTGGAACCGGTGTTCCGGTTGGACCATCCAACACCATCACCATAGAAATGATATACAAGTGGTTAACAAGAATTGAGGAACGGTTTCCTCAAAACACCATTGGAAAGTGGTATGAAAGGAGGATGGAAGGAGGATGGTTCACAGAATAACTTTCTTTCTTTTCGTTCTTTCCGGTTTCTGGTCATTTTGCTGTACGACCAGAACCGCCCCAATGTTAATCTTTTTCCTTTATGAATGAAATATTTCAATCCTTAAAAAGTCTCTGGTTTTCATTCACAGTATTCCTTCCGGTTTTTCAAACTTATACAAAATGTTAAAGTTAACCTAAAACTTCCGGTTAGCAAGTCGTCAAGTGAAACCGGTCTCTCAAGCAAAAGTGAAAAATTTGAAAAATCTTAACCGCCCACACTTTTACCTCTCAAAATTTACCGCCCACTGAAATCCCGCTTTTACCGCCGAAAGTTACGGCAGTAACTTTTTGGAGGGAAAGTTGGCGCCAAAAACATCAAATTGACGGTTCATCTTCAAACCGTTCGAAACCGCCATCTATATAAGTTCAAATTAGCCCATTCAACACATGTGCTTTCTCTCTCTAAAAATTTCCAGAACTTCAAAAGCTATCCTCTCTCCGATCATTATCGTTCTTCATCTTTTCTCTTCAAAACATCATGGATCTAGGCAAAGCTCCATTTCAATGGATGTTACAAGTAGATTTCGCAGATATAGACGAGCATGCTGACGACAAGAACAAGGCTGTTCTTCAACTTCTACGGGAATCTGGGTTGGAAAAGTTCCTTTCTGATCCGTTCATCATCCATCCGGCGGCGGTGACGGAGTTCCTGGCGACGGCGACGCTGTCGAAAAGGAAGATCTCGGCGACTGTTAACGGGAGGGTCGTTCTCATCACCGAAGAGATTTTTGCGGAAGCTCTTGGTCTACCCAACACAGGTTCGGACCTAAAGATTGACTTAACCGAGGCAGAATCAAATGCTGCCCGGTTGGTAGTATCTTTTTCAGGTCAGGATCTGGTGATCCACAACAGCCGGAAGATCAAACTCAAACCGGTATATAGATGGTTGGTGACCGTCATCGCCAAATCAATCCAAGGAAGGGGAGGTAATTTCGACAACCTCACAAAATTTAAACTTAGAATGTTGCTGGCTATTGTCCGCGGTGACAAGGTGGACTGGGGGTACGTCATCTACGAAGAGTTCTGTCAAATGGTGATAAAGAAAGATGGCCGGGTGCAGGCCTATGCTATGCAAATCGTCAAAATCCTTGAGTTCCTCAAAGTGGAACTAAGTGAAGGCATGTCGCTTCCGATCTCCAACATTCTTGACTCAGAGTCAGTGATCGAAAAACCGGAGAAGACGATCAAACCTAAATCCTCAAAGACTAAATCATCCAAGGGAGCCAGCTCATCGGTTCCGGTTGAAGAAGAAACCAGACAGAAGAAACCGTCAAGAAAAGCGGTTGAAGCAGAAGTTCCACCAGAACCAAAGAGGAGGAAGAAGGTAGCTTCGAAGAAGAGCTCAAAGAAACCGGCGGACTCCGAGAAAACGCTTTCCTCGGACAATCCACCGGAAAGAACCGCAGATGTATTTCAGCCCATCCCACTCAACACCGTCATTCCCATTCCCATTCCATCCCATTCTCCAAAGCAAACCGAATCTTCGGGGAGCAAGGAGAACAAGTCAGTTTCCAAGGAGGAAGTAGAGGTAACCATTCACTCTGAAACCTCCAAGTCACCGAGTAAACGAGTTGGAGAGGTATTGGCCGATGTGGGCTTGAATACCTCAGAAGCAATCAATAATGTGGTCCAAGAGATCACAAAGGAAACCGAAGAGGACGATGTTTCAAGTCGTCGGAAGCCAGACAATCAGGTTGAAATACCTGATCAGAATGAAGCACAACCGGTCGATGAGACGGCCAACACAACGGAAATTGCACCTTCGGGTCAGGAGGGAAATATTGAAGAAAAGGAACCTTCCGGTCCCGCAGGAGGGAAGATGGTCTCAGAAATCCAACCGACCACAACACCTGAAGGTTCCACTCAGGTAAACAATGGCAAAGGGGTCCTTGTTGAAGACACAACGGCAACCGGAACAGGCACGCTGCAAACCAATCCTCAACATGAAGCCATAATCAGGGACGAGATTCCATACACCACAGAGCAAGAAAATGAGATCTTCGAGGAACTCATTCAAGACATGAACAAAGGTGCAAGTGATGCGCTAGCGCCATACATCTTGTGGGTGAAGCTCAGATGCGAAACCAAGTTATCCGACATGGTTCCAGGTTTAAGTGGCAACAAACAGTGGGACAAGCTCATCAAGCTGGAAGAAAGGGCACTTAACCTAGCTAACACCAACCTAATCCAACCGGCGTTTAGCAAAGCTCCGGTAATCCTTGAAAATGCTCGGTTACAGGCAGTTGAGAACGCTTTTCAAGAAACCCAAGGAAAGACGCTAAACCCGATTGAAATGAGGATGGCCGAACGATTTCTTGGGGTACGAGAACAGCTTGTGCGAAATCTTGATCGTCTTGACATGCAATGGTGGAAAGGTTGTCAACGTCAATTCAACAATGCCGAGTTATATCAAAGTAAGCCATTCTTTATAAGTGGTGAGACATCCGGAACCTCTGAAAACTTGGAACAAGAAGCCTCTCAACCGGTCAAAGCTCTGGAAATAGATCAAATCAAGCAAGTGATGGTTGAAACAGTTGACTCATGCCTTGGAAACTTTAAAGCCGTAACCGACGAAAGAATTGCAGTGGCTGAAGATAAACTATCAAACTCTCTACAAACCATGATGGACACGATCATGCAGACAACAGTAAAAACCATGATTGCCGAGTCCGTCAAACCGCAACCGCTCCATTAGTTGACATGCTGCAGGCAATGGCTATTCAAATCGGGGAAATGTCCAAGGTTCAAGTCAGCACAACCCAAACGCAAATCGAAAAGGATGCTGAAACCGCAAAGAAATTGCAAGAGGAAGAGATAGAAAGGGAACGGTTACAGAAGGAGATTGAAGATAAAGACTATGCGCTTGCCCAACAATGCAACGAGGAAGAGCAGGCCAACATCCAGGAACTTCCACTGGCTCAACCGTCCCATTCCATGAATACAAGGAACAAGAAGAAGCGAAGTGCAGTTAAGAACGTGATGAAGAGGGCAGAACAGAAAACAGCCTTACCGGTCGTGATAAATGCACAACCGCTTGATGAAGAAGAAGAAGAAGATCCGGAGGAACTCAATCAACGGAAGAGAAGGACAACCGGAGAATCCACAGCAACTCCAAGCTTCAGACCTCCAAATGCTCCACCGCCTCCACCACCAAAGCCAGTTTGTGCCAACTTCAATCTCAAGAATAAGGGCACCGGTCATTCAAGTGTATGGGCCGGTGTGCTGATCGATGCCGAAAGACGTGATAGAGAACACAGAGCAAGGCAAGAAGAAGAAAGAAGACGGTTGGAGAAGGAGCTGGAAAAGGAGCAACACAAGGGGGGATCATCAAAGCCTTAAATCTCTCTCTTTGTTTACTTTGAACAAATTATGCCTTACTATGTTTCAGAACTTGGTTACTTTGCTTTTTCTGATAGGTTCTCACATATTTTCTAAAACAATCAAACGCTAGCCTTTGAAACATTTTTTCTAAAAACACATGTTTTTCAAAACCGGCCACACATTACATGTTTTGAATATTTATTCTAAATAATCAAAAAGGGAGAAATTGATAGAAAAATTAAGTAAATTAATTTTTCTAAACTGGCTACTAAGCAAATCTTTTAAACCGGCCACACATTACATGTTTTGAATATGTATTCTAAATAATCAAAAAGGGAGAAATTGATAGAAAAATTAAGTAAATTAATTTTTCTAAACTGGCTACTAAGCAAATCTTTTAAACCGGCCACACATTACATGTTTTGAATATTTATTCTAAATAATCAAAAAGGGAGAAATTGATAGAAAAATTAAGTAGATTAATTTTGGAACCGGCCATACATTACAATTTTTGAATATTTATTCTAAATAATCAAAAAGGGAGAAATTGATAGAAAAATTAAGTAGATTAATTTTGGAACCGGCCAGACAAACTAAACAGAAGTTAAACTTCATGTACAGGTACTTCTAAAACCGTATGAACCGGTTGGGGCATCAAAAACCGGTTGCTACTACTTCAAAGAAACCAGCCTCAAGTAATTAAGTTAAAGATCAGGAGAACCGGTTCTCACCTTCTCAAGCGACCAGTTAGCCAAGACAGAAATATCCATTTCAACCGGATCATACTACAAGACACAAAAACCGGATGGTTCAGAACAAAAGTCAGAAGATTCAAAATTCAAGAGTGACGTACCATGACGGAAGAAACGTGTCTTGAAAGAATAAAAGAAGATCGGATCCGATCAGAAGCATGCGAGGAAAGCAATGATGCTTTGTTGATCCGATACTGACAACCGGTAGTGGATGTTCAACACGTGTCTCAATCTGAAAACCGGCTATGTCATCCTTTGCTCAGAGTCACCTGCATGAATGCCAGGTGTTGAGTAAGTTGAAGCGTGCAAACAACCTTTCTGCAAACAGGCGTGATAATGATCGACCAATCCGCAAGAGAGAGAAGAAAGTAATCGTTGGCTACTTTCAGCTATAAAAGGAAGTCGAAACGTCTTCATTCAATGCAGTTCGGCAGTTGTAGTTGTGAGCATCATAAGTTCTAAAAGTCTTAAAGCATTAAATTCTAGAGAGATAAAGTCCTGTATTCCAAAACCGGAAGTTCTTTGTGTGTTATTGTGTTGTGTTGTTGTATTACATCAAAGTGTGAGTTTGGTGTAACCGGCGAGTAGCGAAGTTGGGCTCGACCGACAGTGTTGTTGTAACTCTAAAGAGTTAGTGGAGATCCTTCTCATAACCTGAGAAGAAGGGGTGACGTAGGAGGGTTTGCTCCAAACATCCATAAACAAATCTCTTGTCTCGTGTTCTTTCATTCACTTTCATCTCTTGCTTTCTTAACGTAAACCGCAAACTAATCATACTCCTAAAACCGGTCACTCACCTCCATTAATCCGACTCCTTCTTAAACATCATCTAAAGTCGCATTTGTTGCTTCAACCTGAAACAGACATTTCCGCCCTTGAACCCGGTTCAAGAGTCTGTGACAGATTGTGTAGTGCTGAGAACGGTTTTAGTCTCTAACCGGACTATCACCAAAAAGTGTGTGTTGTAAGCGGCCACCCTTCCTGAAACCGGAAACACCCCGGTCCTCCAAGGGCGTCCCCGATCCTAACAGAAACCAAAAATATCACCCAAGTATATTTAGAGTAATCATCAATAACTACGATAGTATAATGCATACCGCCTAGGCTTGTGACCTTAACCGGTGCAAATAAGTCCGTGTGAAGCAGATCTAAACATCGGTTAGATTGATAGTTCCCTTTACTTTTAAAAGTTAATTTTATTTGCTTCCCATTTGACATGCAGAACAAACTTTAACTTTTGCAAACTTTATGTTAGGAAATCCTTGAACTAACTCTTTAGAACATATATAATTTATGGTTTTAAAGTTCAAATGATTTAACCATTTATGCCAAAGCCAGTTTGGATCATTCTTAACTATCATGCAAACCGGGTTTTTAGATTTTGTTTTCTAGTCCACTTTGTAAATGTTTCCTAACCTATTTCCGGTTAGTAAGACGCTACCCTGAGAGTTCTTAACTAAGCATGCATGTTTGTATAATTCAATTGTATATCCTACATCGCACATTTGACTAATACTTAGCAAATTAAAATGCAAGTTTTCAACAAGAAGTATATTATTTATAGTTAAGTTTCCATGGAAAATCTTACCCTTGCCCACGACTCTACCTTTAGAGTTATCGCCAAAAGTGATCATTGCACCAGCTTCCTGAACAATATCGGTCAACAAGCTGCTATTTCCGGTCATGTGTCTGGAGCAACCGCTGCCCAGATACCATTCTGAATTTCCCAGTCGCTTGTTCTTCTTAATCTGCAAAAAATAAATATTACACCTATTTGGTAGCCACATTTACTTGGGTCTGTGGTTCATTAGTCTCTTAGAAATCTACACTTTATTTAATCGGATAACTTTCCTAGTGACAATTTTAATAATTTTACCGGTATCTGGCTTGACATCTCTCTGTCTACCTTCTTGTACCTCATTGTGTCGTGGTGATGAGTGTTGGTTTGTTCTATATGAATGTTTACCGGTTTCTTTTCTCACCGGCCGATTGGATTTCCTTCTCTCAGGATGAAGCCATTTTTCCGTGTCGGTTGGACTCACATATTTAATTTCTTTGGCCAGATTTTAATCATGATCTGCCTCATTATCGGTTGAACTTCTCTTAACAAAGCATATGAATGGAAGCTTGTTCTTGTTGAGATTCAACTCAATGGAAGGTTTCCGGTTAGCCAATTTATCGCCTTTATATTTAAGACTAAACTTGCATTTGGGATGTCTTTTCTAGGTTGACATCTGGCTTACGAATTTACTGGACTTCTTCCAAGCAGCCATGAAATATTTTGATAATCAAATTCAACTTTATGTGCAGGTATATTTTCAAACAGACCGGTCAAACTGATTCTCCTAAAGAAGCTCAAACCGGAATTCCTCAATTAATTTATCCTCTCAGAAATTCGGATCGGCTTAACTTCAGGACCGGTTGAATTGCAAACCGAAAATTTCCAGCTAATTCAACCTCTTGAAAATCCTAAAGCTACCATACATTTCCAACGGGCATATTATTCAAAGATATGAATATGTTGGAAGTTGATGTGTTGATATAAACAAATATTCATTGGGAATGTGCAGAAGAAGGTTCCGAAACAAGGTAGAATGTAAGTGAATGATTACCTGACTTTTCCTAAGTCCACAAGCAATCTCTAAGGAGCAGGTAGCCGTCAAATGTACAACTTCCATGTGTGCAAAGACAAAACGTGCAAGTCACATAATCCTTGGAGAGAGAGATATGACCGTTGTCATACTTTCACTATAAAAGGAATCAAAAGGCTAAAGAGAAGCCTCTTCTTCGACCTTATTCTGGCGCTCACTATCAAGCTTTGGATTCTGAATCTTGCGAATATTCTTTGAGAAATCTGGAAAGCTATTGAGTGATAAGAACAAACTGAAAAGTTCTGTGTATTTACATATTTGCAAAAGTGTATGACAATATTGTGTGAGTGTTGTAAAGTGAACATCGAGTAGTAAATAAGACTCAATCGTGTGTTGTTGAATATTCCTTAGTGAATATCCTTCTCACTGTTTGAGAAGAAGGGGTGACGTAGGAGTTTTATCTCCGAACATCAATACAAGTTTGTGTCTTGTGTTCTTCATTTATTTTCGATCACCAAACAACTGAACCGGTTTTTCCCTCATTCTAACCGATCTTTCTCTACTCTCTTCTTTAACTGATTCGTATGTGTTTCTTCAGGTTGAAACAAACATTTCGGCCCTTGAACCCGGTTCAAGAGTTTGTGATAGCCTGTGTAGTGTTAAGACCGGTGTTAATTCTTAACCGGATTACTGTCAACCGTTGTGTGTATTTATAAGCGGTCTCCTTTAGTCGGACCCCGGTCTCCTATTGGCAATCCCGATCCTAACACAGGTTCTTGAACTCAACAACCATGTCATTGAGTGCATTAACCATATCTTCTTTAGTAAACTCTTCACAAGAAAAATAAAATATTTCTTCCTCTTTATCCATAAGACAGGTGATTCCTTCATCATCAGTATCTGAGTCGGTATGAGCCCACAAGCTCCCACCATCATCATTTATCAATGACTTATGAATCTCCTTCCCTTCACCGGTTTGCTGATAATCACTCCTCTGGTTATTGTTAGCTGGTTTCAAGTCCTCTCGTCTTAGTCTTCTGCATTCCGACCTGTAATGACCTAAAGAATTATAATTAAAACATCTAACGTTAGATTTATCACTATAGTTGTAATTGTAGTTGTTTGATGGTTGATTCTTCTTCATGAATTATCCGAATTTTCTTACAAACATGGCCATCACTTCCTCATTGATCTGCTCGGCGGTTTTGAACGGTACAGAAGTTGCTGGTACATGGACTGCTGATACCACCGATGTCACCAGGGCTCTAGTTGCGGTTGACGTTGAGGCTTCATCTTCGATTCAAGATCTCATCTCGAATTCGTATGCCTTCAAGTCCTCAAACACATAATGCAGTTTCATTTGCTAGAGACTATTGTATTCTCGCATTACCATAGTCTTTATGTCCCAAGTACTGGGTAGAGATGTCAAAGCCTTAACAATGGTTTCCTTGTTGTCATACTTCATTCCAAGTGTAGTCAACTCGTTCACCACACTAGTTTCTCCTGGCCTCATTTTGATATTTTCAAACTTCTGAGTTGCCATCAGTATCTTGTTTTCTTTACTCTTTTCGTTTCCCTCATGGAGTTGAATCACCGTTTCCCAGGGTTCCTTTGCATTCTTGCAATCTCTGACTTTCCCGAAAGTGTTTCTGTCTAGAGATTTGAAAATATGTCTCATGTAATAGTTGTCTAGGTTGTTACTTCTCTTATCTTCAGTTGTACATTCGCCTCTCTCTTTCTCAATCTTTATCGTACTTTCTTTAAGGATGAACATCATTTCATCATCCATGGTAATCAGATGTCGATACATCTGAATCTTCCAGTTAGCAACCTCCACACTTTCCTGCATAGGGGGCTTATCATAGTGAGTCATGTTTGCTTGATTTTGGTTGTTTGGGTGTTAAGATTAACTGTTCTGATACCACTTGTTAGGGTCGGGATCGTCGATAGAGGACTGGGGTTCGGCTAAAGGAAACCTCTTAACACACACAACGGTTGATGCTAATTCAGTTAGGAATTAACAACGGTCTTAACACCACACAGACTGTCACAAACTCTTGAACAGAGTTCAAGGGAGAAAATGTTTGTTTCAGCTTGAAGCAACACACATAGATCAGATAGAAATAGGAATGGAGAAGGGTCAGTTAGAATAAGGGGAAACCGGTTCGGTTAGTTAAATGACCGGAAATGAGTAAAGAACACAAGACAAAGGTTTTATGGATGTTCGGAGATGAAACTCCTACGTCACCCCTTCTTCTCAAACAAAGAGAAGAATATTCACTGAGGAATATTCAACCACGCAGTACAACACACGATCGAGTCTTATTTACTACTCGATGTTCACTTTACAACAATCACACAGTATTAAAATACACTTTTACAAATATGTAAATACCCAGAACTTAACAGTTTGTTTTTATCACTCAATAACTTTGTAAATTTCTCAAGGTATGTTCTCAAGAGTGAAAGGATTGAGCAAGGAGCCAAAGTCCAGAGTGCAAAAGAGAATCATGAAAAAATTCAGTAGCTCTTTAGCTTCCTTTTATAGTAGAAACATGACAACGGTCATATTTCTCTCTCTAGGATGGTTGGTCAAAAGGATCAGCAATGCATTTAATGCAGTGGAAACTTCCCAAGGATCAGTGTCGGCCTAAATCAGGTAACTTGTACATTTTGTATTTGTGCACTTGGCAACTTTACATTTGACAATTGCCTGCTCCTTGGAGGTTGTTTCAATATTTATACCAAATCAGGTAACTGTTCATTTGACAGCTTCGTGTAGTCTAATCAGAAGACTTGTTTCAGAAGACAAGTGACCCAGTCTAAACCTTTGACGACCTTCCTCTGCACATTCCTAAAGAATATATGTTTGTATCAACACGTCAACTGCCAATATATCCAAATATTTGATTTGATTTAAACTGTACGGTGAAAATGTATGTTGCCTTAGGATTTAATCTAACCGAACACATATCTGTTCATAACTTGACCGGTCCTAAAGTTTAGACGAACTGGACTTCTGAGAAGATGAGTAAGAAGTTTCGGTTTATGCTGTTTTAGGAGAATAGTTTTGACCGGTCAGGTTGAAAGTATGTACATGCACATAGAATTGAATTTAATTAAGTTCTTTTAGATAGTTAATTACTTATTAATTAACTATCTAACTTTTTTTACAGATACTTTATGATCCTTTGAAGATCTTTCTCTACACATTCCCAAAAAAATATTTGTTCGCACCGAACTGTCAATTTCTAACTTTTTCATATCTTTGATTTATCTTGATTTAAATCTGCTTGTTGGAAATGTTTGTTATCTTATGATTATCCGGAAGTAAAACCAACCGGACACATATCGGTTTGTTACTAGACAACCGGTTGATTGGTTTTACCGCGTAATAGATGAAAACTTATTTTTAATAACATGTTCACCGATTCTGAAGTTCAAGCTGAACCGATCTTCTGATAAGATAAATCAATAAGGTTGATTCTGGTTTGTGCTATTTCAGAAGTGTAAGTTTGACCGGCTAAATATGTGACCGCTTCTTTGTACCTGCACACAAAGTTGAATTTAATTAAGTTTTGTAGATAGTTAATTACTTATTAATTAACTATCTAATTTATCTAACAATTTATACCTTTTGTTTATTTAAGTTAAGTATTCAAAACCCTACATTCGTTGGCCGGTTTAAAGAATTTTTTTGTATTAGGCCGGTTAAAAAACGGTTTACTTTAAAGATAGATTTTTAAGAAAAATTTTGTGTGAATAATTTTGTATGTTTAACAATTTCTCCCTTTTTGATTATTTAAGTTAAATATTCAAAACCATGCAAGTTGAGACTAAAACCAAAAACTTTATATTTCCAAAATATCATAAGTTCCCAAAAGTGACATAAGTTTTCCCAAAATATTAATAAGTTATAATATATATAATTGAAAAGCATAAAGGTTTAGAATTCATTGGCCCTCTTTATCTGCCTTGTTGACCATGTCGGTGAAACAGTTGTACAAGAAACCCTTTCCCGGAGTAGTAGGGTCTAGGGAACTACTTGTCGGTTGACTTGATTCTTCAGTCGACCGTTGGGGTCTTATCTGTCGAACAAGCATTTGAAACGATGGAGTTCTCTGACTCTGCATGAAGATTTCAACCAAATCTGCTCTAGTTCCTTAATCTGACCGGGCACCAGAACGAACAGATTGAAGTGGAACTGTCGAGATCGGTGTGGTTGAATCTGTAGGTCGACGTTTTCTTGGATTCAGAGGTGCGACATCTTCCTCTTCTTCGTCAGGAACTAAATTTTCTGAACCAACAGTAGGATTCACTACCGTTTGAATATTTTCCTGTTCAACCCGAGATAATAATGCTCCTACTTGATCCCTTTTTCTTTTGTTCGCTTGTGCCCTTGTCTTTTTGGCAATTGGAGTGGGTGTCTTTCTTCATTTGCCACCTGTAAAATTATTTCTTGTTGAATATTTTTAGTCTCATCGACATTTTCTTGTTCAGCCGCTTTAGGAATATTCTCTTCGTCTTGAAATCTTCGGGAAAGTTCTGCATCATTATGTTCAACCTCCTCGGCTATACGATTCCTTTCATTTTCCTCGGCTTGAATCATCCTGGTCGTTTCCTCATCTTTTCTTATTTTCTCTTCATTGGCAACTACTTTGATCCTTGCAAAATCATGTATTTGAACCGACAAGGCTTGCACCGTTTCAAGGGTTTGAATGCGACCTTTTCAACATTTTCAATTTTAGAATCGGTCGATGAAGCCCTAGCTTTCAGGGATTCCTGCCACAAGGCCATGGAGTCTTGAACCGTTTTCTAAATGAAATCCTTCCTTTCATCCGAAAATGGAAGAACAACTTGATTTTGCGCCGAAGGCGGAGAATGAATCGATAGAGATAAAGCTGTGTCGGTCTGTCTTTGAGGACTGTTCTCTATAGATTTATGTCGGTTAGGAGACTTACCCGATGAATACTTGGCCTTGGATGACATATTAGTTGTGTCCTTGCCCTGGACTTCTTCAGTGGAAACATAGGAAAAAATATCCTCTACAAGACATTGGATAATAACATGTTCAACAAGATTATCATAAGCCTCACTACCAAAGATATTTGGGAGAAGTTGACTCAACTGTGTGAGGACAATGAACAAACCAAAGAAAACAAACTCATGGTTGCCACACAGCAGTTCGATAACTTCAAGATGTGTCCTAGAGAGACGATGACTGAATTCGATGAAATATTCAGTAAGGTTATCACTTCTCTATCCACTTTGGGGAAGACTTACAGCAACAGAGAGGTTGAAATCAAAGTCATGCGTGCTCTATCCAAAGAGTGAGATATTAAGACGATAACGATAAGGGAGTTTAAAGACCTCAACAAGATGGAGCTCTTTGAGCTAGCAATTTGCTAGCTGATCTAAAGGCCTACGAGTTTGAGATAAACTCTAGGAATAAAGAGGAGCATTCCACATCTACAATTGCCATCAAGGCAGCTGGCTATCCAGATGTCATTTGACCCTTCCAAGCTGTCTAAGTTTTCTTACCTTAGAAATATTTTAGAATTGTTAGATTACGATAATGCCTAAATTGTTATTATGTTATAAGCTAACCGGTTTAATAATTTAGTTTAAATAATCAAAAAGGGAGAAATTATTGAGTTAAGATTTTAGAAATTGTTGAATTATGTTTAAATAATGAACTCAATAGTTTTAATAATTTAGCTTAAATAATAAAAAAAAAGTGAAATTGTTAGGTTAAGATTTAGGAAATTATTGAATTTAAATTCAACAGTTTCTAAAATATTAACCTTATTGAATACATGTATTGAATTAACTTTTCAATATTAAAGGAGATTTCTTAGTTATAAACTTTAAATTTATCATATATATATATATATAATGAATCATTTAAAAATATTATAGTATCATTATCATTATCATTATCATTATCATTATCATTATCATGCATTACAATAATCATAATTACTTTTTGGTATAAAAAAGTTAATTTTTTAAGTAAACTTGAAAAGTGACATTTATTTTAAATAATAAATGGATATATTGTATCATTATCTTACAATATTTAAAATCACAATTTTTCATTTGGTTAAAAACACATAAAATGAAATAGAAAATTGAATAAATCAGTTACATAACATGATTTAAAAATTATTATATATTTTTTTTCATCATAATTCTTTTTATATATAATTTAATTTTTATATTCAATATTAAATATAAATAATATCAATCTCACCTTATATTTTATGAAATTTGTTAAGATCAGTGTTAACAATAGAGACTATGGTCTAACTAATGTGAACAACTTACAATAAACTCTTCGATAATAATCTTGTGAGAGATTTATATTTGTTTATATTCTTCGCAAATTCTCCAAACTCTTAAAACAGATTCAAGTGCGGAAGTGTTCGTCGGATTTGAAACTTTAGACTATTGAATGTAAATGGCAGAAAGTAAGAACAAAAGGAGTTTTATGGATGTTCGGAGATAAAATTCCTATGTCACCCCCTTCTTCCACAGCCAGAAGGATATCCACTAAATACTTTGAATCGAATACAACTCAATGATTTAGATAACTCTCTATTGAACAAAACAATCTTTGTTCAACTTACAGTGCTGAAGATTCTCACAGAAAAGACAATAGTACTCATAGCTAGATAGTAAGAGTTTTAGCGTATACGTTAAAAAGAGTGTGTTTTTGGACTTATGAAAACATGTGTATTCAACCGTTGTCCTTTGGCTTCCATATATAGTTGAGATACACCAACGGTCGAATATTCTTTGAGGACACGTGGCATGAGTCCGTTGGATGGCCGCCTATATTACGAGAGTATAGCAGGCTCTGAAAAATTGGATTGTGGTAGTACTAAACGAGTAGTGCGCTGAATATCCTCTGACAAAAGTGGAGCAAAAGGGATATTCGCATACGTGGCGTTCATTCATTGATGAAATTAGTTGACTTGTCAGACTACTGACAAAAGTGGAGCAAAAGGAAGTTGACCAGGCAACTAAATGATCGTGGATCGGCGGATGCTTCCTTTAGTTAGCTGCTAAAGTAAGGCATCAGACGTTCTTCTTTAAATCGCGTCTAAATAGATTAGACACTATCTAACTACGCTTTCATTCAGACCGCATCTGAAGGAATTAGACCTCGTCTAAGTACGTTTTCCTTTAGACGGCGTTTGAAGAAGTTAGACGTGTTCTAACTACGCATCCCTTAGACCGCGTGTGAAGGAGTTAGACCTCGTCTAACTATGTTTCCCTTCAGACCACGTCTGAAGGAGTTAGACCTTGTCTAACTTCGTTTCCCTTCACACTGCGTCTGAAGGAGTTAGACCTCGTCTAACTACGTATCCTTCAAACCGCATTTAAAGGAGTTAGACCTCGTCAAACTAGTTTTCCTTCAAACCGCGTATGAAGGTGATAGACCTCGTCTAATTACGTATCTCTTCAGACCGCGCCTGAAGGAGTTAGACATCGTCTAACTGCGTTTCCCTTCAGACCGCGTCTAAAAGAGTTAGACCTCGTATAACTATGCATCCCTTCAGACCGCGTCTAAAGGAGTTAGACCGCGTCTAAAGGAGTTAGACCTCGTCTAACTATGTTTCCCTTCAGACCACATCTGAAGGAGTTAGACCTCGTCTAGCTTCGTTTCCCTTCAGACCGCGTCTGAAGGAGTTAGACCTCGTCTAAATATGTTTCCCTTCAGACCGCGTCTAAAAGAGTTAGACCTCGTCTAACTACGTATCCCTACCACGTCTAAAGGAGTTAGAGCTCGTTTAACTACGTATCTCTTCAGGCCACATCTGAAGGAGTTAGACATCGTCTAACTGTGTTTCCCTTCAGACCGTGTATGAAGGAGTTAGACCTCGTCTAACTACGTATCCCTTCAGACCGCGTCTAAAGGAGTTAGACCTCGTCGAACTACGTTTCCCTTCAGACTGTTTGAAGGAATTAGACTTCGTCTAACTATGTTTCCCTTCAGACGGATCTGAAGGAGTTAGACCTCGTCTAACTACGCATTCCTTCAGACCACGTCTAAAGGAGTTAGAACTCGTCTAACTACGCATCCCTTCATACCGCGTCTGAAGGAGTTAGACCTTGTCTAACTATGTTTGACGGATAAGACAGCCTGCTTTAGACCACGTCTAAGGTAGCACTATCTTTAGATTTGTTCCTGCACAAAATAAATAGACCACTCAGCTTGAACTAAATAACATCATCAAAATCATGTTTCAAAATATAAAAGACTTTTATATTTTTTTAAAGTTAATTAAACAATGTATTTCTTAATTAACTTTCTTTCTTTTCTTGTTTTAATTTTTCTCAATAAAATTTAAAAAATATTTTAACAAAATATTAATTTTTAATTTTTTTGGGTAATAAAATCACATTTACAAACTAAGATATCAATGTTATTAATTCCATATGTTTGAAGTGCAATGATTTTTGGTCGCAAATAGGAATAATCTAGGATTCGAAAGTGGGGTGAACTCGAAATTTTTTTTAAAATTATATATAAAACGAGTAAATAAAGGTAACATATATAAATTCTTACTAATTATATAAAATCAATATTTTTCTGAATAATTTATAAGTAAGAACCTTAACCCGCGACTTGGATCATCGATGGCCAATTGTAGGGTCATACTAAAGGACAGAGCTATATATGTTCATCAAACTCTGGCCTCATCATTCATTTTATAAAAATTAATATAATTTTAATATTTTATTATATTTTAAAATTTTATATTATTTATTATACTATTATAATTTCAAATATAATTTTAATAAATTAATTATTATTAATATTTTATTTTTTACAAACAATATTTTCTAATATACTATTCTATTTCAAATATAATTTTAATAAAATAATTATTAATATTTTATTTAATACAAAAAATATTTTCTAATATACATATATTTATAATAATACACCAATTTAATTTAATATATAAATAAGATTTATTTATATAAATTAAAGTATATGGAATTATATCTAAAATAATATAAATCATATAATAGTATTATTTATTTTAAAATTTAACTTATATGATAATTATATAATAATTATATATTATTTTTTATTAATTTCAATATAATTAATAATAGAAATTAAGATTAAAATAATAATTTATTTAAATATAATGGTAAAAGAATTTTTTATATTTCTTTAATTTTAAATTATTTCAAAATTTTATAAAATAAATAAATTAATATTCAAAAAAAAGTTAAAACAATTTTATTGATTTGGTTCGATATTTAAATAAATAAATTGATAAACTATTTATTTTTCGAAAACGATTTATATGCATTAATATTTTATAATCGTCTTATTGAGTGTCTATTCATTTATTAGTTTGTTTTTGTCATTTTTGTCACGAATTTTCATTTTGGTTCTGATTTTAATGTTTAGTTTTTTTTTTCTAAATTCTAATAAAACTAGTTTCCTATATTATAATAAAATTAGGCTGAAATCTACTCAATTAAATTTTTATATTTATATTTTTTATTATTTAAAACCTAATTCATTTAACTTCAAACGTTTTGTTAACTTAATTTATCTTCAACTAAATAATTTTAATTTAATAATTTTTTTTAAAATCAAATATTCTTACTTTTTATTAGATTTTGTACATTTATTTTATTTTAGTAAGGGTATTCGTGAAACAGTTTGATTAATATGTTTAGTTATTACCCGTATTACTGTAATACCTATAATATTTTCAGCTCAGGGTAAAAAAAAATAATAGATTCGCCTTGGTCATGCTGACATGCAAGTTGGACGTCTTCTTCGCCAAGAAGCTACAATGTTATTCATTTTTTTCGATCTTCTTCGGCGGAGACTTGTATTCAAGTTGGGAGCTCTAATTGAAGTTGGGAACGACAATCTAGATGGATGTGGAGGTCTAATGTTAGATGTGGCGTCCAATACAGATTGCGTCTAATTAGATGAACGACCAAGATGAGGCGTCTAATAGACTGTTAGATGGGGGCATCTTAGCAGATGCACGGACACGATGATCAGTTGATCAGATGGACGGCTAAGATGATTAGATGGGCATTTGAAGACAGATTCTCTTTCAGACAGCTAGCAGCAAAGTCTTCTAGGCAGCTGGCATTAGAGCTAAAAAAATGAATAACCGCCACGTATTCCATAATTCAAATTGTCTGTAATGCATTGTACTACCACGATCTCAAGAATCTTTTTCTATTGTACTACCCAGTACCTAATGGATAGTACATCCAACGGAAAGATGACATGTGTCCAAAAGAAGGATTTGACCGTTGAAGCTTTTCAAGAATAAATTGTTGCCTAAGACAACAGAAAAATTGTTGGTTGGCTGAAAAATACAAGAAAGAGAGAGCTGCTTCATTTTTCATTCAAGAAAGTTCCTGAAATCAAACATCTCACTTATCATCTAGTTGTGAATACATTGTATTACATACTGTCTTTTCTGTGAGAAAACTTCAGTGTTGTAAGTTAAACAAAGGTTGTTTTGTTCAACAGAGAGTTAGCTAGATTAGTGAACTGTATTTGTTTCAAAGAAGTATAGTGAATCCTTCCGGTGGTTGGAAGAATGGGTGACGTAGGAGAGTTTGCTCCGAACATCCATAAACAACTTCTTATGTTCTTTACTTTCTGCCATTCATCTTTCATTGGTTCAAAGCTTCAAATCCGACGAACATTTCTGCACTTGAATTTGTTTCAAAAGTTCGAAGGATTTGCAAAGAATAAAAAGAGATATTAATCCTTACATAATTTCTATCTAACCATTTATCCGAAGTCGTCATCAATAGCCAGACCCTCATCTCTATTGGTGTCGCTGATCCTATCAAATGGTATTAGAGCCTCGTTTTCTATTCTCAAGCTTCTAAGGAATTTGAATCATGTTTATGGATGTCATCAACAATGTTCCCATGTTTTTAGAGAAAAACTATGTCGTGTGGAAGGCGAGAGTCCACGCTCATCTAGCTGCCATAGATGATGACACGTGGTTTGTCATCACCGACGGTCCAATAAAGATTGAGAAGGTAGATCTGAGTGGACCAGTGAAGATAAAAGAAAGAACAACCTCAACAACATAGCAAAAGACATCCTCTACAAGACATTGGATGACAATATGGTACACAAGATCATCAAATGTCCCACTGCCAAAGATATTTGGGAGAAGCTTACTAAACTGTGTGAGGGCAACGAGCGAACAAAAGAAAACAGACTCATGGTTGCCACTCAACAGTTCGATAACTTTAAGATGCGTCCTAGAGAGACGATGACTGAATTCAATGAGAGATTCAATAAGGTTATCACTTCTCTATCTACTCTAGGCAAGACTTACAGCAACAAAGAAGTTGCGATCAAGGTCATGCGTGCTTTGCCCAGAGAGTGGGATATTAAGACGATGGCAATGAGTGAGTCTAAAGACCTCAATAAGATGGAGCTCTTTGACTTACTGGCGGATCTGAAGGCCTTTGAGTTTGAGTTGAACTATAGAAATGAAGAGGAGCACCCCACATCCACCATCATAACAAAGGCATTGGTGACGGATGAGGAGCCATCTACTACCACTACTGTGAAGGCTGCTGCTATGCAGATTAGCAGCGATGCCATGGCACTTTTCATGAAGAAAATCTGCAAATTCATGAAGAAGAGACACTTCAAAGAAGGAAACAGCAAGCCGGAGCGTGATGAGAAAAAGAACAAGAAAGAGCTGAAGACTCTCATGGTGGCTGAAAACAAAGCCAAGTGGGCCGACAATGACTCAAATGATTCATCATCCAACGTTAATGATGATGAAAAGGTCACTTGCTTCATGACAAAAGAAGATGTTGGGTCAAATTAAGTGTTGAAATAGTTTGACTATTAGAATTTTGATGATGAAATGATGAATGGATTATATATGCTTCTAATTGTTTTTTATGCAGGTGTATCGAAATCAGTTTTTATAAGACTTGGCTCTAATGAGATTCATTAGACCGATTTTGTATTAGATGCACGGTGTTAGACGTGCAGTCTAACTAGCAAAGTTAGACATGTAGTCTAACTAAGCGGTGTTAGACGTGCAGTCTAACTGGAGGAATTAGACGTGTAGTCTAACTCATGGAGTTAGACGTGCAGTCTAGTAGACAAGGAATTAGACGTGCAGTCTAACTCATGGAGTTAGACGTGCAGTCTAATAGACACGGAATTAGACATGCATTCTAACTCATGGAGTTAGACGTGCAGTCTAATAGATCCGTAATTAGACGTGCATTCTATTTCAAGTGTTTACAAGGGTTTGCGTAGAATAGAAAGTGAATCAAATCCCTAACAAGATTTCTTTCAAACCGATTTTCATAAGCCTTCATCAATCGCCAGACCCCCGTGTCTATTGATTAAGTTGATCCTATCAATTGGTATTAGAGCTCTGTTTCTTTTCTCAATCCTTTCCTGAAAAATGACAACCATAACCAAAGATGTTAGTGCAACCGCCATTCCAACTTTCTCTCGAGAAAACTACATCGTATGGAAGAAGAGAGTCCGTGCTCATCTCTCTTCTCTTCATAACGATATGTGGAGTGTCATCACAGAAGGTCCTATCAAGACCGATAAGGAGAAGGCTGACTGGACCAGTGAAGAAAAGAGACAGAACAACCTCAACAACATGGCTCTTGATGTTCTGTACAGATCTCTTGATGACAGCATGTTCAACTACATTATCGAGTGTGATACTGTTAAAGAGGTCTGGGACAGACTCACCCAACTATGTGAGGGCAACGAGCAAACCAAGGAAAACAAGATCATGGTTGCCACTCAACAGTTTGACAGTTTCAAGATGCATCCTAGTGAAACAATGAACGAGCTCGACACCAGATTCAGTAAGATTGTCTCCTTCTTATCCATCTTAGGCAAGACCTATAGCAACAAGGAGCTTGTTCTTAAGGTCATATGTGCTCTTCCGAGAGAGTGGGACATAAAGACGATGGTTATGAGGGAATCCAAAGATCTCAACAAGATCTCTTTCTTCGACATGTTTGTTGATCTCAACGCCTATGAGTTCAAGCTGAACTATAGGATTGAAGAAGAACAATCCACATTCATTATCATTTCCAAAGCTCTGGTGAGTGTTGAAAAGCCACCCGTAGCTACTGATGTGAAGATGGCGGCACAACAACTGAGCAGCGACGCCATGTCTCTCTTCGTGAAGAAGTTTTGTGACATCATGAAGAAGAGCAACCCTAACTCAAGCTCTTAAAATTCTAATGATAATAAGAAATCAAAGGCTAATGTTAAGTGTTATAACTGTGGTATTGCAGGGCATTACCAATCGGAGTGCAGGAAGCCGAAACGTGAATATGCAAAGGATGATGGAAAATAGCTGAAGGCTCTTATTGCAGGTGACGGGAAGAACAGAAGAAGCATTCGTGACTCTTACTTCTCATCTAGTGATAGTGATGACGAAGAAGTGGCTTGCTTCATGGCAAGAGAAGATGAAGAATAGACTCAGGAAACTGAGTTATTTGACTTCTCGTTTGTAAGATTTTCAAGGGAACAACTAGTAGCTGCACTAAATGAAATGGTCATTGAATACTGAAAGCTAGCAGAATCCCTAAATGAAACTAAATCTTCACCTGATGTATCTCAACTAGTTTTATCTCAAACTCTTGAATAAAAAGTTTTTGAAAAGAAAGTTGCAGAGATCTCATCTGAGAAAGAGATGCTCAAAGAACAGATCCAAACTATTTCAGCTGAAAACAAGAGGTTAAACTATGTTGTCAGTGCATGGACAAGGTCTGGAGAAGCTGTCAAACATCATATCAGCATGTTAAGACCTGTTGGATCTAAATCCGGTCTAGGATTTGATGGCAATGACTCTCACATGTCCTGCAAAAAGTCAAACTCAACAAATGACAAGTTTAAGCCAATAAGTTTTGTTAAAGGAGGTCTGACTAACAGTGAATCTGATCTCATTCGTGAAGAAATAACTTTTAAGAATGAAATTATTTATGTTTCGCCGACTATTAGCTGACTGAAGAATAAATTAGAAGTAGCTAGAAAGTCTGGCAATCTAAAACTTGACTCAAAGTCAAGGAGTTTTAAAAGAAAATATTCTTCAAAAGTTAAGGGATCAGTGTCTAGCAGAAAGTCGTCTGCTAAGTCAAAATCATACGCATTAATTACAACGTAACATGGGAAATTCATTAGAATATGTCAAATATGGATTCCTAAGGGACTAATTGATCGAGGACCCAATTGAATATGGGTACCAAGTTTGTAAATAGTTTGTTATGTAGGTGATGTAGGAGGATTGCAGGAAGGAAGTATGGAGAATACTCTCTTGAGTATACAACTCAGAAGATCAACAATGGCTGTTGCCATTTTAGAAGAATAAATGCTTTTCTATGTTTTTGTAGTAAAATACTTTTGGTTCTAAGGATCTGAAAATATTTGGCTATTCATTTTTGTACTTGGACAAAATGAGAGAGAAATTTTCTTTGAAAGTAAAGATACTCTCAAGACAAATGACCTTAATCGGTCTATTAGACAAGGGTGTCTAAAGGAAATGGTCTATACTTAGACGTGTTTTTGCTCACAATCTATACATCTAAGCATACATGTCGTGGTTTAAAACCAACGCGGTTAGACATACACGTCTAATAGACGTTAGACGTTTTTACGTCATGAGCAAAAGAACGCTCACGTCTAACCAAACACACGTCTAATACGTGATGTTTATGCGTAATTAGACGTACACATCTAATAGACATTAGACGTATTCTTTACAACACGTAATTAGACGTATGCGTCTAATGGATCCGCGCGTCTAATAGAAATTTAGTTTTATAGATTTGTGCAGTAAGAAAAATGTCTAACTACGTGCTTTTTAGACTGATCAAGGACAACTGTCCACATGAGGAGATATCTGATTTTCCCGCTCAAACATTAAAACATTCATCTCATAATAACATGAAGACACGTGTCTCTCAAGTTAAAAGACAATGACTGATATACCCTCAATTATAATGATGACTCTTTGGAAAGGATGTCTAATTTTAAATGATGGGCCATACTCCTAGGAAAAACGACAGTTATCTTAAATATCTTCTCATGGTCTATATAAGGACACTTTTGCATGAGATTGAAAGCTTTTTATCTCTCAAGATTTCTAAGAACCTTAGATTTCTTTTCCTTTCTCTCTCAAAAATCTGTGATAATCTTGTGTCTTCATATTCTACTAAAAATGGTTAACAAAAGAATCACGCTAGGTCATTGTACTTTGCGGGTGGATTTTCCGTTAGTCTACACTTTCGATCAGCCGGAAGTGGTCGATATGTTCAGAACCCTCGAGTATTCCGGTCTCGGAAAATATCTTGGCGGTCCTATCATCTTTTATGTGAAGGAAGTTCGAGAGTTCTTTAAATCTGTAACAATGGTGGACGATTTCATCTTAGCGACTGTAAACGGGATGGAAATATCTTTCGACGAAGCCTTGTACGCAGAGTTCTTCGAACATCCAGCGGAGGGTCATACTTTCAACAAGAATCTATCACCGGAGATAATGGAAGAAATGAAGAAGGTTCTATCTACCGATGGCTCGGCGATTCATCTGAATGGAAGTAAGAAACTCCTTAAACCACAGTTTAGTTTTCTAAATGATGTGGTGGCAAAAGCGCTTTAGGGGAAGGCTGGATCATTTAATCTCTACAGTTAAGATCGATTTGACTATATGTGTGCCATTTCAAAGGGGATCCAGGTCAACTGGGCTTTAACTTTATTTCAGAATCTTTGCTTCTCCATCAACCAGGAGAACAATGAAAGTATAACGTTCGCTGCACAACTAAGTCGTTTGTTGGAGCATTTGGCGCTTCCGATGAGTGAACCTCAACCGATCAACTCAAACAGGGTGTATACTGTGTTCACAGTCGCCAACAATCTAGTTAGAATGAAAAGTCTTAAGGAATCGCCTTCGGGTGCTTCTAGCCAACAGACAGGTGGAAAATCGATTACCCGATCTAAAAATTCAGCCGCTTCCATCCTGTCGACGGGAGCAAAGAGATCCAAAACAGTCAACGAATTAGAGGCTAGTTCTACTAGCCTAAGGAGCTCTTCGAAGAAAGATTCTGAAATAGTCGATTCCAGAATCAGGCAATGTCCAATTGAACTTGCCACCATTCCCATATCTCCCCTATCTCCGGTATCCAGTCAGTTGTGGAGATCTTCAAGGTCATCTGTCTCAAAAGGTGACAAGTCAAAGGCGCCCCGCGCGTCTAAATCAATGAAGGTGTCATCTAAGGTAACGTCTTCTATATCTTTGTCCGATGTGCCCAAGTTTCATGTTCCTGTGATGGAACAAGATAAATCTGTTTTTATTCCTGAAAAGGAATCTGCTGTAGGGCCTGCTGTTGAGTTAGCTGGTCCACTTTTTGAGAATATTGACAGGATTGAGTCTTTTGTTCAACAACCCTGATCAAGTAGCCGCTGGTGCTACAGAATTTGCTCAACCAGAACAATGTGCAGTTCTTACCCTTGTGGCTGGTGACATTGCCGAAAAGGAATCCTCTGTTTCTATTAGAGAGCCTTCCTTTTCAAATCCCATTTCAAAAGATTCCATAGTAACTAGGAAGGTCACTCGAGGAGAGCTTCCTCCTGGACTCTTCAAGAAACTAGTATCTGCTTATGAATTGATGCGTTTCACAAGACAGTCGTGTGGAATTGTGTTTGGTGAACCAAGACCCTCTCCAAAACCTGTTGAGGTTATTGGAAAAGGGGAAAATGTTGTATTTGAAGAAACTGAAGATTTTTCTGAGGCAACATGCATTGTTGACCTCGTGATGAATCAAGTCAAGGACATAGCTGTTGAGAAGATGGAAATTTATGAATCTTGGATCCAGAACAGATTATCTATCCAGTATGATGAGGTCATCACGGGTTCAGGAATAAGTAGTTAATGGCGAAAGCTTGTAGAAGATGTAAAGAAGGTTCTCAAATGGGCTAAAACTCCGCATGTGTCTGAAGCTCTGAAAAGAAAAGACCTTATCAAAGCATGTTTGAGAGGAAGAGCTCTATTCCCCATCCTTGAAGCCAGAAAAGCTAACTTTAACCCTATTGAGAAAGGTGTTAAAGTGTAAGTGAAAGTCTTAAAGAGGTTAGGTGAGATCATGGCTGACTATCTTTCTGTAGTCACTCGATATGTTGATGGAGCTAACTGCTCAGGAGTTAGCTATTTTGTTATTTTCTCCGATGAAGACGAACCAATGGATGTCTCTGTTGATAATGTTGATACAGATGAGCAAGCTGTTGCTCTTCTGATAGAATTTAAAAATCTTTCTGCAGAAGAATGACGTTTACTAGCTCAACCCGTTGTCGAGCAAAATAAGGAACCCGTTCAAGAGAATCCATCCTTAGAAGAAGATGAAAAGAGATCATTCAAGAACCTGAACAAACTCTTGTGACTCAAGAAGAAGATATTGTTAAAGAGCCGGTCCAAGCACTTGTAACTCAAGTAAAAGAAACTGTTGTGGAGATCGTTCAAACTCCAAATGAAAAAGAGGTTGTGATATCCACTATTGTCAGAACAGATGAAGTTCAAGAAAAGGAGGCTAAAGTTAGTCATCCATGGAGTATCAGATCTGAGGAGGAACCTTCAAATGACAAATATGAAGAAGAGAGTTCCTCGTCTGAGGGAGAATAGGATCAAAATGCTAGAACTGTCAAGCCTCTATCATTTCCCGATATTATTGTTGGTAGTCTTCATGAGAATATTCTTCATCCTCTCCACAACAAGGGAAATCTGTATGAACGATTTCAGAGAGCATAAAGGGAGCTGGAAGAAGAAGAGCAAAATAAAACTGGAAATGAGTCTAAGAAGGATGAACCGGAGCAATCCCTGCAGATTCACACCGAAGTTAACCCCATTTAGAGCATGGCAGCAGAATCACAAGATGATTCATCCAATGAAGGATCCTCTACATATGGTACCAAGCTTCTGAAGTCGATGACATCTCTTCTTACCTCTCTTGAGACGATATGATAGCTATGGGATCAAATATGGTAAAGATTTTGAAGACCTAGAAAGAGGACAGAAAAGAAGTTGTTAAATGTGTCAAAATCCTTAAAGAATTGGATAATACTCTGAAGAAGAATACGTATGAGACTCATGTTTCAAATTTAAATTTCTCCAATTTGAAAAGAAGCTCTTCAATCGTCACTCTGAAATGATGAGTCTTGAAAGACAAATCAATCTTGATAATCATCATGAGGTCATAGAATCAATGGAATTATGTAAGAATCAGATGATTAAAATTCAAGGTAGCCTAAGAAGATCTGATGGGGAAAGGTTGGAGTATGCCGACTCCATTGAGAGGAAATTTCAATAGAAAGAGAATGCGAAAAATACTGCTGAAAGAGAACAAACTCGCATTACTCAAGGTGAACCCAGTAGAAGAGGTGACGGTGTATCAATCGACACCAGATCTGATAAGAAAAATTAAGTAAAGTTAATTTTTGGAACCGGCTAGAAAAACTAAACAGATGTTAATTTTCATGTGCAGGTGCAGATCAAATCGTATGAACCGGCTGAACTTCATAAACCGGTTGCTGAAGCACTTCAAAGAAACCAGTTCCAAGTGATCAAGTCAAAGATCAGAGGAACCGGTTTCTACTCTCTCAAGTGACCGGCCAGCAAAGACAAAAGTTCACATACCAGCCGGATCATATTGCACAAGAGACAAAACCGGAAACTACAAATCTCAGAAGTGACGTAGTATGACGAGATAGACGTGTCTCGAAGGAATAAAAGAAGATCAGATCCGATCGGAAGCATGCGAGGAAAGCAATGATGATTTACTGATCCGATGTTGACAACTGGAAGTGCATGCCTGACACGTATTCGAATCTGCAAACCGGCAACGTCACATTTTCCTCAGAGGTGTCTGCATGATTTCCAAGTGTTGAGGAAGGTGAAACGTGCAAGTCACCTCCCTGCACCGGCGTGATGATGATCAACCAATCCCACGGAGAGAGAAGAAGATGACCGTTGGGATCTCATCTACTATAAAAGGAAGATGAAGCTTCCTCATTTAATGCGAATCATCAAGCAAGAAAGCTATTCAATACAAGTGAACAATAGTTACAAAGTCTTAGAGAGATAAAATCCTTCTAAAGATCCAAAACCGGTGTGTCATAAACCGGAAGCTTTCTGTGTGTGTTTGCATTGTGTTATTGTTTTACATCAAAGAGAGTTGGTGTAACCGGCGAGTAGTGAGTTGGGCTCGACCGGCAGTGTTGTTGTAACTATAAAAGTTAGTGGAGATCCTTCTCATAACCTGAGAAGAAGGGGTGACGTAGGAGGGTTTGCTCCGAACATCCATAAAAAATCATGTCTCGTGTCTTTTCTTTTGTTTCATTACTTACTCAATTAACCTAACCTCAAACCAAATTAATCGTACTCCGTAAACCGGTCCACTCATATCTCTAAAACCGACTCCTTCTAAAACATCATCTAAGTCGCATACGTTGCTTTAGACTGAAACAGACATTTCCGCCCTTGAACACGGTTCAAGAGTCTGTGACAGTCTGTGTAGTGCTGAGAACGGTTATAGTCTCTAACCGGACTATCACCAATGTGTTGTGTGTTGTGTAAGTGGCCACCCTTCCAGAAACCGGAAACACCACGGTCCTCCAATGGCGTCCCCGATCCTAACAAGATCTAAGCGTGCACCAACCAACGATGAAAATCCAAGGCCAACCAAAAAGGCGGAGGTAGAAGCGATAATAATCGTGGAGGTTGAAGCAGTAGTGGTGGTCATGGTGGGCAATCTGGTAGTAATTGCGGAGGTCGCACTAGTGGTAGTGATCGTGATGGGAGATCTAGTGGACGCGGTTGTGGTGGTCGTGCTCTTCCTCCGTTTCAAAACCTGCTAACTGGTGAAGGGATAAGCGGTGGAGGATTCAACTATCCAATCGATCCTCGAGTGAAAAGGGAAGAACAATAATCTCATTTCTCCTACTTTGTTAAGTCTTTAAACTATGTTTCTTGGACTATGTTTTTGGAATATTGGTATTTGAAAGTGGTTATGTGTGATGGATGAACAAGTTTTACCCTGCATTTATATGATGAATGCTTAATTTGTTATCTATACAAGGATTTCAATCTCATCATCAAAAAGGGGGAAATTGTTGGATCAAATTATTTTGACTAAGTGTTGAAATAGTTTGACTATTGGAATTTTGTTGATGAATGGATTATATATGCGTCTAATTGTTTTTGATGCATGTGTATCAAAATCAGTTTTTATAAGACTAGGCTCTAATGAGATTTATTAGACCGATTTGGTATTAGATGCACGGTGTTAGACGTGCAGTTTAACTAGCAAAGTTAGACGTGTAGTCTAACAGGAGGAATTAGATGTGCAGTCGTACTCATGGAGTTAGACGTGCAGTCTAATAAACAAGGAATTAGACGTGCAGTCTAACTCATGGAGTTAAACGTGTAGTTTAATAGACACGGAATTAGATGTGTAGTCTAACTCATTGAGTTAGACGTGCAGTCTAATGGATTCGTAATTAGACATGAAGTCTAACTTATGGAGTTAGACGTGCAGTCTAAATGACTCGTAATTAGACGTGCAGTCTAACTCGTGGAGTTAGACGTGTAGTCTAATGGATTGTGAAAGTTGGACGTGTAGTCTAACTCCTTCAGACTAGTCTGAAGTAGAACCGTAATTAGACGTGCAGTTTAACTCATGGAGTTAGACGTGTAGTATAACTGGTGAAAGTTAGACGTGCAGTCTTACTGGTGAAATTTAGACGTGCAGTCTAACTGGTGAAAGTTAGACGTGCAGTCTAACTCCTTCAGATTAGTCTAAAGTGATTGTAATTAGACGTAAGTCTAATCCCATTTGACCAGGTGGTCTAATGGATTCTGTTATTAGACGGGGACGTTTGATTTCATTAGACGGGGTCGTCTAATTGAAATATGTTTAATGCTTTGCTTAAGCAGTTGTTTGAAGCTAGCACCCGCCTACCCACGTGCTATAGTTGTACGCTACTCCTGCTCTACTTTCTAGTGAAGATCAATACGACAGCCCAATACAACCAATTAACTAATGACACGTAAGCGAATATCTTTCCTACTAATTGTTTTGCAGGTAAATCTCTGAAGAATATTCGGCGCGCTACCTGTTGTGTACGGCTACGATCCTTGTATTTAGAGTTTGTTGTGTACAATGGAGGCAATCCAATGGAAGAGTGCCACGTATCATTATGAAGATTTGACCGTTGGTACCTGTTCATATTTAAAGATTCTTAAGGACAACGGACGAACTGCCGAAATTGCAGAGAGAGAATTCAATCGATCATTTTGATATCCAGATTACTGAAACTATCAGCTTCTTTCTTGTTTTACTGTGTGTTAATCAAGAGAGAGTTAGAATCAAAGCATCCTTTAGCTGAGTGATATTCTTCATCTTGTAAGTTGAAAAGAGTGTGTTCTGTTCAACAGTGAGCTAAGTGTGTGCAAACTGTATTTGATTCAAATCATATTATAGTGAATCCTTCCGGTGGTTGGAAGAAGGGTGACGTAGGAGAGTTTTCTCCGAACATCCATAAACAAATTGTTGTGTTGTTCATTTCTGTCATCTTCTCATTTTTCATCTTAAGCTTCAAACCTAAGTAAACATTTCCTCACTTGATTCTGTTTCAAATGTTTACAAGGGTTTGCGTAGAATAGAAAGTGAATCAAATCCCTAACAAGATTACTTTCAAACCGTTTTTCATAAGCCTTCATCAATCGTCAGACCCCCGTCTCTATTGATTAAGCCGATCCTATCAGAAGAAGTTGACTCTGGGGTATTTGATTTCTCCTCTGAAAAATTCTCAAGAGATGAGTTAATTACTGCACTTAATGACATGGTCATTGAATACAAGAAACTGTCAGACTCTTTTGATGAACTAAAATTGAAAAACAAATCTGACAGCTCTTCTTCATCTCGAAACAATGATTCTGAAGTTTTTTTTAAAAAATGTCTGAGCTCTCATCTGAGAATGAAAAGCTCAAGGAAAATGTTCAAACTCTGTTTTCTGAAAACCAACGTTTGACATATGTGGTCAGTTTCTGGACGAAATCTAGAGATGCAGTCAGACAGCAGATAAGTATGCTGAGGCCTGCCTGATGCAAATTCGGTTTAAGATTTGTTGGCAATGACTAAGACAAGTCTGGTGAAAAGTTAAACCCAAAAACTAATTAATTTAAGTCTATAAACTTTGTCAAAGTGAGCTTAACTGAGAATGGAAATAATTCAAGCTGTGATGAGTTAACCTTAAAGGATGAGATTAATTATGTTCCGCCAACTGTTAGCTGGCTGAAACATAAGATGGAAGCATCCAGTAAGTCTGGCATATTAAAACTTGACAGGAAGTCAAGGATATTTAGACAAAAATTATCCTCTAAGATTAACAGTTCAGCTACTAGCAGGAAGACGTCTGCTAAGCCTAAATCATACGCACCGATCACAACGAAACATGGGAAATCCATAAAAATAATCAAAGTATGGATTCCCAAGGGACTAATAAGCCATAGACCCAAAGAAAATTGGGAACCAGATTTATTGTCTTTAAATGCAGGTAAAACAGGAAAGCAACTTGGAAGAGCCAAACGGCTTCTGGACAGCCGACTGCTTGGACATAGCATATAACAATCAGTAGCCTGAAGTGGCTGACATCTTCTCAAAGACACTTCTCGAGTCTAAGTTTTCTTACCTTATAAATATTTTAGGATTGTTAGATTGTGATAATACCTAGATTATGTTTAAATCATGAACTCAACTAGTTTTGATAATTTAGTTTAAAAAATCAAAAAGGGAGAAATTATTGGGCTGAAAATTTTAATGTTTAAACTGGTTTTGATAATTTAGTTTAAATAATCAAAAAGGAAGAAATTGTTGGGTTAAGGTTTTAATGTTTAAATTGGTTTTGATAATTTAGCTTAAATAATCAAAAAGGGAGAAATTTTGGGTTAAGATTTTTAATTGATTTAAAGTAACTTAACAATTTTGATTTGATGATTGATGAAATGGTTTTTGATAATAAATGGATAAAACTAAGTTCAATAATTGTTAGTCATATCAAATATTTAAATATATATTTAGATATTAACATAGTCTGTAGTGTAGTGGTAAGTACATTTGCCTATCATGCTGGTGACCTGGGTTAAAATCTCACCAGACGCAAAATTAATAATTAGAGTTTTGTTTATATGCAGGCTTAGCTCAAAGTCAACGCGTGGTTAGACGTGGGGGTTACACGTGTAGTTAGACGTGGGGGTCTAATATGTGGTTAGACATGGGGATCTAACGTGTGGTTAAACGTGGGGGTCTAATGTTAGATGGGGCGTCTAATACAGATTGCATCTAATCAGATGAACGACAGAGATGAGTCGTCTAATAGACTATTAGATGAGGGCATCTAAGCAGATGGACAGCCAAGATGATCAGTTGATCAGATGGACGGCTAAGACGATTAGATGGGCATCTGAAGACAGATGCTCTTCTAGACAGCTGGCAGTGGAGTCTTCCAGGCAGCTGACAGCAGAGCTCAACAAATGAATAACCGCCACGTATGCCATACTTCAAATTGCTTGTACTGTATTGTACTACCACGATCTCAAGAATCTTTTTCTGTTGTACTATCCAGTACCTCATGGATAGTACATCCAACGGAAAGATGACACGTGTCGAAAAGAAAGAATTGACCGTTGAAGCTTTTCAAGAATAAATTGCTGCCTAAGACAACGGAAAAAATGTTGGTTGGCTGAAAAATACAAGAAAGAGAGAGTTTCTTCATTTTTCATTCAAGAAAGTTCCTAAAATCAAACATCTCATTTATCATCTAGTTGTGAATACATTGTATTACATACTATCTTTTCTATGATAAAACTTCAGTGTTGTAAGTTGAAGAAAGGTTATTTTGTTCAACAGAAAGTTAGCTAGATTAGTGAACTGTATTTGATTCAAAGAAGTATAGTGAATCCTTCCGGTGGTTGGAAGAAGGGGTGATGTAGGAGAGTTTGCTCTGAACATCCATAAACAACTTCTTGTGTTCTTTACTTTCTGCCATTCATCTTTCAATGGTTCAAAGCTTCAAATCCGACGAACATTTCCGCATTTGAATCTGTTTCAAGAGTTCGAAGGATTTGCAAAGAATAGAAAGAGATATTAATCCCTAACAAGATTTCTATCAAACCGTTTATCCGAAGTCGTAATTAGAGTTTTGTTAATTTGCAGGCACAGCTCAAAGTCAACTTGCGTGAGCAAAGTCAACGCGTAGTTAGACATGGGGGTCTAACGTGTGGTTAGACGTGGGGTCTAACATGTGGTTAGACGTGGGGCCCAACATGTGGTTAGACGTATGGTTAGACGTGGGGGTCTAATGCGTGGTTAGACGTGTGGTTAGACGTGGGGGTCTAACATGTGGTTAGACGTGTGGTTAGACATGTGGTTAGATGTGTGGTTAGACGTGGGGGTCTAACGTGTGGTTAGACATGGGGGTCTAAGGTTAGATGGGGCGTCTAATACAGATTGCGTCTAATTAGATGAACGACAGAGATGAGGCGTCTAATAGACTATTAGATGGGGGCATCTAAGTAGATGGACGGCCAAGATGGTCAGTTGATCAGATGGACGGCTAAGATGATTAGATGGGCATCTGAAGACAGATTCTCTTCTAGATAGCTGGCAGCAGAGTCTTCTAGGCATCTGACAGTAGAGCTCAACAAATGAATAACTGCCACGTATGCCATACTTCAAATTGCCTTACTGTATTGTACTACCACGATCTCAAGAATCTTTTTCTATTGTACTACCCAGTACCTCATGGAGTACATCCAACGGAAACATGACATGTGTCCAAAAGAAGGATTTGATCGTTGAAGCTTTTCAAGAATAAATTGCTGCCTAAGACAACGAAAAAATTGTTGATTGGCTGAAAAATACAAGAAAGAGAGAGTTGCTTCATTTTTCATTCAAGAAAGTTCCTGAAATCAAACATCTCATTTATCATCCAGCTGTGAATACATTGTATTAAATACTATCTTTTCTATGAGAAAACTTCGGTGTTGTAAGTTGAACAAAGGTTATTTTGTTCAACAGAGAGGTAGCTAGATTAGTGAACTGTATTTGATTCAAAGAAATATAGTGAATCCTTCTGGTGGTTTGAAGAAGGGGTGACGTAGGAGAGTTTGCTCCGAACATTCATAAACAACTTCTTGTGTTCTTTACTTTCTGCCATTCATCTTTCATTGGTTCAAAGGTTCAAATCCGACGAACATTTCCGCATTTGAATCTGTTTCAAGAGTTCGAAGGATTTGCAAAATATAGAAAGAGATATTAATCCCTAACAGGATTTCTATCAAACCGTTTATCCGAAGTCGTAATTAGAGTTTTGTTAATTTGCAGGCACAGCTCAAAGTCAATTTGCGCGAGCAAAGTCAACGCGTAGTTAGACGTGGGGGTCTGACATGTGGTTAGACGTGGGGTCTAACATGTGGTTAGACGTGTGGTTAGATGTGGGGGTCTAACGTGTGGTTAGACGTGGGGTCTAACATGTGGTTAGACGTATGGTTAGACGTGGGGGTCTAATGTGTGGTTAGACGTGTGGTTAGACGTGGGGGTCTAACATGTGGTTAGACGTGTGGTTAGTCGTGTGGTTAGATGTGTGGTTAGACGTGTGGTTAGACGTGAGGGTCTAACGTATGGTTAGACGTGGGGGTCTAATGTTAGATTGGGCGTCTAATACAGATTGCGTCTAATCAGTTGAACGGCCGAGATGAGGCGTCTAATAGACTGTTAGATGGGGGCATCTAAGTAGATGGACGACCAAAATGATCAGTTGATCAGATGGACGGCTAAGATGATTAGATAGGCATCTGAAGGCAGATTCTCTTCTAGACAGCTGGCAGCTGGCAGCAGAGTCTTCCAGGCAGCTAACAGTAGAGCTCAACAAATGAATAACCGCCACGTATGCCATAATTCAAATTGCCTATACTGCATTGTACTACCACGATCTCAAGAATCTTTTTCTACTGTACTACCCAGTACCTCATGAATAGTACATCCAACGGAAAGATGACATGTGTCCAAAAGAAGGATTTGACCGTTGAAGCTTTTCAAGAATAAATTATTGCCTAAGACAACGGAAATATTGTTGGTTGGCTGAAAAGTAAAAGAAAGAGAGAGCTGTTTCATTTTTCATTCAAGAAAGTTCCTGAAATCAAACATCTCACTTATCATCTAGCTGTGAATACATTGTATTACATACTTTCTTTTCTATGATAAAACTTCAATGTTGTAAGTGGAACAAAGGTTGTTTTGTTCAATAGAGAGTCAACTAGATTAGTGAACTGTATTTGATTCAAAGAAGTATAGTGAATCCTTCGGTGGTTGGAAAAAGGGGTGACGTAGGAGAGTTTTCTCCGAACATCCATAAACAACTTCTTGTTTTTTTTACTTTCTGCCATTCATCTTTCATTGGTTCAAAGCTTCAAATCCGACGAACATTTCCGCACTTGAATCAGTTTCTAGAGTTCGAAGGATTCGCAAAGAATAAAAAGAGATATTAAACCCCTAACAGGATTTCTATCAAACGTTTATCCGAAGTCGTCATCAATAACCAGACCCCGTCTCTATTGGTGTCGCCGATCCTATCATACTTAAATATATCCGCTTGGCTTAATAAAATGCAATTAAGCAATAATAACTAAATAATTAATCGATGAATCAACTTAATCAACTGAATTAATAAAGCACTTGAAGAAATTAAACTGCAATTAATTAAAATTTCCACTAATGAATTTATAAGGCTTACAACATTTGTATTCTAGTATTACCATAGAGTGAAGATAGGAGACTACTATAAGTAATGGAAGAGAAAGAATAAGCTCTTGTTCGACCAGATATTTTCTGGTGAGAAAGTTTTTTCAAGCGGTTGCAATGATTATCCAAGACAGATAGTTGAATATCTCTCTTATAGTTGGATAATTCGTGTTTAATTAATGAATTCATAACTGATATTTTCTGGTGAGAAAGTTTTTTCAAGCGGTTGAAATGATTATCCAAGACAGATAGTTGAATATCTCTTATAATGGGCTTTTTGGTTATTTAACGTATTGGACCTTGTTTCTTAACCAATTTGGATGTTATTGGGCTTTTTGAAAAGCCTAATTCATGCCCAAAAATTTTGAAGTTATAAATTTCTTGACTAAGCGACCGTAGTTCATGTTAGTGGTTGATGAAGCAAAATGGCTAAGTTTTCCCTTCTTCACACTTTGGTCAATCTGACAATGATCTTGTTTGGGCTCTCTTGATCGAATAACTCGAGTTAGGAGTTGAACTCAGGCTCGTTGGAATGATATGCTCAAGGGATAAAATTTTGGTACAATTCTTTTGATCGAGATAGACAGTAGCTCTCCCAATTTTCAAAATATATATTCTTAATAACTAGGTAAATTCTAGCAAGGACTTGGGTTAGAACATATTCCTAACTAGTACTTTGTTCTGATATATCCATCCATATAATAACTTATTAATGTTTTTTAAATTAAAAAGAACCATTTTGAACTAAAGGTAAGTGTGATTGGATTATAATCCCGACATTTAGCGTTTATGAAATAATTCGATATAGTAATTTTGCATAATAATTTTTTGCAAAAAATTATAATAAAACACATTTTACGTTTA